>NC_040094.1:36151444-36456217 GCF_003369695.1 Bos indicus x Bos taurus | reverse complement strand
TCCCAGAATCCAGGCCCTGGGGAGTGGAGCCTGGATGGAGGTGCCTGGGCCTCTGACCAACAGCTGGTTGGAAGAAAGGAGACCAGTCCTGAAGACAGGTTTTCCGCGAAGTCTGTGAACCCAAGTGCCCTGATGGATTCATCCCCAGTGGGGACATGGGCGGGACCTAGAGTGGTACTGTGTTCCACCTGGGCCATTTTGATGAAGTCACGTCAGCGCCTGGTTCAGAAGTCTCCTGGTGATGCCTCAAACTCTGACACAGCAGCTTGAGCAAGAGAGTGTGCTTCAGAACCTTCCAAAATGAGGGAGAGAGGAATGAAGTTGAGAGAGCGGGTCCTGAGGAGCTTTTCCTACAAGGGCTCCTGTTGGGAGGGGCTCTGATGGAAAAGCGGAAGCTGGTGGATGACAGTCCCCACCAAGCACTGCCCTCACACGAGGGCCCCTGGAACCCAGAGGATCTCATTCCTGACTGAGGATACCCTCCTGGAAGAGAGCAGTCCTGAGGCCCACATGCATCTCCTGGTTTGGGATCAGGGTGGGGGTGGGGGACCCTTCAGCCAGTACCTGTCTCCAGGTGACACTCCAGTCATCTGACACATCAAAGGCCACTATGAGAGGACCCTCCCAGGAAGACCTCTGAGAGGTGTCTCTGAGCAGGGCAAAGTGAGCTAGAAGGAAAGGATGCTGTATCTCTTTCCTCCAAGTGTCAGGTTTTGAGGGTTCTAGCTGCTGGACCCCAGCCCTTCCCTTGCTCACTTAACTTTCTCTCCTACCAACTATCTCCTTGGCCTCCACACTGGGGTAAGGGGAAGGTCCTTAAACACATCAGTGGATCAAGGAATTCTCGTTTACTACCCAGGGGCACAGCTTCTGCCCAGGCCCTGGTCTTCCAGGTGTGCGGTAAGAGGGTGGGGTCACAGGGTGGGGTGAACATCATCAGTTCTCAGCCTCTAGTAGCTCCATGCTCCTGGTCATCAAATAGTTAACTTCTTCCTCTTGGGGGGCTTTTAGCATTTGCAAAACAACTCAGGAGTGTATATCAGATACTATTGTGAGGAGAGAGGACGTGGGAGAGGGGTGTATCCCTGGAAGGTCCCAAGGGGTCCTGCTTGGATGCACTCCTGGACCCCGTGAGCCCTCCCTCTGGATGTGGATTCTGAGCCAGGGCTGGTGAGGAGCACTAGCCTAGAGCTCCTGTTTGCCTGGGCAGTGATCTTTCCTTCCTCAGATGTGGCCTGGAGTCTTGGAAAGAAATGCTGATTCTGTGAGATTGGCTTTTTCCAGTGGTTTCCTTCCCTCTGGTCCTAAAGCAGCAGACTGAGGCCCAAAGATGACTTGATGCTGACAGGGATGAGCCAGAGAGGGGAGAAGGCGGACCTGCGGCAGTCTGCTGCCTTCCATCTCAGGGGGTTAAGACCTTCTCACTCACCTTGAACTGGAATTTTAGTCATCTGTTTGTGGCAGGAGGAGGTGGATTAGCGGGGGTTAGATGGGGATCATTTCAGCACCATGGACGTGTCTGTCAGAGCCTCACACCCAGGTAGCTCTGCTGGGCGGGCTGGATCCCCTCAGAGACTGGGCTCGGAGACTGTTGGTTCTCTGTTCTAGCTTCCATGCAAGGTGCTGAGGCCATGTGCGTGCCATGGATGAAGGCCAGCCCTGGTGTTGATCACCACCGGGTACCAGCAGGACCCGTGATGTGAGCCATGTGGTGGAGTTTATAGGAGGATCTCAGCTACAGGGCCCAGGTACGGGGCTGTGAGCTGCTGCTCCATAATTGTGGCTTATTTTCCAGAAAACTTACTTGTGGGAGCAATCTTCTCTGTCAACTCAGATTTTCAAAATATCTACTTCGGTTTGCTGTCAACTAACGTAATAGGACAGAACTTGATTTGAGTCTTAATTAGCTAAAGTCAGGTCAATGTCCAAAATGCATGAATGTTGCCGAGGAGGGGGCCGCGTGAGGCCAGGCATGGGAGATCTTGTCCCCTGGTGCAGCTCTTGGAGACCCTGAGACTTGGGGGTCCCCACTGATGATCTTGTTCCTTGGACAGTGAGAAGGACACCAGCTTGAGTCATGGCTGCCAAGTACCTGGTGCAGAGCCTGGAAACCCCTTGCCCACCAGGGGCGTGGCATGCATGTCTGCAAAATCAGTCCTTGGCTCATTGAACAATAGTGCAAGAACAGCTCCTAGACCCAAGGGAGCAGCCCTGGCACCACCTGCCCTGTCTGCAGGGCATTCTGATTTCTCAGACCTGCTGCTTACAATTTCCCAGGATCCTCCTCTGGTCACCCCTGCCGGAGTGCCTCTCCTGCACCAGCAAATGCCTCCTGCCTTCCCTTCTTTGTGCTCCAGCCATCCTGCAGCTGAATTTTCTATAACAGAGCACAGAGAACAAGGGCCTGACAAGCACACCAGTGAGACAAGCGGTGGCCTCACCATGACCATCGGGGTGGGGTGTGGCTCCTTAGAGCTTCCTGGATGCCTGGGTCAGTCACACACAGGTGTCACTGCCCCTAATTCTCATTCGACAAAATGTTTGATCTCAGTGAGGCTGCACACCTGTGCACCAGGTGACTCAGTCTCCTGAGGTTGACAACTGTGAGGGACAGACGCCATCAGGGCCCTGTGTCTGAGTCAGAGAGGGAGCCGACGCTTCCAACACTATAGGCTCCTGAGAGCAGGCGTCTCACCCACCTCCCTGGATTGGGGAGGGTGTGCTTCCAGGGGAGCAGCCCATATAACAGGCCCTTTATCTGGAAAAGAGAAGCAAAATCAAGTGAAGCAAGTTGACGCCTACCACGACGATCTCTTCATCCTGAATACTACTTGGGTGTATTTATTAGAAGGTCACAGTTATTTATTAGAGCTTAAAAAATGGGACATCCAGCAGCATGACACAACAAAGGAATGTTCCGGAACCTTTGAAAACCAAGCAAAGGTGCTCACGCAGCAGTATTCACCGAAAGGAGAAGAATGCAGACACTGTGTTCTGCGCACGTAAGTCAAAGGATGTGACGGCTGTGGACCAAGTCTTGGAGGGGGGCAGGCGGCCAGGAATTCTGAGGTCAGGCAGCAGTGCCATCAAGTAGGGGCCTGGTTCCCATGGGTAGCGCCCATCTCCCCCAACCCTAGATGCGCTCCTTAAGAGCAATGAGCACAGAAAGGTTATGTTATGTAACAGACAAAAGAACTCACTCATGGGATTAATGTCTCCAAGACCAATTTGTCCTCCACCCAAAGAGCTAAGCATCTTATTAAACAGGGCCTAACCAAGGACAGAGTCAAACACAGAACCTGCCACACAATAGGTGCTCAATAAGGAAGCACTGAATTAATGCAGCTGCTCATACGTGGAGGCCAAGTAAGGGATCTGATGCATCTCACTGCCCTTTGTTGACAGGCACTGAAAATGCCTGCTATCGAGGTCTAAGGTGGTTAAGTATAGAATTCAACACATTTATTTTTAAAGGCGTTGCAAAAAGGGTCTTGATAAACATACAGCGCCTGTCACGTTCATCCTCCTGAAGATCGACTTACGTGTGTTGTAGACACTTAAGAAAGTCGCATCTACTAGATGTCAGTTTTTTGCAGGTGACAGCTAGAAATATGTCCTAGCTGTGCACATCTATTCACATGCTCTAGTATGAATACAACCACCTCTCTAGAGGCAGCAAAACATATAAAACATGAGTTGCCAATTTATTTTCAGAAGTTCATGATCATATGCTGAGGGCAGGAAGAAGCGGAACAAGCTTTAAACTGTGGTCCTTTATTCTTAGAGACCTCGGTCCCCCATCCACAAGGGACATGCTTGGTTGAAATAATGGCTAATGTGTGTAAAAGTGAGAGAGGAAATTTGACCTGCCCAGGAATGTCCAGACTAGGTGTTTTCCAGCAGCTGAAGCAGGTGTGCGTGTGGGAGCACAGTAGGGGTGGGTTCTCCAGCTCAGAGGAGCCAGGCTCAGGGCAGAAGGGATGGAGGTGGGGCTGCTTTCCCAGTGGTCTGCAGTGGATCCTGGTGCCCCCAAGACTTCAATGAGACCCTAGCCACCCACGTGGAGCAAACCCCTCAGGAAGACTCTTCAGATAGGCTCTCAAGACAGCACCAGCCCTTGTCAGCACTCTCCAGGGCCCTTTGAGGAGCTGTAGCTGAAGGGGCTGGTGGTGCCTCCCCGCCCCTCCCCACATGGGTCCTGCATCTCATCCCCACAGCCTCTGCTTTCTCTGTGGGACAATCTTCCTCATGCCCACAGGTATCCTCCAAGACAATGATGCTGGAAAGTCTGGTGCTCAGACCCAGGAGAAATCAGCAGAGAGGTTTCATGGAGGCATCACTGCTGATCTCCCCAGATGGAAAATGCTCCCCTGGGAGAAAAGGGAATTCCTGTGCACTGTTCATAGTAGTGTAAATTGCTGCAGCCAACAGGAGAAAGCTACCTTCAAAAATTAAAATAGACCTACCATATGACCCAGCAATCCCACTTCTGGGTGTATATCTGAGGGAAATGGAATCAGTATCTCAAAGACATATCTATGTCCCTTGTGCATTGCCATGTTACCTGCAAAAGTCAAGATAAGGAATCAACCTAAGTGTCCACTGATGGATGAATAGATAAAGAAAATACAAGATGTGTGGTATGTGCATGTATGTGCTACAGCCTGCCAGGCTCTTCTGTCCAAGGGGGTTCTTCCTGCAAGAATGCTGGAGTGAGTTGGCATGCCGGTCTCCAGGGGATCTTCCCAACCCAGGGACCAAACTCAGGTCTCCCTCATTGCAGGTGAATTCTTTACCATCTGAGCCACCAGGGAAGGTCCTATATGTATGTATGTATAACGAAATATTCCGCTATCTGGGAGGAAGATTCTCCTCTACCCTTCTAGATTCTTCTGGTTGGTATGAGAATTAAATTGACATGAGGCAGATTAACAGGAGAGCATCAGAGTTTAATAACATGTATACATGGGAGAGACCTGGGGAAACTGAATAACTCACCAATGCCAAAACCCTCAGCTTAAATATTAATACCATCTTCAGCTAAAGACAAAAGAGGGTGTCAGGTAGGGATTTGGGACTTCAGTGGGAATGCAGACAATTCACGTGGAGATGGGAAAGCAAATTTTGGTGAATCAGTGTCTCCTGAGCCCTGCAGAGGCAGCGGGATGAGAGTGGACTCTGGTCTCCAGGCTCTGCTGACTCTCCCCACTGCACAAAACCCACAAAACCCAGATTTCTCCAAGGACAGCTCTCTTCCAGGAACGGTCTCTATATCTAAATTCTATAGGCAGCTAAGAGGGAGGTAAAAATAACAAAACAAAACACTTCCTGAGTCTTCTGTTTTTTTTTTTTAAAATAATCAGCCCAAATGAATCCTCATGCCAGAGAGATATGTCTTCTGGTAACAGATTTTGCCCCCTGCACGGTCAAGGACTCAGGCCCCTGCTGGCTGGGCTCTTCACAGACTTACACTTCTATCCCTGGCAGCTCCATTCCCAGGTGCTTTTATCTGATGCTTGGACAGGGGTCTTCCCCAGGTGCCTTCAAGGAGGAAGGGGGAAACCTCGAAGGTGCTTTCCCCCCATTGACTTGGTACCCAGTATTTTTCCACTCCAAGCTCACCCCTTCACACCCACCTTGGGTCCCTAGAACCACCAGAGCCTTTTGCTGGGCCTACCCCGCTGTGAGATGACCCGCCATATGCTCTGCCCCACCTAGCCTCAATAGGTACACGTTTCCCCTGGGGGACAATGGAACAGCTGGAGATGCTTGCATCATTCAATCCAGGAAGTGATTAAAGCTTTCACGCCTCCATTCGGGGCCTGTGGCTCTACTCACCTACTCACACCTCTCAGCTCAGCTCCTGACAGATCGGACCTGCCCTTGTGCCCGTAACCAGAGAAGGCTGTCAGTTCGTAAGGGCTTGTGTGATTAGATTAGGCCCACCGGGATCTTATCCTGCCAAAGGGTATTGATCAGTAACTTTAATTCCATCTGCCAAGCCCCTTTGCTCAGGAAAATGACATAATCACAGGAGTGGCAGCGGGGCAGACACCCTGGGAGGCAGCTGCCCACTGAGGTTGCTATGCTTTGTCTGCTGGGCCTTCGGCAGCTCCTTATCCTATGTCCCAGCTCTCACACCACCTGGGAACATGCTTGCTCACAGCGTGATCGTGATGACCTGAACAAACAAGTAAATGCTGTGAGCGGTGTTGGATTGATGGGCTCAGCCAGCAGCCATGCTGCAGGGGCTATCCAGCTGGGTGAGCCCAGTCCAGCCGTGCCCCACGAAAGCCCCAGGCTCCTGCCAAGTGTCAGATGACCTAGGGCTCCGCTCCTCTACTGAACTGAATGGTTGGTACCTGAGACTCTTAGTGGGATGACATAGTTTGTGGGCCATCATTTTACACAAAGATTCCAGATGCTTCTCTGTACAGACTGACACTTCCATACCCCATATGTCCTGCCTATCTGTCCTGGTCAGTCTGCATGAACTGACCTCAGGTTGTACATCGGAGACGCCAGTTTGACAACTGTCCTGTCATGACCGTTTGTATCTGGACCACGTGTAGGTGATCATGCCAGTGAGCATCTTCCTACTCAGGTGAGCATCTTTCTCTAAAGTAGGGGTGGCATGAAGGAAAATTTACTGGTCAAATCCATACCCATCGTAACATTTCTATGTTCTGCCCAGTAGCTCCGTGTATATATTTACCCATGGTTTGACCACCCTGAATGTTACCAATCTTCTCAGTTGTTACCCACCAGACGGCTAACAAGAACAGCAAATAGATTTAGTTTGCCTTTTCCAGGTTAGTAATCGTGTTGTCATTGTCCAGGTGGGGGAAAAAAACAAAACCATACCGATCAGTCTAACAGAGACCGGGGCAGCACGTAGAAAGCAGGAGACACACGCAGGGGGCACACGAGACAAGAGAGGACACGTACGGGAAGCTGACACTGCCAGCAAGGCCTCACGAGCAAAGCACAGGGCTGAATTAGTACAATATAACAACTTTGGAAAGAAAACTGCTTGGCAATATCTATACAGCTGAGCATACACACACACCCCGTATGACACAGCCTGACAGGGATTATGGCTTATGTCCATGAGAAGATGTGCCAGTAGGAAAAAGCTAAAAGAATCAGAGAATTAGAAAGTTCACATCAGTAGTCGAACAGATACGTATATTTTGATATAGTCAAACAATAGTAGGACCTAGCAATGATGACAGGAATGGCTGTTATATGAAATAATGATATAATATGGCTGAATTTCACAGACTTAATATGGACTGGAAAGGCTAGATGTGAAAAAGTACCTAATGTGTGTTTGCACCGATTGGAGGTCCAGGAACCGCAAAGTCCAGCAGAGACTCCAAGTGTGGTAGGTCCACAGGGTGAGGCTCACCAAGAGAGCACAGAGGGCCTTCCTCTCCTTGGAGACCGGATGTCTGCAGGCTGTCCTAGCTGGAGTCCTCCTGCCATCTCCTAACTCACGGCACCCGTCAAGACTCCAGCAGACTACTGCCTCTAAGGGAATGTTGGTGGGAAAACTTGGGTCTCGTAATTTCCATGTTCAAAGAGGAACATGCTTGATCTTATTTATGTGGACCAGCCTATTCCTACTTGTCCCAAAATCATAAAAAGTTAAGGATGCATCTGTAATTGGAAACCACATTTGAGATGATGGGCATTGAGGGTTGCTTGTAAATACTGATGAATACACGACTAATTGTTGTCAGCAGTTGGATGAAGAGACCACATTGCTGGGACAATGTCAATTGGTGTAAAGAGCTTAGACACACTTTGATTACTTACCTTCCAGAAGTCATTCTTTCTGAACAACAAACAACATATTTCTGCGGATGCAGAATTTAGTAAATTATGCAATATAAAGGAAAATGAATAAGCTTAAAATTGTTAATTGCACTAAGATATTCATTTTGGATTGTTGTTTATTCTATCCAATATAATCATCCTGGACCTCCCATAAAATTGATTTTGAGTGGATTTTTGTTGATTTTCCACCCCACTTCGAAGAACAGCTGTGTCCTCTAATACCTCATTGCTGAGAAAGAGCAGAAAGTCTGAATGCTATAGATACTGAAGACTCAGCACATTAAGGGTGGATGAGTGTGTGCAGCTCTTGGAGTTAACCAAATGCTCAAGAAGCAACGACACAAGCAAACCTTGAGTTTACTTGTCCACAGACCGAGCAACCCGATCTAGTGACTGATGACTTCCTGCCCTCTGCTGGCTCCAATTGGAATCCCTCATTTAGGTATATTCCAGGAAAAAGACTTCAGGGTAGAATTTTTATGGATTTTTCCTCAAACAGAAACAAGCAAAAACAAAATAAAAATATGACCATTCTTAATGTATGCTGCTGCTGCTGCTGCTAAGTCGCTTCAGTCGTGTCCGACTGTGGGACCCCATAGACGGCAGCCCACCAGGCTCCGCCGTCCCTGGGATTCTCCAGGCAAGAACACTGGAGTGAGTTGCCATTTCTTTCTCCAATGCGTGAAAGTGAAGTTGCTCAGTCGTGTCCGACTCTTCGCAACCCCATTGACTGCAGCCTACCAGGCTCCTCCATCCATGGGATTTTCCAGGCAAGAGTACTGGAGTAGGGTGCCATTGCCTTCTCCGTTCTTAACGTATATCCTTAGTCAAATAATCAAAGAGCGAGAAGCATTCTGATCCCATATGAGATGTCAGATCTACATTGTTTTGCCCTTCACGTCACTTGAAGTCATATGAATCCAAGGCTCATGATTGACAGGAGCTCATAATGGCATCTTAGGTGGCCATGACCTCCTCATGCCAATGTGCCCCACACAGAGGAACTCTATTCAAAGTCAGAGAAAAAGACAGAAACAATGCTGTCTGCCTCTGTTCCACTGGCTCTGCCCCTCTCTCTGAACATACATCTGTGTGTGTGTGTGTGTGTGTGTGTGTGTGACACTGTACCTACATCTGTGTGTGGGTGACTGTACCTACATGTGTGTGTGTGGCTGTACCTACATCTGTGTGTGTATTTGTACCTACATCTATGAGTATGACTATACCTACATCTGTGTGTGGGTAACTGTACCTACATCTATGTGTGTGACTATACCTACATCTGTGTGTGGGTGACTGTACCTACATCTGTGTGTGTGACTGTACCTACAACTGTGTGTGGCTGTACCTACATCTGTGTGTGGGCAGCTGTACCTACATCTGTGTGTGGGCAGCTGTACCTATATCCGTGTGTGTGTTAGAGACTGTACCTACATATATGTGTGTGGCTGTACCTACATATGTGTGTGTCGTTGTATGTACAGATGTGTGTTTGTATGCCTGCCTGTCTGGGTGTCTGCCTCACTTTTCTGTTAGTTTGCCTGTACCTCTCTATCCATAATCCTGCCTGTCTTTTTCTCTGTGTTGTCCATATAGCTTTCGTCTCTTGTTGATGTGTCTGTTAATGTGTCCATCTTTCTGATTCTATCTCTTTGTCCATCTATCAGGCTGCATGTTTTTTGGTCTGTCACTTTATCTGTCTGTCTTTTTTTTCTCTCACTGAGTTCTCTCATGTGTGTGCAATGCATATACTGATAAAAGCCCCCTCTTTGATGGGCAGGACACGTGGACTGGAAATCTTTCCTTGTCAACTTGTTCCCCCAGAGCCAGGGACTCCTGTTCTCTGAGCCCAAACCTACCAGGTCCTAACCCCTCACCTGCTCCCACAGGCAACCCACACCCTGAGCTCTAGCCCCACAGACTCAGCATGTCCGCACGTGTGACTGTGAGGATCCTTCACGTTGGCACATGCATTGGGGGCTGCTCTTTGGCACTACTGTGTAATACGGCACATACTGTCGTGTGTGTATGTTTAGTGCACATGTGTTTGTGTACATTTCAGGTGTGTATGTGTGGGTCTATGTGAATGTGGTTATGTGCGTGTGTGGGTAGGAGGCCTCGTCACCCTTTCGAGTATTTTCCAGGTAGTCAGTCAGTTCACAAAGAAAAGTTGTCCCTGTCTGCAGAAACAGCTCCCATCTTGGCCGGGGCACCCCACACCATGCCTTCCACATGTGCTGTGGGCCCTCCCCACAGAGCCTGCGGGCAGTGAGGAGAGACCAGAGGTCTCGGAGGTCACCACTGCTGTGCACGGAGGAACAGGCCATGAACGGCCTCCTGGGTGTGCGCGGTACACTGGGCAGCAGCACTGCTCCAGAGCCCAACCTGGGGCTGCCCTGACCCAGGGCTGTGGTGCCCAAGCTCCCGCCTCAGTAGAACAGTCCCAGCCTCAACGCTGAAGAAGCACTGACCCAGGAAGGGAAGGGAAGCGTCTTTCCACATCATTCCTCGTGTGCCAGAAACAGAGGTGTCAGGGAGGGACTGCGGCTGGCAGGTCACTCAGGGAGCATGGAGCCAGGATCCAGGTGACTGGCCTACTCTTCATACAGCCAAGCCTTCTGCCTGCTGGAGCAGGCTTCATGCAGGCTTCCCGTGGGCCCATCAGGGCCAGGGAGCCCAGGCCACCCAGACCCAAAGCCCAGGGGACTCTAAAGTCTTGCCCAGGTACAGAAGGGGAGCAGGGGAGGTGCTAACTACAGGTCAGAGATGACAGTGGCCTAGACTGGGTGGAGGCAGTGGGATGGAGAAATGCATTGGGGCTCAAAACAAATTCTAAAGATTTAAAAGGTCAGGGTGTTGCACCAGAGTGGAGCGGGGGGTAGGGGGATCCAAAACAGTGCAGAGATCTGGCTTGAGCGGTGAGAGGCCAGCACACTCCTGCTTGTCCTTGAACCTCAGCTTCCTCATCTGTAAAGTGCTGTTGAAAGTCTGCATTCCAACCATCTTTGGAGTCACTCATCACTGAGTTCTCTCGTGTGTATGTGTGATATGTATACTGGTAAACTTCTGCTTGTTTTTCCCTTATTCCTCTTTTATTAGTCCAATTTGCAGGATACAAGCTGAAGAATGTGGGAAGATAGAGGGGAAAACCATCTTTTTCCTCTGCTACATCAGAGAGGGGCTACCTTGGCTTGGCACCTCTGTAGGGAACACCAGGCCACCTAATCTCACACTCGGGAAGGGTTATAACTGTGTGAGAGCCAGGGCGGGCGGTCAACTCACAAACATCTGGGGCTTCATCTCCCAGGCAGAAAAACAGCGGTTCTCAGGGTAAGGAAGGCAACCCAACAGCTTGACATCACCTGGGAACTTGTTAGAAATACACATTTAGGGACTGCCAAGGGCCGGATGGATCAGAACTCACAGTGGTATGAGCTTAAAGAAGTTCTGGGAGATTCTGATGTAGCCCACAGCCTGTTTTCATGGCCCTCCAGCTAAGAATAGTTTTGCATTTTTTAATAATGGTGGGGTGGAGGAGAGCAGGGAGTGGAGTCAAAGAGTAATAGTCTGTGCCATGTGAAAAATACATGGAATTCAGATATCAGTGCCCATAAACGAGGTGTTATTTGAACAGTAATAATAATGGCTTTGCTGTCAGGCTAACGGAGCCATGCTGGTCCCAGCGACCTCGTAGCCACAAAGCCTACAGTATATTCTCTCGGACCTCTGCAGAAGTGTCCCTGTCCTGCCCCACAGCAGCAAGCCTGTCTCCAAACCACTGGATCTGCAGGGCTAGAAGCCAGGCCTGCATGCCCACCCGGGCTCGGGGACTGTACCTGGGTGAGAAGCATGGACAGCTCTGTGTTCTCACCTCTAATGAAAAGTGACCACATCCTCTTCTTTTACATGGAGGCAATTCTGCCACCTGCAGAATGGTGGGGGTGGGGGATGTGGGGAGGTAGGGGTGGGGTTCTTTGCTGGTGACTTTCTGGAACCCCTGACAGTGAGGCTGCGCTCACCTCCAGGAAGCTGGCATCAACAGTTAGTGAGGAAACATGGTTACTGCGTGCAGGCTCAGTCGATAATTCATATCCGACACTTTGTGACCCCACGGTCTGTAGCCCACTAGGCTCCTCTATCCGTTGGATTCTCCAGGTAAGAATATTGGAGTGGGTTGCCATGCCCTCCTCCAGGGGATCTTCCCGATCTAGGGACTGAGCCTGCGTCTCATTGGCAGGCGGATCTTTACCACTAGCACCACCTGGGAAGCCTGTAGTTATTAACATCCCACAGATTTTTTCGTTTGTACTTTGGTAACTGTTCTGCACGAGGACGGGTTCCTTGGCAACCATAGGTTGTTTAATTTTGTGCACTTCTGAGAAGGACACCGCCACACACAAACTATGCAAGCCTGCAGGAACCTCGCCATTGGGCCAACATGGAGGAGGCCTCCTGGACCTACTCCTCAGCCAGCTCCATGGCAAGGCCCCAGCCCCTCCCAGGACAGGTCAAGAACAACTTCCCGTAGTTCTTTTACATCTTGTGGGAGCAGCCCAAGCTGAGCACATACAGGGAGCCAGGCACTGGTTACTCTGGGTGCTGGGGCTCCATCGAGAACGAGAAGACCAGAGCTCCTGCTCTGGGGAGGCTGTGGAGCAATGCTGCAAGGCCATCACGGAGGGCTGAGGAAGGCTGAGGTCTGGAGGAGGTCAGGCCCCGCATGGGGCCCTGTGTGGTCTTCCCCACCCCAGCCAAACTGTTCCTTTCACTTCCTCCTACGCTCTCACCCCAGGGGCCTTTGCTGGTGCTGACCCCACGCTGGGAAGCCCCTTCCCATATACCTGGGAAACCTCTACTCATCCTTCCGAGCTCAGAGGAAATGCCTCTTCCTTGGACCCACTGGTCCCTCCGACAAGGCCTCCCCTGCTTTGTGCTTGGGGCCTGAGCATCCCTCTCATTCAGGGACTGGGCCCCGTGGCAGCGGCTGCGGCAGAGGCGTGTCTTGTGCACCATCGGACGCCTGTACTGGGGTGAGCCCCGTGCCCTGCTGCTGGGTCGTTGCCCAGTGGATCTCAACTGCCCCTTCTCTGGAGAATCATCCAGGTTAACAGGAGCCACCTGGGCCCAAAGGTGCTGAGAGGCTGTGCCTCCCCATGGAGAGGGGTCACAGTTCACACGCCTGAACCCAGGGTCAGGTGGCTGGCCTTCAGCTGCTCCCAAGTCTGCCCTTCAGTTCCTCTCCTGCTTCTACTGCTTCCTTCACCAACCCCCCAGGCCACCCCGCCTCCCACCACTGAGTCACGGCACATGGATCTATTGCAGGCTCACACCATTGTCTGTCCCCTGAACCCCTAGAGGGATGTCAGGAGCTGGGCCTATCCTGCTTCCTCCCAGGGCTCCAATGCCTGGCTGCTGCTGCTGCTGCTAAGTCGCTTCAGCCGTGTCTGACTCTGTGCGACCCCATGGACTGCAGCCTACCAGGCTCCTCCGTCCATGGGATTTTCCAGGCAAAAGTACTGGAGTGGGTTGCCATTGCCTTCTCCTCCAGTGCCTGGCAATTCATAATGGTGGCAATTCATAAATGCTACTGGAGGAATAGATGGGGCTCCCGTTTCTCACGCAGGGAAACTGAGGCCCAAAGATGGCTGATCATAAACATTTAGGAGGCAGAAGGCCTTTGAGACCCCAGCCCAGCCTTGGGTAAGGACGACTCCTCCTGTGCTGTCTCAGCAGCACTGACAAGAAGGGGCCCAGGGCCCTCAGTTGGCTCAGACTTCCTGGAGTGCCAAGCTCTCCACCCTCCCTACCCTCAGACTGAACCGGTCTCTTCCCAGCATGGCTGGTGGCTGGCCTCTGCCTACACGGGGTTAGGGGGAAGTTGGGAGTGGGGGCAGCAGGCTGGTGAGACTTGAAGGCCCCTCTCTGGGTGGGAAGCCCACAGGACCCGCCCTCCGCCCATCCATCTTCACCAGATGAACACACAGGGAGCACATCTTACCCTGCTCGGGGCACTAGGCCCTCAGCAGTGGGTCGAGACACACCACCCCTGCCCACGGGGAGCCTCTGCAGGGGGCCAGGAAGGATGGGGAGGTGAGTCTAGGGGAAGGGTGAGGGGGTGAGGGGAAGGGCAGTCCAGGCAAAGGGAACAGCCCTTGCGCAGGCCCTGGAGTGGGGACAAAAACGTGCTCTCAAGGGACTAAAGGGGGACAGGGTGCCTGGAGCAGAGGAGGGGGATGAGGAGGGCAGGATGAAGGCAGGTTGGACAGACAGGATCCAGTGCAGAAGGAAGCGGGGGAGGGCTCACAGGCAGTGGGTGAAAGCCCAGACTCTGGTTTGGAGACCACTCTGGTCCTGGTGGAGACTGGCCTGTGGGAGGGGGAGGGGGTGTCCTTTGAGGACACTGCTGTGACCTTGACTCCTTGGCACTGAAGGGAAACCCATTTCCAACTTCCTCCCGAGTTGCAGGCCCCCTCAACAGAAGGTGGACTTGGGGAGACCCTCTGGCCAGGCTGTCGGTCCTGGTAGGAGGGCAGTGGTCTCTGTGTCCAATGACCAGACATGAAGGCCACACGGGGCGCTGGGGCTTGAGCCACAGCTCTGACCCCAGATCAGATAACTACCCTCCCACTGCCCTTGGGCAACACCCTCAATAACCCAGAACTAACCTCCTCCAGGACAGTAAGCCTGTCCCCTGATCTCAGATTCTCCATGCCCCTCCCCACCCCCCATTTTTACCTGTTTCAGGGAAGATTCCAAGGTGGACTCATTTCATCCTCTGGGAGGCGGGAAAGAGTAGAGGCAGCTAGTGGGCACAGACACATATGGATGGGGGCCTGAGGGCTTGTGTTCCAACCCAAGGGCACAGTTTCAAGGCTCTTGCTGAATTAACAGGCTCTCTCTTTCACTCTCCAACAAATCTGCAGGCTGGCTGCTGTTAGGAACACCCTTCTGCACCGATGGGGAGACTGAGGCCAGAGAGGGAAAGGAAGCCACTCTTGACTGGTAAGCAAGCATGTGGCCTGGGGTTTGACTGGGTCGGGACTGGCCTGAGGGACTCCTGAGCTCCAGCTGGAGCCGGGTCCTCCTGCCCGGAGGCCTGGCCTGGCGGTGCTTTGGTGAGAGCTCTGGGGTGTGGGAGTCGGGGGCGGTTGGCAGGGAAGGCCACGACTGGCTTAGCTTCTGGCATTGGGACCCCAGGGAAAGCTCCAGGGCCAGAGGAGGAGAGCACCCGCCGCCCTCATCAAGCCAATCGCCTCTGGGTCCAACCCACGGGGACACGGGCCAAGAAGCCTTCACGGGACCACAGCCCCATCCCCACCCGGCTCCCTCTCCAGCGGCCCGGAATCATGGCGTGGATCTTCACTGACACAGAGGGGTCTCCACTCAGGGAAAGTTTGGGCAAAAGGAAGGATCCTTTCCTTGGGGGCTTCTTCCAACAGAGACCCTTGAGGTGATGATATTCTTAGCCCAGAACAGGCCAACGTGTCCACACTGCAGCCGCACGAGCCTGCCCTCTGCGGCCCTGCTGCCCCCACTTCAACCCCTCTCAGCTCCCCCACACCAGTGGGAGCCAGGCCTGCCTCATTCTGGGGGCTCAGCACACATCAGCCCTGCCCTCGCCAAACCCTTGCAGGAGAAAGGGAAAGGGAGGCACAGGCCTGGGGAGGACCCTGCAGGGGCCCGGGGCCCAGCTGTGGCGGCTGTCGGGCACACTTGGGCCAGGTCACAGCCTGAGGAACACGCAGGGGTCTGCAAGGAGGCTGCTTCTGTCCTCTCTGTCCTCCTTCATCAGCCTCTGGGGAGCCCCCCGCAGGTCACGGGGTGCTGGGTGGGGGTCGGGGGCAACACGAGGGGCCGTGCGCACCACACCAGGCAGGGCCTCTCAACACACGTCTGCACACGGCACCGCTCCAGGAGGCTGAGATGAGTGTAGTGTGGTCTAGTCTCATGGCCTACACCTCCAGACGCTCTGTGTTGAAAATAACATGAAAATTCTCCTCGTTTCACCATTTAAAATATATTTGACATCGATTTGACCTTTGCAGGGGCCTCCTTCCCACAAGGTCCCCAGCCCCCACTGGGACCCTCTGGGGGCAGGGACTGAGCGGCACAGCACCAGCAGGTATGGCAGGCAGGGGTGCCGTGTTCTGAGAAACACACCTGGGCCTGAGCGGACACGAGCGGCCCACAGACACACACGCCACCCTCGGCGGACAGGCGCAGCTCTGCGGCCGGAGCCTGGCGCATGCATGTATGTGTGTTTGTGGACAGATGCACACAGGCCTCCTAACATGCAGTCATGTGCAGATGCTCACCTTTGGAGGTGGCAGACTCACATACCTGTGTGGCTGTCACCTTGTGCCAACATGCACAGAAGCCTCACCCTGTCACCCGTGCCCCTTACCTGCCCATGTGGACAGAGTCGGGGCAGAGGGCTGGTGGGACCACAGCTGAGGTCTGTCAGTGCTGTGTGCCCAGCCCCGCAGCCTGGAAACACAGTAACCAACAAACACACAAACAGACCCATGAGCCACACGGAGTATCATACACAGACGCCACCTGCCCGGGTTCACACACATGTGGAGATGGTCGTGGGCACACATCTGCAGGACACTCCTATGCACAGACTCAAGCACTTCCAGGAAAAGCCGTCACTGGACACACTTCACTGGCACATGGACGAGATGACTCAATATGGGAATTCACGCCTCGGCTCTCACACACTTGGCTCCAGGTCCCTCCCCACATAAGCAGCTTGCTTTCTCCGGGCAGAGGGCGCCTCGGGCAGCTCCAGGCCCCGCACCACCAGGCCCAGGCTGCCAGGAAGCTTCCTGGAAATACCACTGCCAGGGGCTGGGGGCAGAGCAAGTTTGTACCCCCACCTGTACAGCACATAGGCCACATATGACCTACACCTGTGTGCCCACAGACTCCCACACAACACACGTGCTCCGCACACACACAGCACATGGCACACTCAGTGAGTTCACAACTCCATACCCCACACACAGGCACACACGCCCCAGGGGCCACCTGATCCTGCCTCTGCACACACAGCTGCTCCATCTGCCCTCCTGCTTCAAGGGCACTAAAGAGGGAGACTATTTTGGTCTTTAGCACAAGCAATAAATAAATAAATAAATAAACACAGAGGAGGCAAAAAGCAGATAGTGGAGTTTGAAAACACAGCATCTGCCTTTGGTGAGAGATGAAAGGCAGCTCGGAGTGGCCCTCCTGCAGAGTCTGTGGCCTGAGCCATCCAGTGTGAGCCTGGGAGGTGGGCAGGCCTGAGAGGAGGTGCCCCAGGCCACTCGAGACAGCTGGGGCCTGGGTGCGGTGAGTGGAGGGCTGGCCCGGCAGGCCTGTGTGCCAGCCCCAAACAACCAGGGCCATCTGCTACCCTCATGGCTCCCACGGGGACTCCACACCCCACCCCCCTGACTAAGGCTGAAGAAGCCCGGGGCTCAGGGCTGGGAAGGAGAGAGGCCCATCCAGTAGATCTTGAGCGAACGAGCAGCCTCCACCTGCTTGGGATTGACCCTTTTGACTGTTCCTGACTGAAAGTTAGGGTGCGGTGAGGCCAGGGCAGGGCTGTCTGGCTGGGAATGGACAGTCGGTGCTGGGACCCGCATGGCCCCTGACCTTGGGGCAAGCCTCCAGCTGCCTTGGGGTTGGAGGAGGGGAGGGGCTGGAGTCCTAGCACCTCCTGGTCGTGAGTTGTCCCACAGCACCTGGGCAGGTGGGCTGGGGAGATGCCAGCTCTCTAATGACTGAACAGCCCAGTCATATGTGAGCACAGTGCTCTCAGCAGTCCCAGGAAAGGCCCAGGCTCCATCCTGAGGCCTGGCCCCTGCCAGCTGCTTTCTCCATCAAGAACAAGCCTGTGCTGGGCAGCTCTTGGGCTGGCAGAGCCAAAAGCCAGTGACAAACAAGGAACCCAAGCCTCTACCCGACCCAGAGGTGTGTGCTGATAAGCTCACCTTTCCTAGGACACTCTTGTGTGTTCAGCATCAGGGCATAGCCCAGCTGGGCCCCGCCCGGGCACACCTGCACTGCTCGCCTTGGGAGGGTGGGGTGCCAGGTCAGCCCAACCTCTGCAGACAGAGGAATATGGTGGAGTTGGGGGCTGCGGAGAGGACACGTGGGTCCAATAAAAACAGTGACAACTGGAGCCAAACTCCCAGGGTCTCTAAGGCACGACTCATGCTGGGGCCCCGTAGGGATGGGGCTGAAACACTTCCTTGGAGTTGGGGAGCCCAGCTCTCCTTCCCATGGAGCCATCCACCCCCACAGTTCAGGGGAAGGGGTAGAGGCCTCTGGGCAGAAAAGGAGAGAGAAGCAAACAGGAGAACCCGGCAGGTCAGGGTTGGGGGCGGTAGGCGGCAGGTCCCACCCCGGCCCTGAGATATGCCTCGCAGGAGGTACAGAGTCAAACCTGAAAGCTTTTCCCAGACTCTTCCTGGCCCTTACCCCCAGCCCAGTAACACTGGAAAGCTTCCATTAGGATCATTAACATGGTCTCGGTATTGCCATCACAAATGAAATCCAATTCACTTTGTGAGCACAAAGAATGGGGGTGAGCCCCACGCCTACCCTGCAGGCGGCACCATCAGGCACATGCGCCGTCTTCACGGAAGAGAGGCCTGCCCAGCATCGGGAACTTGCTGGAAACTCCACTCAGCTACTTGCATCCTAGCAGACTAACAGGATTCTAACTGTCCTTTCTCCCCCCAACAAATTATAAAAATCAATCACATGTTAATTTTCTTTTTTTTTTTGTAAACAGTCTTACTCAAACTAAGATTGAGAAAGCCGAAACTGGTGTTTCTCCCCAAGGTAAAAACCAGTGAGGCACCCTACTGCCTGCTGGCCTTCGCCCTCAGAGGTCAGGTGGCTGGTCAGCCGTCTCTGGACAGGCTGCAGCTCCCTCCTCAGGCAGAAGGCCCTGGCTCCTGCAGCCCAGTGCCCGGAGGCCACCTCCCCACCCCTGGGCCTTCCCCAGCTCTGGAGGCAGCACAAGCCACCCACTCTCCCGCCAACATTCCCAGGCGTTGTAAAGAAACATAAAACATCTAAAACGCTACTGAGTCTGCAACCAGGGCCCAAGCTCATCCTGCTCAGGCCCAGAGCCCTCGAGGGGCTCAGGCCTCTCCTTGGCGGGGCAGATGCTGCACCTCGGCCGACCGACGGCAGCTCAGATCTCAGACTCCCGTCTGTAAGGCCGCTGCTCAAGGGCTGTGCCGGCCTGCGGCCTGTCAAAGTCGCGCCTGGCCTGGGGGCCGAGGCTGTCTTGCTCTCCGTCCACCTCGTCCTCCTCGTCGCGGCTCAGGAAGGCCAGCTCATTCTCGTAGCAGAAGGAGTTGGTGCTTGGCAGCAAGAACTTGTTCTCCACTAGGTCCTTGGCACTGCAGCGGGGTGTGGATGGCACCTCGTACGTCTTGTGGAAATGCGAGTAGTCGATCTTGTACTGGTTTTTCTCCTCAAAGAGGACAGGCTCAAAGCGGTGGCCCCACAGGATCTCGTTGGCCAGGTAGGAGCTGCGGGCCTGCGTGGTCATGGCCGTGGCCTCCACCATGCCCTCCAGGATGACAACGATCTCGAAGTCATCCGTTTCCAGGTCCTGCCGGCTGATGCCAAACAGAGGGCTGGCCTCGTCGATCTCGTGCAGGATGGTGATGGGAGACACCAGGAAGATGCGGTCCAGGCCCTTGTCAAAGCCTACATCAATGTCGATCTGGTCCAGCGGGATGTACTCGCCCTCCTCCGTGACCCGGGGCTTGATGAGCTGGGCCCGCACGTGGGCCTCCACAATATGGCTCTTGCGTAGGTTGCCCACGCGCCACATGAGGCAGAGCTTGCCGTCACGCAGCGCCACCACCGCATTGTGGCTGAATAGCAGCGTCTGTGCACGCTTCTTGGGCCGCGCCATCTTGGCCATGATGGCGCCAATCATGAAGGAGTCGATGATGCAGCCCACGATGGACTGCGCCACCACCATGAACACCGCCACCGGGCACTCCTCGGTCACGCAGCGCAGCCCGTAGCCAATGGTGGTCTGCGTCTCAATGGAGAAGAGGAAGGCCGCCATGAAGCCATGCACCTGCAGCACGCACGGCGTGCGGCCATGGGCTTCAGCAGGCTCCAGGTCCCCATGGGCCACAGCAATGACCCAGAAGATGACCCCGAACAGCAACCAGGAGGCGAGGAAGGCCAGCGAGAAGATGAGCAGCATGTAGCGCCAGCGGATGTCCACGCACGTGGTGAACATGTCCGCCAGGTAGCGCTGCGACTTCTCATCCATGTTGGCGAACTCGATGTTGCACTGGCCATTCTTCTTGACGAAGCGATTCCGGCACCTGCGCCGCGTGTGCACCTTGCCATTGCCGAAGCCGTTGGCGCCCGACATGGTGACCAAGTGCAGCCCGTCCTCCTCTGAAGACACGATGCTGTAGGGGTTTGTGCGGCCGGACGCAGTCATCCAGGAGGTGGGGGCAGCAGACCCCGCTTGACCCCAGACTGGCTCAGGATTGAGCAGCTCCTGCAACAGAAGGATGGCAGGGCTGATGGCGGTGCTGGCGCAGTAGCTGCCCCCCAACCTCCACGCCTCCATCCCAGCCCAGCCATGGTTGCGGAGACCCAGACTCACCCACAACCAGTTCTTGGTCCTCCCTCCCATCTCAGCCAGCTCCCCGCCTGCCTCCAAACTCCCAGCTGCTCCAGACAAGAGCCCTGGGTTCTTCCTCAGTCCCCCTTTTTCCCACCAAGGGCTCTGCTTTCCAATATATTCAGGATTCAGGATCCGGCTCCTTCTTCTACCCTCCTGGCCTGAGTCCTTGAAATCACCCATGAAGACCAGCATGAAAGCCACCATGCTGGCCTTCCTGCTTGGTGCCAGTGCCCACGGCAGCCACCAGGAGTCAGTCCATCTCGTCTCCAGCCTTCCCTTGCTCGCCCCTGGGTCCACCTGGACACCCTCCTCTAAGCCCTGGCTTTGATGCCTCGGGGGCATCTCCCAGGGCCTCCCTGCACCTGAGAAAACTGTACACCCCCCAGAACCCCACTCGAATCCCACACATCCCTCCCTGACCCCATAACACCAGTGACCACAACAACAGCTTGCTCGGGGCTGCACAAGCCATCCCACCACAAGAGCACCAGCTCCCTGAGTACAGGGGTTTGCTGTTTGTTCACAGCAGTTTCACTCTTGGGGCCTGGACCTGGGCCTGATGGACACCCAAAGCTGGACCCACCACCCTCCTGACACTCCCACTCTCCCCCAGGTGCCTATTCTCACTGCCCATAAGCTAGGCCTGTGGCCTCCCCATCACCAAAGGTGGCTAGAAGGGGGCCCATGAGTCAGCCTCCAGAGGGGTCACTGACTGCTGACCTCAGCCTGGGGGCCTCCGCCACCCCTGCCTTCCTCAGCTCTAAATAAGAGCCCTCGTCCTCAGCCCACTTGGCACAGCACCTGGTTGGCACACACACTCACACACTGGGTGGTCGGTCCCAAGCCACACCCCCAGCACTGTTCCCACGGCCAGACAAATCCCATTCTAACTGCTGGGGGCAAGCATCCAGGCCCCGGATGCACAGGAAGCCACCCCTCCCCATGGCCCTGCTGGTTCTGGGGCAGCATCTGTAGACGGGAGATCCCAACTCCACTTGGGCCCATGGGTGGGCACGGAGGCCATGTGGCTTTCTGTGTCAGGCACCAAGCGGGAATGGTGTGGCAGGGCACTGATGGGCCCCACGCCTCTCCAACTCCAAACCAGTCGCACCATGAGGTCAGAGCCAGGTGAGCCTGGGAGCACTTGAATGCACTGAGATGCTGAGGCCCCAGAGAAGGTCCCAGGGCAGCCAGACCAGTAGAAAGGGAATGGAGGTGACAGCCAGGAGGTGGCTAAGTTGGGATCAGCCCTGGTCTGTGGGACGGGGTACAGCCAGAGCCGCAGAGAGGGCACCACCTCTGACCTCTGCTCCAAACACCTGGGAGAAGGTGAAGGTGGATCCCACTCAACCAGCCAGGCTGCAGACCCCTCCCAGGAGCCATCCAGTTGCCAGTGTCACTGGATCCCCAGGTCTGGCAAGTACACAATCCTCCCAGCTCATCCGTCCACAAGGAGAGCAGGCCAGACCCGTCAGCAAACACTCCTGGGTCACTCCTCAGCAGCCCAAGGAGGTAACTACTGTGGCTGTTTCTACTCTCTGGATGGAGTTCCAGAGAGGTCAAATGATTTTCCCAAAATCACATAACTAGTAAGCAGGAGAGCTGAACTCAGAACTACTTCTGTCTGACACAGTGTCTCCCACCGTGGGGACCCCAGGCTCTGCGGCAGCTCTCCTCACACTGCGATTCTCCCCTACAGCTGCTGCAGCTGACTACCTCACCCTGGGTCTGAAGAGCTGAGGCCTGAGGCTATAATGGTGGGCACTGCTTCTGCCTGAGCCAGGAGGCAAGGAGCCAGCGGTGGGGGTACCCCAGGGACCATGCCTGGAAGACAGCCCAGCCCAAGATTCCTGGGCCTTCCAAGCAGAGGTGACCAGGATGGGGCACTCAGAAGCCTGCAGCATGCCACCGGATTGCAAGGGGCAGGTCTGTGTGGCCGGGAGAACTTGCGGGATGTCCAGCAGGTCACGGCTGCTCCAGATAAGGCTCTGAGCAGCTTGAGGCCTGTAACGGGGACAGAATCAAAAGAATCAAAGGCCAGGAGAGCCCAGACTGGCACGACTGTTCCCAGCAGCTGGGCAGCCTCACATGGAGGCTGTGACTTGGCCAGCTCCCAGTCAGGTGGCGGGTATCACAATGACCACTGGCATCTCTGCCTGGGCTGGGTGCCTATGCCCCACCCAGACCTATTTTATTGATGTTTCTCCTAAAACCATAGAGAAAATCCACAGGCCACATTCACAGCCCACTCCCCCACTATTCAGAGCTGGAAACTGGTACTTGGAGCAAAGTCACCCAAGCAAAGACCCCTGGAAACTAAGGAGCAGAGACAGAGCAGACAGCTCTGTGTGCACATGTGTGTATGTATGTGTGTGCATGAGATGCCAGGGGTGTGGGGAGTCCTCACAGGCACTTGGTAAACACACCACCACCAAGAAAGGCTGAGAAAAAGACCCACAGTAGGAGCCCTGGCACCACAAACTTGCCAAACATGCAGGGACCCTCCATACACAGAAGGCAAGGTTGCAGGGCTCTGTGGTCTTTAAGGACTCAGTTTAAGAAATGTGGGGGACATCCCTGGCGGTCTAGTGGTTAGGATTCTGCACTTCCACTGCAGGGGACCTAAGTTGGATCCCATCTCTAATCTGGGAACAAACATCCCAAAAGTTGCAGGGCATGGCCAAAAAAAAAAAAAAGAAAGAAAAGTGGGACAACATCCTCAACCAGGGATGTACAGGTCTATCTAGCTCCTGCTCAGCGGGTACATACGGTTAGATTAGACAGACAGGAAGCTAGATTCGCTTTGCTGGAAGAGGCCTTAGCAAGCAAGGAGGCTAGCTCTCCATTTTATAAATGGGAAAACTGAGGCTGAGACTTGTTCCAGGTCATAAAACACGTCATGGGCCAGGAGGAGATACATGATAAAGACAATAGTTAACACCACAGCAGTGGAAGCCCAGGTTGACTGGCAGGGGTCCCAGATGTTGCTAGGAGGGGAAGGGGAGACAGGCACTGGGATCTCCCACCTGAGCCAGGACAGGTAACTACAGCAGCAGAGGTGGAGTGTGAGGCACCCTCAGTGGGCTGGACCCAGAGAGCCCCAAGGGGTGGCAAACCTGTCCTGATCCCAGCGTCTCCAGAGCCGGCATGCCCGCCAGCCACAGCACCCACGCACAGAGGCTCTGGCACCCAGCAGACTCAGTGCCCCAGCAGGGACTGGGCTGGGAGCTTTTAGGCAGGCAGCTAACACATGACTACCGGTGGGGCCAAGTCATCAGGAGGTGCCTCCGGATGGAGAGGGCCACCCTCTGCCAGGTCCCCTGAGGCTCTGGGCCTCAGGTTTCTGCAGCATCCGAGAGGGGACCAGGGCAAAGCCAAGAAAGCACTGACTAGTTGGGTCGATAGAGGGGCCACTGAGGAGGCGCTCAATGTCCCCCTCCCTGGGAGGATTCCCAGGTGGCAGGACCCCTGCATAGGTGTGAACAGAGTGATCAGTATTTGTCAGGCACTTACTACCTTCCAGGCACTAAGAGCTCAAATAGCCCATGTAATCCCTTCTTATGACTTTCTGGGTGAGGAAACTGAAGCTCAGAAAGCTTGAGTCACCTACCCAGGGTCATACAGCCTTTCATAAGTGAGCACCTAGTGTGGGAGGTTGAAGAGAACTCAACTTCCCATCTCCTTATCTCCTCCAAGCCCCAAGGCCAGATTGTGGACATGACACTGTATTCCTAGCCTCAGTCCTCAGGGTTCCTGCAATGCCAGGTGGTGATGAGACACAAATAGCCCCTCTCTCAGCACACAAAAGCAGAGGCAAGACCCTTGCAAGCGCCCCTGATCTATGGCCATTCAGGCCCCGCTTGGAACATCCAGGGAAGGGGCACTCACCACCTCATGGTCAACTGGAAGAATCCTTACAAAGCACTTGTCTCAGGGAAAGCTAGCATGTAACCTACAAACACCTCCTTCCTGGTCCCTGCCCAAGGCAGACATCATTAATCCATCACAGAGCACTTTATCACTACAGCCTGTGGTAGCCACGCCCTCTTTTCTAATCCAGACATTATCTATCAGACTCAGCACAAGGGCTTGAAAAATGTAACCCGTCATCTGCCGGTGGGGAGACGGAGGCTCTGAGAAGGGTGCCTCACCCAGTCACACAGGGAGCAAGGGGTCTGGGCCACACTTGGAGGGTGCACCACAGGGAGAAAGGGCAGCTCAGGGTGCAAAGGCAGGAGAGGGGCATCCCTGGCATGGGGAGGGCAGGCTGGCACCTCAGGGTCCAGTAAGCAGGCTAAGGCTGGTTGGGGAGAGCCCAACACCTCTGCCCTCACAGTCTGCAGTGATGATGGCCATCTCCTGTGCCTGCCCACCTTTCCCAGACACAGTCCTTCCCCTTCCCCAGATGTCACCCACAGGCTGCAAACATTTGGAGTCAACACTGTGCAGGCCCTCAGGGTGGGGCCCCGTGTGAGGCCTGAGGAGAGCTGTGTGCTGGTGATGCGCCTGGCCGACGCTCAGCTGTCCCTGGGCCCTCCCCACTTCCAGGCCCACCTGCCCAGTTTCCAGCCACCAACACCAGTCTTTCCTGGTGCAGTGGCAGGCCAGGGAGCAGCTCCCCACTACAAAGAGCACACTTGGGGAACCTGCTCTACCAAGCTCGCAGGGCCCCTCAGGCCTGGGCCTTCCTCAGGCCTCTGGGCTGCTCCGCAGCAGGGACTCCCAACCCTGAGCCCACGCCCTCTACGTCCTCCCAGCACCGCAGAGCCAACAGGCTCCTCCTCCTCTCCAAAGCTGACCCCCTTCCCCCTACCTCCCCCCTCAGTCTCCTTCTTTCCTCACACCCCCCGCACCCTGTGAGGTCACTGGGCAGCCCAACCATTTCCCCAGTCACCCCAGTCAACAAGCCTGGCCTCCTCCCTCCTCTTCAGCCCCCAAATCCACTCCCTCCCCAGGTCCTGTGCATTTTATCTCCTGAATGATCAAAGCCATCCTCCCCCTCCTTGCCCACAGACCCCTCCTGTCCAGGCATTGCTATCTGGACACTGCAACAGGCTCCTTATGGATGTTCCTGTGGTGACCCTCGCCCCACGTGGTCCAGTCTCCAAATCACAGCTAATGGGAATGCTGGAAATCCATCGGTTAGGAATCAGTGGAAGCCCACCACTTCCCTGAGGCCCTTTTAGATTCTCTGGCCCTGGGCTTCTTCTGTCAGGACCAGAAGGTGCTTTTCCACCTTGTGTGAGAGTTGGTTTTGCCTTGGCCCCATCTCTGGCCAATCTCAGAAGTCCAGAGAGATTGAGGAAGGCCTGGAACAGAGCGGGCACCCAGTAAATGTTTGCTGCTCAGACAGGACAAAGGAATAAGCTGCTGAACAGAGGCATGGATGAATCAATGAATGAGGAGACCGTTGCATGTACCGATGGGTGGTCAAGCGTGTAGATGGATAAACGGGGCTGACATGTGGATGGATGGATGGAGGATGACTAGAGGGGTGGGTCAGTTAGGTGGGTGAGAAAGGTCTGGATGAGTTGGGTGGATGGATGTTTGAGTGCATTAGTGGATGGACGGATGGACTGAGCAGATGGATGGACAGATGGACAGAGTGGGTGAATGGATGTTTGAGTGGATGGATGAATGAGTGGAAGGACAGATGGACAGATGAATCTATGGATGGGTGGGTGGGTGGGTGGATGGATGGATGAATGGGTGACTGGATAGCTGGTGGGGGAGGTGAATGGATGGAAGGATGGCTGGATGGGTTGGGTAGGTGGATGAAGAGTTAGATGGATGGATGATGGATAGAGGGTGGACGAGAGGTCACATAGCTGGGTGGATGGGCAGGTGGGTAAAGAGATGAGTGTCTGGATGGAAGGATGACTGGGTAGACAGGTGGACACCCGTGCCCCAATCTTACCTCTGGAGCCCTATCTTCTAAGTAACGGTGCTCACCAAGCAAGTGACCGTCTTCAAGGCTGCATTAGCTGTGGCTGCCATTGCCCCACCGGCTGGAGAGGCCTCAGCGGCTGGAAGACCCTGAAGGTGACAGAGCACAGTTACCATTCTCCTTGCTGGGGGGAGCTCAACAGTCATCAACTCCCACACAAACCCCCATTTCTGTTTGCTTTCCCAGGATCCCGTGGAAGGTGGAGGACCCTGTGAGTCTGTTCATAACAACCCTTCAGAACCAAAGAAAGGCAGTCCGATGCGGGCCCCCAGAGAAGGTGACTGCTGACAGTTACTGAATGCCCATTGCATGCCAGCCACTTGGTAGGCGCTTCACAGACACCAACTCAGGCAAGCCTCACGACGTTGGAACCCTATGAAGTCGGAGCCGCTGCTGCTCCTGCTGCAGAGACGGGGCACCTCCTCAGGTCAGAGGCCCTCAGGGTGTGGCTTGCGCACCTGGCTAGCTGCAGAGCCTTCAGCACACCAACCACAGGCCCCGCTGTGAGCGGACAGCCCCTGCCTTCCTCTGCAGCACACCATGAGGTCTGGGCAGGGGGCAGGGGGAAGGGGGCATTGGGGAGTCTTTGGAGGCGAGTCCACCTGAGATGTCCTCTGGCCACAGTGCCCATGCAGGCCACTCTCTCGCAGCTACCATTGGCGGGCATCCACAGTCACGCTGGATCTTCCAGCTGGGATTAAGGGAACTGGTGGTGAGTCAGCCCCGTATCACAAGCCTTCTCAGGCAACGCCAGTGGTGGGTTTAGAAGCATACAAACCCAGTTTCAGTTGCAACTCTGCCTCTCACCAGCTGTATGACCTTGGCTGAGTCACTTCCTGGCTCGGGGCACCTGCTCATGCTTTTAGGAGGTGGCCTGGCTGGTCTCCCTTCACTCCAGGCTCACCTCAAGACATCCAGCCCTCAGCCCCCTGCTTCCCCATCCCTCATGGTTCCCAAAGCAGCAGCCAGGGGCCTTGCCATTGGCCCCTCTAAGAACGATGGAGGCTCGACCCCAGACTCCCAACAGGCAGCTGGACTTTTGAGAGAGGACTAGTTCCGGGGCCTCTGACCTCTTGTCCTTCTCCTGGAGTGGACACCCAATGTGTGTGGCCCTGGGTGCTGGGTTCCTTGCCTCACTGATACTCCAACCTTCACAGCCCACCCTGAGGGATAGATGGGAAAACTGAGGCTGAGCAGGGCGAGGTCACCGAGAGCTGGAACTCTGAGCAGGGGAGATGACATCTGGCCATGGGAAGGGCAGACGGAGGAGCGCCTGCCTCCCACTTGCTGGGGTCATTCGGCCTGCCTTCCCCGGGCTCTCAGCCTCTGCCTCCCTGCTCCCTAAAACGGGCTTTCTCCTGTGAGGGAAGCAAACCAGCTCCAGAAGGAGGAGACAGAGCCTTTGAGCAGAGCAGGGACTTGCCCCGGCTCACAAAGACACACGGTGAGTGGCAGCTCAGGGACAAGAGCCCAGCGCTCCATCTTCCCCTGCAGTGGCCACGGCCCATGAGACAGATGTGACCCCCAACCGTCGGAGGTTCACTAAACATATTCCTGAGGGGGGGTCCACAGTCCTGAACAGGGAAGGTCAGAGCAGGGGCAGGGTCTTCAGCTGACAGGGATGACCTGACCTGACAGCGAGACTGTCCCTCAGCCTCCCAGCAAGGGAGGGGAGCCCTCTGCTTTCCCCCCAGGACCATCCTGTCAGTCAGGGGCAGGACCCTTCCCCTTGCTGCTCAGCCTTGCTCCAATGCCATGGGGGAAGTGCACTGGGCACCAGCTGGGCACCACACGGCTCCACCACCACAGTCACCGTCCTCACCAACGACAGCCTCCCCTGGAGGGTGGGGCTCGGGGACCAGCGAGCCTCAGCCCTGCATTCGAGGCCTGATCACCCCCTAGCTCCCAGTGGGAACTTCCCTGGGCCTCAGGCTTCTCATCTGCAAAATGGGGAGGCTACAAAGAGGGTGTCCAGCACAGCAGACGCCCAGTAAATGCCGGCCATCCCAGGGTTCTAAGAGGACGACACCTCCTGTGTGGCCCGGTCTGTTGCTCTCAGGACGCACCCAACAGGCACTGAAGCAGGAGAGCCCTGAGCTCTGCAGGGGTTGGGTCTGGCCGCCCTGCCCCCACCCCCCAGCTCTGTGCCCAGGGTGTCATCTCTGGCAAGGGTGCCAGTAAGTGCCGGCTACAGGAACCACAGCGACCACAACCCCTCAGGCCCCTCAGATACCACGGCCTGGAGACAGGGGCTGGATGCACTGACCACAAGGCTAGGCTGAACCAAGCAGCCAGGAGGGATAAATGTCCACTCTCTGAGCCCTGAGGTGAAGCCAGGGCAGGAAGTTCTGGCCCCCAGTGTGGAAGACAGGTCACGCCAGGCACCAGGAAATACTTCCGAGGGTATTTTTATCTTGAGAACATCCTTCCACGAGGAGTAGGAGCAGAAGGGAGACAGGGTGTCCTTGGCCCCGGGCCCCTGGAAGCAGCAGAGGACCAAGACTCCTTGTGCCCTTTGCTAGAGTGGCCATTACAGACACTGCCCCATCCCTGGGCCTCCTTGGGTCCCGGGACCAAGTGGGGCCTGGGGGATCTTGGGATTACTCATGGGGCCCCCAGCTCTGCTCAAACTCACTGTGTGACCTAGGGCAGGCCCCCATCCCTCTCTGGACCTCCCTCTGGGAGGCAAACTTTCCTGAGCGCTCGCTCACTGCTGGACTCAGCTGGGCACCAGGGGCTCTGTGGTGGACCGGCAGGGTTTGTCTACAAGGGGCACTTCATCAAGCAGGAAGACAGCGAGCTAGGTAGCAGCCACAACAGGCAGGATCAGAGACATGGTCAGAGCCTTTGGAGGCCATGGGAGGAATATGACCCAGTCAGGGGCAGGGGACTCCCTGGAGAGGGCCCAGCTCAGACTGACCACACACTGCCAGGAGCACTCGGGGTCCCAGAGAGCAGGGTGCACATTGGCTCTGCTCCTCACACACTAGGCCTTGGGCAAAGCTCGCCCAACTCTGAACTCTGTTCCTACTACATGTGAGGGGGCTGGCCCTTCCAGCACCTGCATTCAGGATCCTAAAGATTTGGGGCTGAGCAGGGTGGAGAAAGAGACCCTAAAAGCAGGGAGACGAGGCGCTGAGTGCCTGTGCACTTCACACCGATGTGTAGAAGCAGAGGTGCCGAGAGGCCCTGCACGTTATTTTAATGAGTTTGGACTTGGCCCCAAGAGCAATGGGCGCCAGAGAAGAGTTTGAAAGTATAAAACCAGAGGCAGTATGGCTTGCATTCCAATCTTGTCTCTGTCCCTTCCTGGATGGCCTTGAGCAAGTCATAACTCTCTGAGCCCAGTTTTCTCACCAGTGAGATGGGATGAATAACGTTATCTATTTCATGTGGTCATGATGGGTTTCATCAGTTTAGTACATGGAGCTGGAAATACCCTGGTTCCCCCACACCTCCCCACCACCTCATCTCTGAGCCTCTGACTCACCCTGGGAGGGTCACAGGTCCCTTCATGGAGGGCCTGGACTGGACTTCACTCCAAGCAGGAAGGGGAGAGCAGATAGGGCGGGAGGGACCATGCGGTGAGCAAAGGCACCGTGGTGTCCGTTTTCCTTACAGCTGTAATTTATCAATCTTCAACTTAAGTCTCAAACAGTTTCTAAGTGTGCACAGCAGAGCAGAGACCTGAGACAAAGGGGCAAGGAACGCCCTGGGATGTGAAAGGCCACGAAACAAAAGGCTGGAAAATTGGCCACCATAAAAATATTCGTGATGTTGCTTATTAAAATGCATTATAAGCAAAATGGACAGTAAATGATACGTTTGCTATAGAAAGGGCTGATATACTTAGTATATAAAGGGTTCTTATAAATCAACAAGAGAAAAGGACACAGTGGGAGTGTGAACCCCCCATCCTCAGTGGGGGGCGTCTCAGGAGTGTCCACACCCAGAGCCGCAGCCTGGGCTGGGCCCTCACCTCGGAAAACCCTGCTCTGCGTTTCATCTTTCAAATTCCAAGGATGCCTCCTCTAGGAAGCCTTTCAAGATTTCCCTGGGTCCCCTGCTGCTCCCTGCCAGGTCCCGGCAGCACGTTTCTTAGAGCCCTGGAATTGAATGTCTAGCTTCTGCTGAGTGCCCGGCACTGCACCCAGGAACAGTCCAGGTGAGATGGCCCACGTGTCTTTGAGCAAGGAGGAAGTAAGTTGCAGAGAGAAACATTGTGTCCACCAACACCAGGCCCTGAGCAGCAGATCCAAGCCCCGCACCCATGACCTGGCCTCTGTCCCTCTGCATCCAGCCACCTCCTCCCTAAGGAGTCCTCCTGACTGAGGACCACCTTGCTTCACGGCAGGCTGGGCGCAGTGTGAGGCCTTCCAGGCAAAGGTCAGGCAGGACACAGCTTGACTCCTGGCCTCAGTGCCCCGTGGACCTGGACGCTTGCTACAGGAGCAGAGGGACACTTGTTTTCTCAGCTTTCCTCTTCTCCCCGTCCTCATCTTGTAAATATGGCTTTATTTTGGGAACAGAAGATTCACTAGGAAGGCCTGACAGACCTCTGAGGTCCAGGGTTCACCCTGGGATGGGCCGGAAGCTGTGCTCGGAGATCAGGAGGCCGGGAAAATAGGGTGGGCTTCCGGAAGACCCATCATTCCACTCAGGATCTTCTGGAGAGCTGGGCTCCAGGAGCACAAGCGAGGCCTTGGGCTCCGCCTGCTCGACGGACGGGGCATTCACTCCTTCGGCAGACAGCGCCTGGGCCTCCACTGTATGCAGACACGGTGCTCAGGGCCAAGACTGCGTGGGGGCAAGGCAGACAAAAACCATGCTGGGGAAGAAAGAACCGAGTCATACCTGAAGCAAAGTAGGCACAGGAAGACCTCTCTGAGGGGGCGACACGTGACTTGAGACAGCAGCGTTCTTGGAAATATGCGAAAGGACAAAGACCTTGAGGCTGGGATGTTGCTCCATGTGCTCAACGAGCTGGAGGGAGGCAGCGGGGCTAGAGCTGCGTGTGCCGGGGCACCCGAGCCTCCTCTTTCTCATCTGCCAGCAGTAAGAACAATCCACGCCCCAGAAATGGCTTTTGGAGGAAATGCTCCCACATCCTGCCTTGCTCGAGGAGACTGAGGCTCAGGGTGGCAAGGCAGCAAGCTAGAGGGCGTCTGACCCTCTGACCCACACAGCCTCACACTGGCCTCCACCACAGAGGCTTTTCCAACCCTAACAACTGGAACTGTGCACCTACGTGGACACTGTGACACATGTTACTTCCATTCACACTATGGTTCCTTCGGATAGTCACAACAGACTGGGGCTCAGAGAGGGTGAGCACCATGCCCAGGGTCACACAGCTGGTCCACCCAGAGCTGGGCAGGAATCACTGGAGTCCAGATTCAGGGCGACGGAAACCAAGACTCAGGCACTGACCACATGTCTGGCCCAGATGTCTCCAGGAAAAACCACAGTTTTCTCCAAAGGGCTAAGGACTGCCTCCTACAGGAAGCTTTCCCCGGCTGCCTCTCCTTCATGGCAAACCAGTACTGTGGGAGGCCAGGGGCTGCAGAGAGCCCAAGACTAGGGGGCAGGGGCATGGGGTCTGGACCGTATTAGGCCCTGCTGTGCTGCGTGGCCTTGAGCCACTGGCCCTCTCTGAGCCTGTGCCCAGGAAGATGAGGTAGATTGTGGGGGCGGTTTCCCCAAGAGCAGGAAAGGTGGCCCCTGAGAGCCCCAGGAAAAGCTTTCTCCTACCTGGAACTTTTATTTAGCACCAACTGTGTGCACCTTTCAACAATCCTGAGACTCTGCCCCAAGAGGAAGCAACAGGGTCAGAGATAGAATACAGTGCCCCAAGGCTACAGGCTAGTCAGTGCCATCCTCAGGCCGGACATCCTGGAGAGGCCGTGTGTACCCAGGGGCTGGGGCCCATGACCAGAAGCCAAGGGATGCGGAGGCTGCTCCCGCCTTCATCTGCACCGTCAGTGCTGCCAGCGGCCGGGGCTGGGGAGTCCTCCTGCACGCGGTCCCGGCCTCGCTGGCTCCGGCCTGCCCTCCTCTACATCTGAGCTACGTGTTTCTATGACTAATCTCTGTCTCATTTCCAGATCTGTGAAAGGGACCCAGTCCTACTGCCTGCCTGGTAGTCTACGCACAGTGCCCAGACCCCAGTCCAGCACACCAAGGTATGCACACACATGTGCATACATCCTGCGTGGACAGACGGCCTGGGGTGTGGTGTGTGTGACTCCAGGAGCGTCAGAGTGTGCACGCACGTGGCCCAAGTCTGTTTCCCCAGAAACAGATCTAGAGTGGAGGGTTTGGGAGCAGGCAGTTTACTTGGGAGGTGACCAGAGAAGGACAGCAGCTGGAAGCAGGTGCTCTGGGAGCTGGAGGCTGCAGTGGCCGGGAGACAGGGTGCTGTGGTTCATCACACAGCTGCGTGGCCAGAGGTGGCGCTCATGCAGAGACCAGGGCATGAGGAACAAAGCTCACACACTGACCAGTGCGTGTCTACACACCCCTGCTCCTCTGGGAACATCAGCAAAGGGGCCTGGGCTGTGTCCTCACGAGGGCACATCTGTGCCTCCATCACATCAGGGCTGGACACCATGGGGTGAGTCTCCAAGTGTCTGTTCTTGCACGCGTGTATCTGTATGTGTGAGCTGTGTGTACACACGTGTGTAGGCGGTGTGACATAGCCATGCACACATGTTCAGGCTACATGCATGTGCATGCACTGAAGTCCCTCACCTGACCCTGGGTGCAGCTGTGGGGTGAAGGATATGGCTGTCCTGGTCACCCTGGTAATGGGGCAGGAGCTGGCTAAGCTGGGGCGCCTTGGTTCAAAAGAAGAGAAAAAAAAAATCAAACCACTGAACACAAAGAGGAGCAGGAGGGCTGAGAGGGCCAGGCTTGGCCCAGGCTCCAGTCGCAGCCTGGCCTGTCTGTCCTTGAGCCAGTGAGGGCTGCCAGAGCCAGGACACGAGTGCTCGACCCAGTGGGCAGACAGTCCGTGGTGTGGGGTCCCTTCGGAGACCGGGGAGTCCACCTGGGAAGGCAGCAGGCAGGGACGGGGACTGGGTGGGGCCGCCCTGCAGGTTCACCAGGCCCCAGAAGAGGGCGCTCCAGACGCCAGGCACATCAGGGCCGCTGGGCCAAGCCGCACGCGTCACCCTCTCCCGCCTGTTGAGGCGCTAACTGCACCGCCGCCTTGAGGCCGGGGCACTAACCCGGGTCGTGTGATGATTTATTCACGAGCTCCCGTCCCTTTCCCGTCCCCACGACCAGCTCGTCAGCCTCGCTGCCCTGCCGGCTGGGGAGGGAGGCGGATCCTTGCTCGCAAACATTGCCCGCTATTTATATCTCATCAGACGGAACCAGCCGGGCGCCGCTCCCCGCAGGCAGCCACCCGGCAGCGTCAGGCAGAGTCGAGGTGTGCACACTCTGCTCAGGAGCCTGGGCCAGACCTCCGCTCACAGCTACAGGGGCTTTGCCCTGCCTGCTCACTGCGTCCTGAGAAAGCCCTTTGAGGTAGGGTCTGCTGCTGTCCCCAGCGGGCAGATAAGGAAGCTGAGAGCTAAAGTGGCTTCTCCAAGGCCGAGAGCTCTAAGACCGAGAGCTGGGGACGAACCCCCTGCCAGGCCGCCCCCAAACCTGGGCCTTCGCTGCACAGCACAGACCTCCCCAGTTGAGTCCCAGAGGCGGGAGACTCATTACGATTCCTGTTTTACAGAAGAGGAAACTAAGGCTCAGAGAGGTGAAGGGACTTGCCCATGGTCATGCAGCCAGGAAGGAAAGCCAGACATATGACCCTGCCTGGTAATGTGCCCCAGGCAATGCCCTGGTGACCCTCCGGTGCATGCAGGGAGCAACCTCCAGGGGGAGAGAATGGCTCAGCATAGCCAGTCCCCACTGCTACCTGAAGCAGAAGCCATGTGGGGGCCCTTCACCTTGCGAGGTGGCCCTGCCTCAACACCCAGCCCACCTTCCAAACAGCTGTGGAGGCCAGCTTGCCGGGCTCTGGTGCCTCCAAGGGCCCAGCTGTCAGCACAGGGACAGTGTGAAGAGGCTTGGCATCCTACTGCTAACCTCTGACCATCACCCTCACAGACAAGGGGCCCCTCACTAGGCCACAGCGGCACTGGATGGGGGATTCCGGGAATCCCTTGCCCATCCCCTAGGCATCCCGTAATCTCTGGCTTCTCCTGAGACCCTGGGAACTGAGCCAGCTAGAACTCTGGCTACCGAAAGGCAGTCCAGGCCCCTCTCAGAGCCTCAGTGTCCTCATCTGTAAGACAGGTGCAGACAGGCCCTCTAGAGGGGCTGTGCCCTCGAGACGTGGGGCCAAGCACTGGGCCTTCACAGTCACCGCTCAGCCTGTGGCCACAGAGTAGGCTTTCATGTTGACGTGTGCAAAGCGGGAAGCAGCCCACCTGCGACCCACAGAGCTGCATGGGCTTTGCAGTGTGCCAGTTCTGGGCTCAAATTCCATCTCTGACTACTTGGTTGCATGTCTAGGCACCTGGCAGCCTCTCTGAGCCATGGTCTCCCTGCCTTCCTGAAGGCCTGTCCAGGTGTGTGACGGACTCCGCTCCGGCTTCAGCAAGCGCCTGAGAGCCAAACAGCTCCTCATTCCACTCGACCCCAAAGCCGGGGCAGCAGACACCCCTGAGGGACACCTCCACCTGGGCCTCCCCTCGGGGGCCCAGTGAGGGCCCGCAGTGCCCCGGACACAGGGCACAGCCCCTTCCTACTCTCCCCCAGCCAGTCCACAGCCCTGCCTGAGTGCCGACTACATGCAATCCTAGGGATGCAGGTCAGACGAGGCCAGGCCCTGGGCAGGTCACTGGCCTCTCAGGGCCTCGTTCCCCATCTGTACTGTGCGGGCATTCAGATGTGACTGCTTTGAGGACCGACAAGTTCATAAAGAGCCTAGAGAAGAGTGACCACCATCACCATCATGAGCAGCAGCAGCATTTCTGTGCCAGGCACCAGGGGGACAGCAGGAGGGACCCACTCACTCCAGCACTGGCCATGCTGTGCCTTCATGGTCTGTTTGCAGGCCTGCCAGGCCCCAGGAATCCTCGAGCATGTCCATGCAGCCCTTTTCTGTGGCCCCAGCACGGCCTAGAAAGAGTTTCTGGAAAGAAGATGAGCACGCGTTTTCCGAGGGTTTGCCTCTTGCAATGCTGAACCCCAGCAGCTTCCGCTGGCAGGGTGCCAGCCACTGGCCAGCTTCTGCCTCATCCCTTGGCCTGGGTCTGGGGTCACCCCCTGCCCTCCATGGCCCCTGGGTTTCTTTGTGTCACACAAACCCTGGCCACACTAGGTGTCCTGAGCTTCTGGACCTGATTGTGCTGGAGTCGCCCAGCACAATGCTGGGCAGGAGCGAGGGCTGATGTCTGTGTGCAGAACCAGAAATGAGTGTGCAGGCCCACCAGGACTTTATCTCGATGCTCTCCCTTAAGCCTCCCAAGAGTCTTGCTTTGACATCAGAAGAAACTGAGGCACAGGAAGGTGGCCTCTGAACACTGAAGACCATGTGGGCTGTGACCAGCAATGGCAACAGCCCCCTTGAGCCCTGGTGGCACTCCCAGCCCCGAGCTTAGGGAAGCCACATTCTAGCCCCAGTGTAGGCCCTCAGTGGAGACGTGGAGGCTGGAAGGTGGAGCAGGAGGTACCTGGAGGCTGCATCGGGTCTCTGAGGCCTGCTCTGTATAGTGGATTGTAGGGACAAGCCCAGCACCTGGCAGTGGGCACTCAGCCATCAGCTGTGGAAGGAAGGGCAGGGGGTCCTAACTGTCCAGGGTCTACCAGCCTCCTGCCACTCAGGCCTCCACCTCCTATTGATAGGTCACTGGTTCAGGGGTCTCAGGCCCCCAGAGGGGCATTAAAGGTCCTGACACCAGGTTAACAGCCAGCAGACAGTGATGGCCCCATAAGCAAAGAAGAAGAGGCGCCAGGCCTGGCACAAAGGCAGGGAGTTGCAGAGACTCTGTGCCCATGAGCAAGGGCAGCATGGGGGCGAGGTGAGCAGGCCGGCCCTGAAAGTAGCCAGGGATGTGGGGACAGACCATTTGGGGCCCTGAAGCCGGGCTTCTGAAGGCTACTCTATCAGCCACAGCCAGACTTCTAGACAGAGGCTCAGAGGGGGCACCTCAGGCCCCATAAAGTCCCCAAACCCCTCTGAGCCTCATGCCTTCCTCTGTAAATGGGGTAAGAAGAGCACTGGCACCTGCCGAGGTCACCTCAGGGAAGCCACGCATCAACACCTACGAAAGCCCCAGGCAGCAGAAGCTTCCAGGAGCATGCTTTCCTGAGACCCCGGAGCCTGTCCTCCCTGCAGCTGGGGAGAGAGGTGGAGAGGTGACGGGGTCAGAAAACCCATGAGCTGGGGAGGTGCTGGGACAGAGTGCAGGACAGGGGACAGCAGAAGGCACTGGGACCTAAATGTTATTGAGGGTCTGAGCAGAACACGCAGGGCAGTGGGGCCCAAAGCCTCAGGTGCTGCGTACTCGCAGTGGCATGGCTCTCCCCAACCTGCACCACTGGCTAATCCGTGTCACTGTCACAGTGCACGAGCTCCTCACTCCTGCTTACACGTTCAGACACGTGCCCTCCACAGTCACGGCTCTGCGCAGCCACAGAACACACAGCCAAGCACCCCTCCTGCTCACTGGCCATCCATTCACAGCCTAACCCTGTCTACAAGACTGGTCCCAAGCCTACCCTCTGAACCCATTTGCTTGGGTTCTACCCCCTGAGGATGCTGTATTGTAGGAATGGGGACACAGAAAGGAGGGTGGGGGTCCGTGAGACCCTGCACTCCCACAGCACCCGCACCCCAGGCCAAGGGGAGCCAGGTGGCTTGGACTCCCTCCAGATCCAGCCACCAGCATAGTGCTGATGGGAGCTCCTGCCAGCTCCTCAGTGCTGACAGGCTGATTAGGGGGTGGGGGGCCAGCTGGGCCCCCGCCTCCCACTGGAGCAGCTGCAGCCTTTGAGGGGTGCCACAGGAGGGGCTCCTGTCCCCTGCCTGCCTTTCTGCCCTCCCTGCAGCAGGCAGACACACCCTTCCCTGGGGAGCCCACGCCTGGGGGACTGGGCACTGCAGGGCATACACATGTCCACAACTGTGGCCCTTAAGTGAGCACACGCTGAGTGCCTACTGTGTGCCAGGCCTGTGGGACCCAGGGTTCCCATGGCTCCACTTGGGTCTGGAGTGGGCGACGTGACGCTATTGGACTCCCAGCAACACGGGGCTCAGGGGCTCCTCAGTTCACTGCAATCCACTCCTATGAAGGCACACGCCAAAAAGACGTGAACCCAATTGCAGCCTGACACACCTGACCCGGCGAGCAGCGTCCACCCCAGCCTCTCCCCTCAGGCCCCTACTTGGTTCCTCCCCAAGTCCACATGGATCTCTGCTCAGACGACCCTGCCCTCTCACAGGTTCTCTGGTCACTAACTCAGTCGCCCATGAACATGTGAGGGCTGGGATTCTCTTTTTGCTCAAGAGTGTTTCTTAGAGCAGTTTTAGGTTTACAACAAAATTGAGGGGAGGGAATAGAGAGCTCCATTTACACTGACCCTGCACATGCACATCCTCCCCGTCATCAGTATTCCTCAATAGAGCAGGACCTTCACTATGACCCATGGCCCTGCCTGGGCCCGTCACCCGGAGTCCACAGGTTACATCAGGACCCGCTTGCGGTGCTGTACAGCCTGTGGGTGTGGACAGATGGACAAAGATTTGTATCTGCCACGACAGTATCACACAGAACGGTTCACTGCCCTAAAAACCCCGTGCTCTGCCTACCCATCTCCCCTTCTCCACCCCTGGCAACCACCAATCTGCCTGTTGTTTCCATAGGTCTGCCTTTTCCAGAACATTTGGTAGCTGGAATCACATGGCACAGCATCCAGCCCTTCAGGACTGGCTTTCATGCAGATGGCTAAGTATGCATTTGGGTTCTTCCATATATTTTCATGGCTTCAAAGCTCGTTTCTTTTTAGCACTAAAGGATACTGCACTGTCAGGGTAGACCACAGTTCATTTATCCATCACCTACTGAAGGACATCTTGGTTGCTTCCAGGTTTTGGCAATAACCAATAAAGCTGCCTGAAACATCTGCATGCAGGGGTTTGTGTGGATACAAGTTTCCAGCTTCCTTGGGTAAATCCCAAGGCGTATCACTGTTGGGCATACAGTAAAGTATGTTTAGTTTTATAAGAGCCAAACTGTCTTCCAGAGTGACTGTACCACTTGTGCCCCATCAGCCGTGAGGAGAGTTCCTGTTGCTCCTTCTAAAGGTATGGAGCGGTGTCTCACTGCTGTTTTGACTTACCCTTCCCTGCAGAAAAATGATATAGAGCGTCTTTTCATATGTTTACTTGCCATCTGTGTATCTTCTTTTGCTGAGGCATCTGTCCAGGTCTCTGGTCCATTTTTTTCCCTATTGTCTGTCATTTGTTCTCTATTGCTGAGTGTTAAGAGTTTTTGGTTTATTTTGGATAACAGCCCTTGATTAGATGTGTCTTTTGCAAGTATTTTCTCCCTGTCTGAAGCTTGCCCTCTCATTCTATTGACATCATCTTTCCCAGAGCATTTAATTTTAATGAAGTCCATCTAGCTTGTCAATTATTCCTTTCATGGATCATGCCTTTGATATTGCATCTGAAAAGCCGTTAACTATACCCAAGGTCATCTTAGTTTTCTCCTACACTGTCTTCTAGGAGTTCCGTAGCTTTGTGCCTTACATTTACATTTATGACCCAGTCTGGTGAAGGGTCATGTGGTCTGTGTCCAGATTGTATCCTTTGCGTGTGGACATCCAGTGGTTCCAGCACTGTTTGTTGAAAGACTACCCTTGCTCCACTGTACTGCCTTCGCCCCACTGTCAATGATCTGTTGGCTGTGTTTGTGCGTGTCTATTTCTGGGCTCTCTCTTTTGCTCCATTGATCTATCTGTCTGTTCCATTGCCAATCCCACACTGTCTTGATTACTGTAGCTTTATAGTAAGTCTTTAAGGCAGTTAGCATCAGGCCTACAACTTTGCTCTTCTCCTTCAATAGTTGGCTGTTCTGGGTCCTTCACTTCTCCATATAAACTTTAGAATTAGTTTGCCGATATCTACTAAATAACTTTCTGGGATTTTGATTGGGATACATTGAACCTATAGATCAAGCTGGGAATAACTGACATCTAACAATATTGAGTCTTCCTATCCATGTACATGGAATGTCTCTCCATTTATTTAGCTTTTCTTTGATTTCATTCATCAGAGTTTTGTTGGATTTATATCTAGGTAGTTTCCTTGAGGGCTTCCCCGGTAGCTCAGGTGGTAAAGAATCCACCTGCAATGCAGGAGACTTGGGTTTTATTCCTGGGTCAGGAAGATCCCCCAGAGAAGGGATAGGCTACCCACTCCAGTATTCATGGGCTTCCCTGGTGGTTCAAAAGGTGAAAAATCTTCCTGCAATGCTGGAGACCCAGGTTCGATCCTGGGTCAGGAAGATTCCCTAGAGGAAGGCATGGCAACCCACTCCAGTATTCTTGCCTGGAGAATCCCCATCAATAGAGGAGCCTGGCAGACACGGCTGAGCGACTGAGCGCAGCGGTTTTGTTGTGGGGGTACTAATACAAATGGTATTGTGACTTTAATTTCAGATTTCACTTTTTAATGCTGCCTCTGCTAAGTCGCTTCAGTTGTGTTAGACTCTGTGTGACCCCATAGACGGCAGCCCACCAGGCTCCCCCGTCCCTGGGATTCTCCAGGCAAGAACACTGGAGTGGGTTGCCATTTCCTCCTCCAATGCATGAAAGTGAAAAGTGAAAGGGAAGTCGCTCAGTTGTGTCTGACTCTTAGTGACCCCATGGACTTCAGCCTACCAGGCTCCTCCGTCCATGGGATTTTCCAGGCAAGAGTACTGGAGTGGGGTGCCATTGATTTAACTGCTTATTATTAGGTTGGTGCAAAAGTAATTGCAGTTTTGCATTGTTAACCTTCGCCATCTGATATTGGAATACATTCTTAAATAAATGTGGTGATGTTATACATCATTTTAATGCACATATTTTCTTTATTTTTTTGCTAATGACTTATTACTTGCTGTTTATTTTATATGTAGTTTAGACTATGGAAATGATGTTAGACAAAAAGCAAATTCAAGCAATTTTCTTATTCGAGTTCAAAATGGGTGGTAAAGCAGTGGAGACAACTTGCAACATCAACAGTGCATTTGGCCCAGCAAAGGTACAATGCGGGGATGGTTCAAGAAGTTTTGCAAAGGAGGTGAGAGCCTTGAAGATGAGCATAGTGGCCTGCCATCAAGTTGACAACAACCAACTGAGAGCAATCATCAAAGCTGATTCTCTCACAACTGCATGAGAAGTTGCCGGAAAACTCAACGTCAACCATTAACAGTCGTTCAGCATCTGAAGCAAATTGGAAAGATGAAAAGCTCAATAAGTGGGTGTCTCATGAGCTAATCAAAACCAAAAAAATTGTTTTGAAGTGCCATCTTCTCTTATTCCATGCAACAACAACAAACCATTTCTATATCAGATTATTGTGACATGTGACAAAAAGTGGATTTTATATGACAACTGGTGATGACCAGCTCAGTGGATGGACCAATAAGAAGCTCCAAAGCACTTCCCAAAGCCAAATTTGCACTAAAAGAAGGTCACGGTCAGTGTTCGGTGGTCTGCTGCCCATCTGATCCACTACAGCGTTCTGAATCCTGGTGAAACCATTAAATCTGAGAAGTATGCTCAGCAAATCGATGAGATGCACCCAAAACTGCAATGCCTGCAGCCGTACTGGTCAACTGAATGGGCCCAATTCTTCTCCATGACAACACGAGACTGAATGTCACACAACCAGCGCTTCAAAAGTTAAACAACTTGGGTTACGAAGTTTTGCCTCATCTGCCATATTCACCTGACCTCTCGCCAACCAACTACCACTTCTTAAAGCTTCTCGACAGCTTTCTGCAGGGAAAACACTTCTACAACCAGCAGGAGGCAGAAAATGCTTTCCAAGAGTTCATCGAATCCCAAAACATGGGTTTTTACGCTACAGGAATAAACATACTGATTTCCTTATTTCTCATTGGCAAAAATGTATTGATTGTAATGGTTCCTATTTTGAGTAATCAAGATGTGTTTGAACCTAGTTATAATGATTTAAAATTCACATCTGAAACTGCAATTACATTTGCACCAAATAGTTCCATGGGCTTCCCTGGTGGCTTGGTGGTAAAGAACCTGCCTGTCAGTGCAGGAGATGGAGGAGACAGGGTTCGATCACTGGGTTGGGAAGATCCCCTGGAGAAGGAAATGACAACCCACTTCAGTAATCTTGCCTGGAGAATCCCATGGACAGAGAAGCCTGGTGGGCTACAGTCCATGGGATCGGGGGCAAAAAGTCAGACACGACTGAAGCAACTTAGCACGGAGCACGGAAATACTTCCTGGAGCTTTTGTGTCAATTTCTTCAGATTTTCTACACAGATGATCATGTCATTTGTGGGTAGAGATAGTTTTATGTCTTCCTCCCCAATCTGTATTATCTTTTATTTCGTTTTCTTTCCTCCTTAGCCAGGATTTCCAGTAAGATGTTGAAAAGCAATCATGAGAGACAACTTCTTTGCCTTGTTCCTGATTCTAGTGGGAAGTTTCTCATCGTTCAGTAGGATGCCAGCTCTAGATTTCTGTAGGTGCCTTTAACAAGTTGAGAAAGTTTCCCTTGATTCCTAGTTCACTGAGAATTTGTATTACAAATGGATGTTGGCCGGGCTTTGTTTTCTCCCTTGGTATGTCCTGGTGCTTGGAGGAAGCGTCGGCCCATGGCAGGCCCTCAGTGGTCACCTCTGAACGGAATGGGTGCAGCATGTAGAAAAGGCTCTAGCAGGGAGAGGGAGACACCACAGCGCTGGCCTTGGGTGGGTGAGAGTGGAGGGGCCGAGTGGACATGGAGCACAACAATCCAGTCACAGGGAAGGGATGCAGGCAGGGTGAAGGGGTGCAGGTGGCGGGAGGTGGGAGCTGCAGTGGGAGCAAGTGGAAGGCTCCGCTTCGATTTTCTCAGTAAGGAGGCGGCCACACTGTCGGCTGAGAGTCCAGGAGCCTAGAGGGGAGGCAGGGCCCCAGAACCAAGATAGCAGCTTCTGGACGGAGAGGGAGGAGGTGGGTCTGGGACCAGAGCAAGAGAGGGGTCCAGGCAGCACCAGAGCAGCAGAGGGTCATGCCTTTTAAATCTCATCTCCTGCATGTCCAGGAGGGACAGGGTGGGCTCAGGAAGCAGGCGGCAGGGGACCAGGGCACCAGGGATGGTTCTGAAGGGCTCTCTAAGTTCCACTGGCTGCACACTCACCCTGGGAGGCACGGGCGCCACCACAGCCTTATGTGGGGCCAGGGCCAGACACCCCTCCCCTGAGGTACCTTCTTTGCTCCGCCAGCCCCAGTCCCTGCCGAGGACGTCTACTCAGGCCACGTGAATTCATTTAACTTTGATCCAAAGTGAAGTGGATGGGGGATGGGTCGATGGGCAGCACAGCACTGCTCCGCCCCAAGCAGCTCTGCCGTGCCCTCGCATCCCAGCCTCTCAGCAGCACTCACGGGAAGGTCTGCAGAAAGTCCAACACGCCCACCTATGCTGAAGCACAGAATTCAGCCCTGGGAGGGGCCGGGGCTCCCGGGACAAGGGGCTGATGGAGAGATGGGAGCCTCATCTTTGCCTAAGGAAAGGATAAAGGAGGCCTGATCCCTATCCTGAGAGCTTTAGCAGGGCCCTGGCCTAAATCTTTCCCTTGCATGAGCCTCTCAGCACAGAGCAATTGCTCAAACAATGACCTGTCTTCCTATCCTAGTTTTGTGGGAGTAAAGATGAGGGAGATTGGACCAGCCCAAGTCCTGTGGCTGAGGTCTCAGGGGATGGAGGAGGGAAGGTCATTCAGCCCCTCCCCCTCTTGAGCTTCGATTTTCCCACTGGTAAAATGGACAGGCCACTGAGAATCCTTCACCATCTAGGCTTCTGAAATACTCCTAAAACCTGGCATGCAGAACCACATTTGAAAGGGCAGACTTGGCCCTGTTTCTCAGAATAGTGAGGCTCAGAAGGGTGAAGCTGCTTGCCTGGAGCCACAAACAGGGCAAGGGGCAGCCCTACTTAAATCCAGGCCAACCTGGCTCATGCCCAACACTGCACCTGGATCCTCAGCCCAGGTCTCAGCCTTCCCTCAAGGGAGAGCCCAGCAGGACCCGTGGCCTTCTCACAGGACCTCATGTCTTTGGAAGGTCCTGGGGCCTCCAGCCTCGGCGCTTCTCCAGCTGGCCGCCTGCCTCCCTTGGTGCCTCATCTCTCAATCCCTGCCCCTCTCCCAGCCAGTACATTTGAGAATTAAATGAGACAAAGTTCGGGAGAGCACTGTGCACAGTGCCTGGAACCAGAACACAGAATAAACAGTCATCTTCATTATTATCTTTGGGCGCAGAGTCTCACTGAAACATCAGAGCACTTCCTGAGAAATAAAGGCACCCAGTGACACCATGGGTTGCTGAAGTCACCGCCAAGGCAGGCATTTTGCTGAAGCATCCAAAATATCCTGATGGTCACCAGGAGCCAAGGGAGGGGGCTGAGGACACCCAAGCTCCCGGGGCAGCAACCTCAGGCCAGCAGATCCCAGCGGCTCAACAGCACATCAACCATCTCCAAAGGGACTCTGCCTGGCAGCCTAGGGATGCAGCCAGGACGGGGACACAGGAAGATTGAAACCCAACTTTCTCCCTCCAGGGACAGCAGGCTTGCAGGGAAACCAAGACGCCTGAGGAGGCCCTGCAGGCTCCAGGGACAGATGGACTATTAGAAACGAGAGAGGCTGGGCTGCTATGTGAGCTGAGCCTCAGTGTTGGCATCTGGAAATAGGGCAGCTGCTCGTCATCCTTGGGTCTAACCATGAGGACCCACCAGGATGAGAAAGGGTGCCACATGTGGCAGGGGCACCAGGAAAGACCTCAACCTGGGGAAGGACAAAGTTTAAGGAAATAACCACTCAGCAGGAGCTAGCAGCAGCCAGGAAGGGAACCATAGAAAGGTATTTCAACAGGAAGAAAAGCTCCACTGGCTCTAAAACAAGAAAGGTGCCCATGGAGGCGCTGACAAGGACAGAGTCTCGTCCTTTCTCCGAGGGGCAGGGCAGCGACCACCCTGGAGGGCACATCGCTAGTGGCTATAAAAGTTGCTAAGGCACAGGCCCTCTGACCCAGCAGGGCTACATGCAGACTTCTTGCTTGCATGGTCCTGGCACAGGGACCTCACGACCCAGGTGATCACAGCAGTGTTATGTGGGGTGGTGAGGCTGCTCACAAACCAGAAATCCAGCCCAATGCACGCAATGCAGGTGACTGTAAAACCATTCTGCTCATGGACGTACTGATCAAAGGTGCCATCTACTACACCTCTCCCGTGCATTTCCACTTAGAGTTCCCGCAGTCTGATGAGGGGGAGGACCATCAATACCTCCCCTTGCAGATGAGCAAATAGGGGCACAGAACAGTCAAGAAATCTGCCCAAGGACACACAGCTGGTAAGTAGCACAAACCAAGCATACTGAATATGCTTCTCTCTCCAAGATATATTGCTAAACAACTACATATTTTTCTTAAAGGAGAAAAAAATCAGGATGCAGGACAGCATACCCAGGTTGAGTGATGGCTCTTCCAAACTACGTGTTCACCCAGTACCTGTGAATGTGAGTTCATTTAGGTAAAGAGTCTTTTCAGATATAATTAAGCAAGGGATCTGGAGATGAGATCATCCTGGATCATACATGCTAAGTCACTTCAGTGATGTCTGACTTTGTGTGACCCCATGGACTGTAGCATGCCAAGCTCCTCTGTCCACAGGATTCTCCAGGCAAGAATACTGGAGTGGGTAGCCAGGCCCTCCTCCAGGGGATCTTCCCAACCCAGGGATCAAACCCATGTCTCTTAAGTCTCCTGCATTGATAGACGCGTTCTTTACCACTGAGTCATCAGGGAAAAATGGCCCTAAACCCAATGACAAGTGTCCTCTAGAGAGGAGAGAAGACTCAGGGAGCAGAAGGCCATATGAAGACACATGGCAGGGACACGTCTACCAGCCAAGGAACCCCAGGAGGGCTCAAGGAGGAAGCGACTCTGCCAACGTCTTGAATTCAGACTCTGGCCCTGGAACCGAGAGACAATAGCCTGCTCTGTTTTAAGCCCCCAGTCTGTTTTGACTTGTTACAGAAGAAAGTAGTACAGACTCCACCTGCTGCCCACCCTCCCACTTCCATTTTCCCCTTGGGACCTAGCTGACTGACGTCCTCAGGACGGCAGCCCCACGCAGGGCAGTGCAGACATGTCAGCTGTGCAGATTTGTTCAACCACTTGCCCTCATGTTCCCTGTTCCCAGATGAGCAGACTGAGACCACAGGCTCAGGTCACAGCTCCCAGGGGTGCTGCTCCCCCGCCGCCCCCTCCACCGGTGTCTGATCTGAGGCCCACCAGGAGGGCAGCTGGGTCAGGACAGGACCCAGAGCTTGGCCACCTCGCTCTGTAGCCTCAGGGTCAGGGCATCTGCCGCAGGATTGGGACAAAGCCCACAAGTGCCCCGAGGCTATAGCTGGCAGGGCCAGCAGAGGAAAGGAAAAGGGTGGCTGGGGTCTCCTCTGCTATGAAACCCCCAGGGAGGGGACAGGCCATTCTGTGGCTGCCCCCAAGGACTTTTGAAGGCATCCCCTCCAATGGTCCTGAAGGCTCCTGGAGCCAGGGTGGGGGTTGGGGGAGACTTGGCCACCCTGGCCAGGCAGGTGCTGCTGACAGCTTGAGGCACAGCGGGCCAAGGTGATGGGCACAGTTAGCCTCCGGCCTGCATGGCAGAGGGGCTGGGGGCAGGGAGCAAGGAGGCTGCCCTGGCTGCCCTGGCTGCCCTGACCGCAGAGCTGGAGCGGAAGGGGGATAAGAAAACAGATTCCCAGACGGAGGCGTGATGCTCACATCCACTTCACAAGCAGGACTGCTGAGGCGTGGCGTGAGCACCCGGGCGGTCCTCTCAACTCAGCCTCTCAGACTTTCCACGGGAGCTCTCAGTGGGGCCAGGCGGGGACCGTCCTTCCGATTCCTCCAAACCAGGTGACAGGAATGCTGGTGGCACCCAGCAGGAAGCTCGGTGGCCGACTGAGGGTGACCGTCCCCAGCAGAGGCCTGTTTCCCCACCCCCACCGCCCCAGGGCCTCAGAAGAGCAACCTGGCCAGCGCTTCCCCTTCAGGGTCAGGCACCACACCGGCCTCAGCCTCGCATTTGTCCATGCTGGGCCGCACAGTCCCTAAGACCCAGAAGGCATGGACAGCCCAGGTCTGCCTGCAGCAGGGTGACCTCCCCGCGGGTGCTAAGCCAGGGCTCCACCCCGGGTCCCTGGAACCAGGATTTCTGAGGGTGGAGCCAGATCTGGATTCTCCAACTGCTGCCCGAGGGAGCTGAGGAAGGAGGTACCCCAGCAAAGATGCAACACACCTCCCAGGGCCAAGATACACCAACTCTGCAACTCCAGGTTCTCTGTCCCAAAGAGGCCACAACCACAACTCAGAGCCCACTGCCTGGGAACTCGGGTGACTGTGCATTCCTAGATTCCACAGCTAAGATTCCATGGTCCCAAGGCTCTGACTTAGCCCTCAAGCCAACACCATCGAAGGAGATAGGATGAAGCCCCAGGGGATGGGGCCCGGGGCACCAGCATGGACAGCAGGGTGGAAGATGAGAAACATGGAAAGGGGGATGGGGAGAGAGACACAGGGCGCTGCCGACATGTACTGGTGAAGCACTCGGACAACCCAGAAAGTTCTCTAATGACAGTCACCTCGAGTGCATGTAGCTTCATGGTAGGGGTGAGGGGAAGACAAAGTTTGAGAAAAAGAAATTCATTTCTATCCTTAAAATTTTCTGATGCTTTACCATGAGCATGTAACACTCTTGTCATAAAAAGCTGTGATAATTAGCAGAAGAATATGACAAAGTCTATGCTTCCTTAAGTGTCTGTTCACTTGTTTCATTATCTCCCCAACCGAGACATCAGTTCCCAGGCCCCAGCCCCAGGCACAGGGCATAGCAATGATGCTTGCTGGAGACTTAATTGTCAGAAGAATGAATAATGCTGAATTCTGAGCTCCTCGAGGCCTGTGTCACTAAAACTCACCCATCGGAGACCTCCAGAGCTCTTTGAGAACAGAAAGAGAGCCCAGCAAGGATAGCGAGATCCAAGGGCCCATCCCGAGGGTGTCATGTGAGAGGGGCTCCAGGGCCCTGCCCACACCCTGCCTCCACAAGGTCATGGCCCAGGCCCCTGGGAAGCCCCACCTCTGAGCCCCACCTGACCCCAGATCCCAGCTCCCACAGGAGTCACCAGCATCCATCCTACTCTGCCCTCCCAGTGACAGTGACCCAGAGAGGCACCTCTGCTCCTGGAAAGAGGCCAGATGAAGCCAGCTCCCCTTGGCACCCCTGGCCCAGCTTGGCCTGGAACCAAGAGCCCAGAGGCACAGGGTCGGGGCAGGGGGTGGTGTGACTGCTACCACCCAGAATGCCAGCTGCTGGCAGAGATTTATTTTTACTTTAAGTGCTGGGGAATTGCAGGCTGGAGCAGCCAACTCAGGGGGCTTGGGTTGCAGCTGGAAGGAGAGGAGGTGGGCGGGGAGCGGGGGCACAGCCCCTCCTTGACCTTGGCCATCGGCTGTTCAAACACACACACAGAGCTCAGTACCTCGGTATCTCCACATTCACCCCACTCACCCACCCAGCCCAGCTCTCCAAGGGATGCCTCCAAGATGCTGTGAGGAGGCTTTAGAGGCAGAGGGTCTCAACTGCTGCCCCCAACTCTGCTCCTAGAGAGACCTGCCACCTCCAGCTGGGGCTGTCCCTCTCAGGCCACAGGCTGCCCACTCCCACAGTGAGCATGTCCCACCGTCCTCTCCCCCAGGCTGCCCCCACAGTTGGGGACCATGGCCACAGTGAGCGGGTGGGACCAGGCTGTTCCAGAGGTGAGTTCAGGAGATGAGCACTCAGGGTACTAACACTCCAAGGGAGACCGACAGGAAACAAGACAAACACGAGGGACCGCTTTGCCCAGGGGAGCCCGAGAGGCAAGACCTGAAGGTGATGAGGGCGGAGTCAAGTGGACATCTGCAGGGGAGTGTTGGGGCAGGAGCTGGCCTGCGTGCTGGAGGTGCAGAGGGGAGGGAGCAGGATGACCTGAGGGGAAGAGGAAGCGAAGGCACAAGGAGGACCAGTCTGCAGGGCCCGGTGGACCAGGATGAGGAGGGTCCAGAGCCCAGACCCTAGGGGCCACGCAAAGAGAGCCACGTGTGGTGCTACCCGACTGAAGGCTAACTGGGGGCCCAGGGCCCCCACAGCCTCATGCAGCCTTTGCAGCTGCCACTTCAGCAGCTGGGCAGGAAGACGGAGCAGCGGGACACAGGTGGGGTGAGTGGAGGCAGGGGAGTCGGGAGGTGACTCGGCTGCCCTCGCTGGGCCTCAGTTTCCCCACCTGTCCAAGGGGAGGAGGGTATCAGGGGAGGGGCAGTTGTGCCCAGTGTCACTCACAGCAAAAGCCCCAGCACCAGCCCACACCCTCTGCCACGGAGCCCCTCCACTCCACACCCCATTTGTTTTAGGAACCCCCAGAGGCACTCACAGAGGCTCACATTTCACTGTCCCGTCCCGGGCATCTCAGAAGCCTCCCTGCCTGATGCTTTGATCCCACTTCACAGATGACAGACTGGGGCCCAAGAGGAGAAGTGACGCCGCAGTCAGACCACCGGCTGCACTTGCCCCGGTTGCCTGCCCCAAAGTCTCTCCCGAAACAAGGAGATCCTTGGGGGCAAGGGCCGGGTCTGCATTTACTCAACACCCATTTATTAAGCACCTTCTGTATGCCAGACACTGCACTGGGGCCACAGCTCAGCAGGGAGCACCAGAGTCTCCACCCCAGGAGCACACTTCTGCTGAGGCTCTGCGGCAGAGAAAGCAGCCCAGACACAGACCCGCTGAACATTTACAGAGCTCCTACTGCATGCGAGGCCTTAACCAGGCCCTGAGGACACAGCAACCTGGGAGCTGGGATGGCGGGCAGGCACCAGGCCCTGTAGGGGTCCAGCCCTGGGTGTAGGAGCCGCCACAGTCAGCCTGGCGCAGAGACACATCTGGGCAGGGTATCTGGGGGATGCAGGAAGGTGGGCTCTGGGTCGGAGCCATGTTCCAGTCTCTCTGGGAGCCTCCCTGGGACTCAAAAGCTACTGCCACCCTCTGCACTGGCTGACCATTAGGAAATTAAATCGGCTGGCAGAGTGCTGGGCCCTCAGCCAGTGCCCAGTGAGGGCTCCAATTCTGCTCTCGGCCCCAGATCCTCTGGAAAACCCGCCTGCCTGAGCTTGGCCTCACCCCCACCCCCAACCCCATCCCCACCCCCACGGCTTCTCTGAAGCCTCTGAGCCTCCTGCCCTGCCCGCAGCCCAGTTTCAGGCTGGCTCTCTTCATCTCTGGCCTTCCCCTGGCTGTCTCCCTACCACACGGCCAAATTCCTCTGGAGCAGCCATCCTGTTGTCCAAGCCCACACCCACCACACCTTCCGAGTGGCCAGCCCAGCCTCCAACCCCTTGCTGTCCATGAGTTGCCTCCCCCAGCCCCTCCTCCAGGTCAGCAGTGGCAAGGCTCCAGCTGCAGCCCCAGGGGAGGGGCAGGTGTGCCCAGTGTCACTCACAGCAAAAGCCCCAGCAGGGGCTCAGCAACAGGCACCAGGTGAACCCAGTCAAAGGACAGCCAGACTGAGCTGGGAGCAGCAGGCTGAGTGGGATTCAGGTGGGCCCTGAGGGGGCTCAGCAGCCTCCAGCCTGGAGCCAGACAATGGCCACAGAGGTTTCTGGGAGTGACAGTGCATTTGCTTCCACCCCAGACACTGTGCCAAGGCTCTGGGTGCCATTCTTGGTGTTGCCAGCCATGGCCCAGGGCACCTGAGGCCTCACCAGGCCAGAGGAATCTGCTCACAGCCAAGCCAGTCCCAGTGCTTCACAAGTACAGGGCGCTGCGGTCGCTGTGACTGCTGTTACTGTTATCACTGCTGTCCTACTACTTCACTGCCTCAGGGCCACCAGTGTTTCCTTGTCCTGTTTGGGCAGACTTGAGAGGAGGGAAAGCATGGCCCTGAGACAGGAAACCCAACAGGGCAGCCCTCTGGCCTAGGGAGAGCAAGGTGGAGTTTTATGCTCAAACTCCTGACAAGCTGTGTGGCTCTGGGCAAGATCTTACCCCTCCCTGGGCACTTTTTCCTCCCAGTACAGCACAGTTCACTGAACATCCTTCCACCAGGTACATATCTCAGGGGGTCCCCTCCTGAGCAACCTGAAGCCCGATGAGGGTCTGACATGGCAGTCGGGCATGGGACGAGGTCCAGGGAGAGACCAGCAAAGTCAGGCTCTGCCCCTTTCACCAAGGGATGGTCCATCCCATTCAGGACTAGGGAGGGGGCTCTGCTCTACCCTCACCTGGACAGGGGGCACAAGGTAAGGTCCGGGACTGGGAATTCAGATGTGCCAGGTATGTCCCGATCACAGTGGTAAAGAATCTGCCTGCCAGGACAGAAGACCCAGGTTTGATCCCTGGGTTGGGAAGATCCTTGGAGAAGGAAATGGCAACCCATGCCAGTATTCTTGCCTGGAGAATCCCATGGACAGAGGAGCCTGGCAGGCTACAGCCCATGGGGTCGCAAAGAGTTGGACATGACTGAGCACACAAACATATATACACACAGGTGTTTGTAAACACCCAGCATTTGTAGAATGCCCAGTGCATGTGCTTAGCGGTACATCAATAGGGAAGAGGGACCTCCGCTGCTGTCCAGCATACTGGTGCCCCCTTCTTGTCCCCAAGGATGCTCAAACAAGCCCCTCCCCTTTGCACCCTGCTCTCCCTTGGGGTCTTGGCCCCACATGATGGAAGCCCCCTTTCTGGAGCTGCCAAAACCCGGCCCCCTACCTGGAAGGGAGGGGCTGTCCGAAAGCCGAGGGGCAGATTTTGCTGGGGAGTTTCTTTGAGATGGGAATCCAGCACGAGGTGGGGGTGCTCTTCTCACAACGGAGGAGGAAGCATGCCACAGGAAGGCCAGAAAGCCCCACCGCTCCATGGGCTGTCCCCTCCCTGGCCCTCCCTGGCCACATGGTGGCGGTCGGGACGGAGACCTGTGATGAGGCACTGCATAGGAGCAAACTAGCACAAGGGGAGGTTGGGGTCCAAGTCAGGCAGCAGCCAGGGTCTGGCTGTCCTTTGCACCTAGGGAGCAGGTGAGGGGTAGGCCAGAGGCTACCACCTTCTGGGTTCACACCTTCCAGGAGGCGGCTGCTGATTTCAGCGGCGTGTGGGCGCCTCTGTGCTCCCAGGAAACGAAGCCTGAAAACCCCGGGCTGTGGGACGGGACATGGATATGGGAGACAGGAGGTCCCCAGCACTTTATTCCAGGGCCCGTCCTGGGCATGGGGGAGCAGAGAAGCGGGCAGTGGTCCCGGCAGTGCAGTGCTCTGGGAGGATGAGCAGCCCAGGAAACGGGAAGCAGGGTGGCCAGGTCCTAGCAGATCCAGGCCATGGGGAGGCAGAACTAAAGACCACCTCCAAAGAGACACTTTCCTGTGCTCTCTCGTTCTGAACACAGGTGTTTAAATATACACAAGACATGTGCACACTCGTCAGAACAGGCCTCGAATCCCATCTGAAGCCCCACAGGAGCTCTGCACCCAGCTGCTCTCTCCGGGGCCCCTCCCCGCGCCCCAGGACGTCCAGAGCAGACCGCAGCACGGTGAGAGGACCCCGGCCCTGAACCCGCCGGGCTTCTCAGCCAAGGCCCCCCCCCCCCCGCTCCGCGATCAAAGCCGATTTCTAAAAGCAAAGGAAAAAAAAAAAAAAAAAGGTGCGCCTGGACTCGCTGGCTAGCTCACTCGCCAGCGGAGAACACCGTTTCCAGAATGTTTTTGCTCCATTAGAGCACAGAAGATGAGAAAGAGAGCCGACTCCAAGGACCCGCAGCCCTTGGGCCTGGGGCATTTTCCCGGCCGCCAGTAGTCCGCGCTCCCCTGCGCATCCCGACCCCAGTCGGGGGGTCTCCGGAGAAGGTCATGGGTAAGACTGACGCTGCCCACGAAAGTGCCTTCCCACGCTCCCTCCCGAATCTTTTCGTGCAAGTCGTCCAGAAGGGGACCGTGGGCGCCTCAAAGTTTCCCGGAGCGCCCCCAGGACGAAGGTTAGCAAGAAGCGAAGTTCCTTGGTGGCGGTGGCTGGAGACATGGCAGGGGAGAAAAGCTTGCAGTCAGCATTTCCTCCGATAGCTCACCAGGGAGGGGGAGAAAGGGGAGAAAAAGAAAAAAAACAGAAAACGAGAGGACGAACCAAGCCCGCCGTCCCACCTGCCCTGCTGCGGCACCCTCTCTTGCTCGGTCGGCCCGGGAGGGGACCGGCGGGGAGCTGGAGCCGAGCCCCCGGGCGCTTACCTCGGTCAGTGCCCTGGACACTGCGCGCTCCGCGTCCTCCGAGCTCCGGGCGGCTGTTCCTGGCCCCGGCAGCCGCCGCGCTGCCTGCATCGCTGCCGCCGCCTCAGGGCAGCCCCGGGGGTGCTCCATGCTGAGGGGCGCGTCGGTCTGGGCCGCCGATCGCCCCGGTCCAGCCGCGGGTCGGGGGCGCGCGCCTGGACGGCGCCCCCGGTCGCGGGGCGCACGCTCGGGTCGGCGCGGTTGGCTTCCGTCCCTCAGTCCGGCGGCTCGTGCGGCCGATCCAACCCCTCCCCCGCCTGCTGCTATCTGATCCCAGGCTGGGCCCGGCCGCGCTCCCCTACGCCCAGGCGCCCCGCGCCTCCACGCCCGCTCCGGCCGCTCGCCCTCAGCTACGGTTCCCCGGGAGGCGGTGGCAGAGGCAAGGCCCGGAGAAGGCGGGGAGAGTGGAATGGAGGGCGAGGAGGCGGCAGGAGACTGAGGCTCGGCGCGCTCCCAGCTCCGCGCCCGGCTGTCACCAGAACCCAGCTCGGCAACAACTCTAACTCTCAGCCAAGAGCACTCCCGCTCTGCGCCGCTCCGCCGCCGCCCCCGCCCACCAGACCCAGGCCTGACCGGGCGTCCCTGGCCCCGGCCCCCCTCCACACACAGACACACCACCAGCCACTTGCGCACTGGAGCGCGCGCGCGAGCGTGCACACGCGCGCGCACACACACACACACACACACACAGGCGGAGGCATGTCCTCCCAGGGACCCACACAGGTGCATGGCGAAGGCACACACAGCCAAGCACACGAGCTCAGGCGTCTGGATCCACACATGCAGAATGCATGCTGTGACATACATGACGGTTGCAGGTGTACAGGTACGATAAACACTCATACTTCCACGTGCAGGCTGGTGGCTGCGGGAGGGCACCTGTGCACAGATCTCAACTTGCACATTCCCATGGACTCCTTTCCCGTTGCACACAGGCGTGCACACTCGGACACACATATTTCTCCCTCTTTAATAGAATTTGTCTCCTCATCGTGCGCTCTGCTTGACTCTTCCGTCTCCTGCTTTCTTTCTGTGCTCCTCCCCCTGCCCTCTTTCTCCGAGGACCTGACCCCCATGTGACCCTCTTCTCTTGCCACCCCTGCCTCTGCCTCTTCCCAGCCTGTTCCCACAGGCCTGCCCTTCAAGCCTCCTGGGGCCTATTGTCTGGGCCTCAGATCTCTCAGCCATTGGCAGGGCCCAGGCCTTTCATCCCCGCACACAGACCTGCCCTGCTGGACCTTGGCCTAAAAGGGAGACCCCATTTTATCACCAGTCTGAACCCTTGCTCAGCTCAGGGGCCACAGATTTGGGCCAAGGAGGTAGGTCTGTGCCCAGAGCATCAGCCTCAAAGAGCTCTCTGGCCCCCTCAGCCTTCAGCTTCCCCTTTAATGTGAAATATAATTATGTGTCTGCACAGCAGGGAGACTGGCTGCAGGATTCTAACCAAGGAGGATGGCTTTCTGGCCACCGCCCAGATTGCTGGCTGCTCAGACAGAGCGGTCTATAGGCCCCACCAGCCCCAGGCTCCCAGCCCCAGGCAGCTGGTGGTTTGGCCTGGCCAAGGCCACCCAGAAAACTCACCCCAGGCTGTCCAGAGTTGGAGCCACACCAGGTCTTCTGCCCAGCGGTGGCGACAGATCCCCTCACCTCCCTGTGCCTCACTCTCCTCGCCCAGGTCGTGCAGCTACAGTGAGGACTGAGGACCAAGCTCACCCAACACCCTCGGCAGGCTCACGGCAAAACGCTGACCGAGTGCTGGCTCACAACCACACTCCACTGTTACCACGACACTGGCCCTGTTTCACGAGTTCAAAAGTATATCTGCCCCCAGATTGAGCGCCCTTGCCTTGACAGCTTGCAGCAGAGAGAAGGGGCATCCCAGGAGATCCCAGCCACAGCCCCTCCCCCCTGCCCACTGGTACTTGGTGTCCTGGTTTTCTCCTGTGCTGAGACCAGCTCCCTGGGGACCAAAGGCTCTCAGGAAACTTTTCCTCCCTCTCCCTCACGGTGACCGAGGAGGGAAGAGGCTCAGTTCCCCACCCTCCTGTGCCCAGGTTCCCAGAAGACAGGACAGAGTACCACCCTAGGAGGAAGGGGCCCCAAGACACCCAGGGTCCCCAGAGGAGCCAAGACACCTCTCAGCTGGGAGACAGTTCCAGCAAATGGTCTCAGCTGGGGAATAGACAGGAATACCTTGGATCAACTCTGTGTCGAACTCAAGCAGGTCTTGGGACGAGGGTACCCTCAGCCCCAAGTACAGAGCCCCCACCCAGAGGGCCAGTCTCAGAGCTAGTCAGCCGGACCCCGGGGCCCCAGCCTCCCCCAGAACCTTTATCAGACCCATTTCCCAGAGAAGCTGCCATCTTCCCAAGGTCATCCAGCAGAGGTATAAGCCTGACTCCTCAGGCTCTGCAACTCCCTCCTGACCTGCCTGCCAGGTGGGAACTCAATTCCTAACCCTAATCACACCCACCAGCAGCCTATGGGCCCTTGGCTGGGCAACAAAGGTCACCAGCTTCCCTGGGGAGGCACTCCCATGTCCAGATGCAGGCACTGTCTACCTGTGGGCAGAGAGCTCATGGCCCTTCCAGGGCACTGCCCACAGCAGTGGGGGCATCACACCTCCTTCTGATGTGGAGGGGGCCAAGCAGGGCCAGGTAGGGGAACTTTGACTCGCCCTGTGAGGCAGGTCCCACTTCCTTCTCTGTAAAACAAACCCCCTCCCACAGCTGTGTGAGAAGCCAGTGAGATGAGCGGGAGCTTTGGCTACAGCCAGCCCTTCCCAGCACACCTTACTCTGAAATATTCTCTTCTACTCCAGGGTGGGGCCTAGGCCCTCCCAGCCTTGAGTGGGGCACACAGTAGCTGTTCAAGAAACATTTGCTGAGCCGGGCACTCTCAGAGCCACAGACAGGCCAGAAGGGCAAAAAGCCCCTTGGCCCAATTGAGCCGCTCCTTTATTTGAGAAGTGTGAGGCCCAGAGACAAGGGGCTGCTCCTGAGGCCACAGAGCCATGAGGAGCAGGGGTGGGTGAGGAGGGGACCCCGCAGGCTGGGGTTTACTGGGCTGAGTGGCCAGCAGGCTCAGAGCTGCCAGCTCCTGTAACACTGGCATCTTAATATGACAATACCAGCGTCAATTAACCAGTGACTGGGATGTGAAAACCCGGCAGTGCCTCACTGGTACCTCGCCTGCAGGCTGCCGCCCTCAGGCTCCCAAGGTTCCTCTCAGTGTCACAGCCCCAGGAACTGCCTCCTCCCAGGAACCTGCCCAGGTCTCTCCTTCCTCAGCAGGAAACCCTCAAAACATACAAGGGGCTCACGGCCTCCCAGGGCAGGACAGAGAACCAAAGTCCCAGTGCTCCCCACCCTCAGCCTCCCTGTTCCCGACACACTGCCTGGCCACCCAGGCCTCAGACGCCACCAGCTTGGTTGTGCTGCTGAGCCCTCCTCCAAGGTTGTTCTTCCTTCAGGGGCACCTCAGGGCACCTCTTGGCGAGGCCCGCCCACAGCGTCCCTTCCCCTGTTTTGCTTTCCTCCCAGCAGGCCACTTTCTGCAGCATCTTGTTTACTGTCGGTCTCCTCCAAGGCATGTCAGCTGTATGAGGGCAGGGAGAGCCTGCTCACAGCCCACAGCCCCAGAACAGTAGGAAGGAATTGCCTGGGGAGGATGTGACAGGTGTGCAGGCTGAGGCTAAGGTCCTCTGTCAGGGCTGCTGTGGAGACATGACTGCAGGGAGAGGTCCAGAAAGAGAAAGCTGGGAGCTCCTGGCCATGCATTCCCCTGTCCCTGGGCACCTGCAGGCCCTGGGCTGACCCTCAGCATCTATCTGATGAGAACAGAACTCCAGGAACGGAGGGCAGCCCTGGAAACAGGACACTGAGTCCTGCCCAGCCGGTCAGGAAGCAAGGCATTGATCTCAGCCTGGAGCGGGCTGGCTGACGTCTCCCTCCCGCAGGCTCTGCACTCAGCCTCCTCCCCATGCTGCCCCGCGGCTGCAGCTGTCTGGAGGTCAGGGGGCAGCACCAGGGTGAAGGCCACTCCATCCAGTGTTTCCTGTCCGCTGGGCAGGTGCCATACTGGCTGGGCCACTTGGGAGGCCTCGGTGGTCCACATCCTCCCACTGTTTGGGCCCCTCTCCTGAGAATCTTACCCAGGCCAACCCTGTGCCCTCTGCCACCTGCTTGCTGGAGGGATGGCTGGAACCACAGTGAGCCCAGAACACAAGTGACCCACGCCTAGCTGTGAGCTTTACTGTGATTGGTTGGGGGTGGACATGTGATTGAAGCCAACCAATGAGAACCAGCCCCAAGACTTTAAATTAGCTGGGTGATGAACTCTGTCCCCAGGGGCTGCTAGGGACACGTTTGCCCCACTGTGGGCTCAGCCCACCTGAGAGGACCCCCTCCCAGAGGAATGCAGAGGTGAGAGTGCAAAAAACGGACTCCAGACGTGGCCGTGGGAGCCCGTTTAGAGCAATCCCTGAGCTCTGCTCTTAGCGTCAAGGGGCTGCTGAGGAGGTAAGCAGTCCAGCAAGGCCTCCATACCAGCCCCAGACTTCCTGAACCTCTCTCTCCTCCTCCCTGGCAGAACCGTGGGGGTCCAAGACCTTCTCCCTTCCTCCGGAGGGGCTATGACCTGCAGGTCCAGGCTGACAGGAATAAAGGGCAACAGAGGAGGGGAGGGAAGTCGCTTCAGCTCTCACAGTTAAAAATTGCTTTCCCCAAGGAGGCCTCCCCGCTGGGATAATCCACCCAGTGGGCACTGCCTGCGCCCATCACAGTCTCCACAGAGGCCATCACCCACCTATGGAGCCTCTGCCCCAGGACCAGCCCCCCACCCCTCCCTCCTCAAAAGGGGGCGGGGCTGGAGCTCTCTGCCTCCATCTCCTCTCTTCTGAACTGGGCCTGACTCCGAAATAAAGGTAGATCTGTAAGGCCAGACAACGGAGAGTGAATTGGCCAAGCCACCATCTCCACTTCCTCACCAGCCCCCAGAGGATCAAGAAGCAGAACAGGGCCTATTACGTGATCCTATTTATGTTAAGAACAGCTACAGATAGATTTGCTTCGGCCAAGCAAAAATTCTGGAGGTCTGGAGCCTTTTCCCTTCACTCACTTGTGTGTGGAGGCAAATGTCCACCCTGCTTCCTGAGTTCTCTGGGCTCAGGCCAGCCTGGAGGGTCCCTGCCCCTGTGCCGCCCCCCACCAGACCCCTCAGCAGGAGCTCAGCCTCCACCCTGAGGAACCAGAGTGGTTTGCACAGTACAACAGGTGGGTTTCAGGGCTGGTCATTTTTGTTTGTTTTTTCTTTTTAATTTTGTGCAGAAAGCATTTATCACTTCAGCATTTTTTAAGTCAAGTTATCTTGTAAATGTAATAAAGTGACAGGGTGGACAAGGCTCCCTGGTGTCCTAAGGTCCCGTCTCAGGGATCAGCCTGGGTGGAAGCGCCTATATAAGCCCACAGCCTGGGCTCTTAACAGGGGCAGGGCTGGGGTGGAGGGAGGGAGGAGACTTGACTCCTGCCCTCCCCTCCCATACCTCTGTGTCCTCTGCTGTGGAGCAGGTGCGGTGAGACCCGGGTATAGCTCCCAGCACCTGGGTGGCCCTCAGATGCTTCACTGGAAGAGCAGACAGAAGACGCAGCTCTCCCAGCACAGTAGGGGCTCCCTCGGCCTTGTTGGTGCCCCGCCCTCCCAGGCTGGGTCCCACGCCTGCCCCGGGCACCCACAGCCTGCCATCTGCCCACTCCACATCACTATCCTTCTCCAAGCCTGATTCTCCCTCAGACTGGGGGCTCCTCAAGAGCAGAGGAGACTTCCCCCCTCCCCTTCCCCAAACACATCCCCCTTCCAGCTCAGATATCTCCCTCTCCATTGCATCGGAACCACCTCCAGCCTGGGCCACCTCCCTGCCTGCAGCCAGGCCCTGACATTTCAACCATGGTCTGGCTACCACCGGCCAAGTTAAGAAGACACATCCCTTGATGCTGGGGATTCATCCCACACCCGGGGAGGTGAGGAGCACACACTTTTGGGGAGTGAGGACCATGCTCTGGTCTGGAAGGACAAGGGTCTGGAAGTGCCAGAAGACGGCACTCAGTAGGTACTCGATAAATACTTGCTGAATGAACCTAATGGGGCAAATTCTTTAAGACACAGTGAAGAAGCACAATGCAGAAGAGACAGGATTGGGCGTCATCAGTGTATGTTGCTTAAGCAGGGTGTGTGCGCACACACAACCTAGACCTTCTGGAAAGACACCAGGAACTGACTCCCCGGAGGAGGATCAGGAGGTTAGGGGCAGGAGGGAGACGCGCTGTTCTCTGTGGGTCAGTTGTGCCTTTACACCATCTTCAAGGGACTTCCCTGGTAGTCCAGTGTTTGGCAGTCTGCCTTAGAGTGCTGGGGACATGGGTTCGATCCCTGGTCCAGGAAGATTCCACATGCCGCAGGGCAACTAAGCCGGGGTCAAAACAACTGAAGCCCACATGCCCCGAGCCCATACTCCACAACAAAAAGAAGCCACTGCAATGAGACACTGCGTGCCCACAATTAGAGAGTAGCCCCTGCTCCCTGCAAATAGAGAAAGCCCTCCCACAGCAAGGAAGACCCAGCATAGCCAAAAATAAATAAAATAAAAGCTGGAGGGGAGAAGGGGCTCCCTGCTGCCCAGGAGGCTGGTCCAGAGAGCCATCCTGACCCCCCTTCCTCCCACCCCCCGCCGCTCCTTCCTGTGAGCGCTCCTTCCGGCTCCAGATTCCCCGTGGAGCTGCCCAACCCCGTCCTGTCTGTGGTGATTAATAAACACTCTGTGATGACCTAAATCTCACAGAAGCTCCTTGGGGACAGCTTCGCCCTGTGCCAGGGGCCAGGAGGAGCTGCTGGCCTTAGGGACGGGAGCGCGTGGTTCCCCAGTGGTCTGTAGGAGCCTGCACACCTGTGCCTACCCTGTTCTCTTGGCCCAGTGCTACCCCTACTGGCATCTTAGCCACAGGCTCAGAGCTGGAGGGAACCCTGCCCCCAGACTGGCTCATCCACAGCTGGGGACAGTTAGTACCGCCTCCATTTAAAATCCATTAGCCTAGGGATGGGGAGGACAAACACAGAATCAACTATACATCCTTAGAGCCCAGCCCAGTCCCAGGGAACATCCCTCTGTGAACACAGAGGGTTCAGTAATGACTACAGGTTCTGGGGTTAGATAGGCTTGGATTAAAATCCTGATACCATCACTTATAAGCTGAGTGACCTTGGCTGAGTTACTTAACTTCTCTGTGCCTTAGTTTATTCCTCTGCACAATGGGGACCATACTAGTGCCTACACTGCTGGCACTATGGTAAGGATGTGCTGTGTGTACTTAGTCGCTTCAGTTGTGTCTAACTCTTTGCGACCCTATGGACTGTAACCCACCAGGTTCCTCTATCCACGGAGATTCTCCAGGCAAGGATACTGGAGTGGGTTGCCATGCCCTCCTCCAGGGGATCTTCCCAGCCCCAGAATCAAACCCAGATCTCCCGCATTGCAGGCAGATTCTTTACTGTCTATGCCACCAGGGAAGTGGTAAGGATAAGACACAGAAAAATCACTCACCCAGTGTCTGGCACAGTGCAAGGCCTCCATAAAGACCAGTGATCGTCACCTGTCACCATCCATCACTGGATGTGGCATTATTATTGCTGCTGCTCTTCCTGGCAGAGAGGGTGGGAGCAGGCAAGATGTCAGGGATGGACTTGGGCCCACGTGTTTGAATGGGAAGAGTATCACTATTTTTACCAAGCACAGCTGAAATTGAGCATTTCCTTCAGCTGTAAACTGAAGCAGCAAACCCTGGTATCTGCAGTAGCAATAGATGAAGTAGTAGTACTTCATCACCAAGAAGAGTCACAGAAGTGCTCATATCCCACTCTTGGGGCTGGGGTTATGGCATTTATGTTCATCTCTGGCCCCAAAGTGTGGTTGAGATGAAACGTGCCGCTCAGCTTTATCATCAATGTGCACACACAGCTCACATCTTGCCATATCACAGTGAGCTTTTTAACCTCTGTGATAACTGGCCCCGCGGGGATCCTGGATGTTAGGTGCATTCAAAACTAAGATTCTGAGGAGGTGTCTAAGGCACAGGAAAGGGCCAGAAAGCCCCAGAGAGGCAGCACCACAACTCTGGTCCTGGGCCTATGGCCACACACCTCAGAGCCCCAAGCTCACCCTTCCTTGAGCGCAGCTATCTGCATAAGCTCCAAGCTGAGCAGCACATTTCATCTCAACCACACTCTGGGGCCAGAGATGAACATAAATGCCATAACCCCAGCCCCAAGAGTGGGATATGAGCACTTCTGTGACTCTTCTTGGTGATGAAGTACTACTACTTCATGCAGGGGGTCAGACCAGAAGGGGATTCTGTGCCCTGGGGTGGGGGCCAGGCAGGTGCTGTCCTTGGGGGTGCCCTAAGAGACCTTGTGCTTTCACTGCTGGCCTTGCCATTTCCAAGTCCACCAAGGAGCCGTCTTCCCCAGGTGCAGCTCTTGGTCCCTCCCCAGCATCCGGGCTGAGGCTCCTGACACCCCTGGAAAGCCAGAATCTCCAGCACCCAAAACCAGCACTCAGAAGACGGGGCAGCGAGAGATGAGAGGGCCCAGGTCGGGGAAGCTGGGAGGGTGCAGATATTGTCCACACGGGGCTCTGTAATGGGGCAGGTGGGTGGCCTGGAGAAAGCAACCCCTCGTCCAATTCCCAAAGCAGGCAGCTCAGCTGAACATGGGGGCCCAGAACCTGGGCTTCTTGGGGAGGCCCCAAGACCTCAGGATATTTTCAGCTCATTCCTGGGTTCAAAACACTGAATTCTCCAGGCAACCTCTCCACCCACACCCCCACTCTCCCTGTGAGAGCATCTTGGCTACTTTGTGTTGAGGGAAACCAAGGTACAGAGACCTCGAGTCTGATATCAAACGGCCACGAAGTACTGACTCCAGACTTGAGGTTCACAACAGCTGCTGCCCCTTTCCTGAAAGCGTCTCAGGGCTCAGTTTCCCCCTAGTCCTCAGGTGCCTAAAGGCCCAGCATTACAAAATGAACGGGAGCAAGGAGGGCCTTTGGGCAGAGAGAACAGAAAAGAGAAATGGTTGCTGGTGGGACCAGGAGGTAGGTGTGGAATCAAAGTCTCTTGGAGGCCAAAAGTCGGCCTCCTTCTGGCCCATTCCTCCTGTAGAAGAAAGCGCAACTTTTCCTACCGCCAGAGCAGCTCAAAGCCGGACAGAGCTGCCATTGGAGTAGTCAGAGCCACATTATAAGAGGTGTGCAAGTAACCAGGACCCTTCTGTCCTTGAGCAGCAGGCGGGGGCTGCTTCCGTCTGGGTGGGGCTCTGGTCAGCGTGTCGTGTGTGTGTGTGTTCATCGGGACGGGGTATGTCGAGTTGCGAGGGCAGTGCCCAGAGCTGGGGCACCATTGTCTGGGGATCCCTCCTGAGTCTTCCATCAAACCAGGTCTTAGGCACAAAATGCGTGCAGTGAGGAATCCAGAGTTTTGTATCAGCACATAGCTCACACCGGGTGAGGAGGCACTGCCCCTACCTGGGCCCCCCATCCCGGTTGGGGCCCCTTTCAGCCTTGCTGGTCTCAGGGTTCTGAAGGTTGGGCTCACATTCACCCCCAGCATCATTTGAAGAGGACAGAGGGAGGTTGAGAGGATTTTTGTCATTTGTTGTGAGCCCTTAGTAAGTCATTTCACATCTCAGACTCAGCTTTTTTCTTCTCTGAAATGGGGCATAAATGCCTCCCTCACCAAGTAGAAATGGGAATTTAATGAGATTGAGTATGTGAAATGCAGGCAGGGCACAAATGAATCCCTCCATACATCATCGCTGCTTCTTCTCATCATCGTTATAACTGTCCTTCTCCTAGCCATCTGTTTACCCACCCATTCTCTCATCGATTGATCCATCCATCCATCTGCCTGTCTATCCAGCCACCTATTGATCCATTCATCTATCCATTGACCCTCCATCTGTCCCTCAGTTCCCTTCCTTAATCATTTACAGCATCAGTTTTTTTTATTCACCTCTCACCTCCATCTAGCGGGGAGGTTGAAGTCAGATGGAGGTGAGAGGTGAATGAAAAAACTGATGCTGTAAATGAGGAAGAAAGGAAACTGAGGGATAGGTAGGTGAATGAGGACTCAGGAGGTGGAGGCTCAGGAGGGCCTCCTCTGGAGCCTGGAGAAATCTTGACCTTTTTCTCCACGGGAGGCGGAGCTGTTACAGCTACTGTCAATAACACTGAACCTCTCTAACACACTCAGTCCTCCATGGAGACCTGAGTGTTCCCATTTCACAGATGGGGAAGTGGAGGCCCATGGGGTGGCTCCTGGGAGCCCCCAGAAATGATTCTCCATCAAGTTCCCATTTCCCAGCCACTGTTCCATTCCCAGACATATTTGTGAAGGCAAAATCATGATTTAAAAAATTAGTTTGAGGGGCTCCCCTGGTAGTCCAGTAGCTAAGACTCCACACTCCCAATGCTGGGGGCCCAGGTTCCATCCCTGGTCAGGGAACTAGATCTACATGCTTCAACTAAGAGTTCATCTGCTGCGACTAAGGATCCCAAGTGCCACAACTCCTGGTGCAGCCAAATACATTTCTTTTAATTAATTTGAAATTTAAAATTTAATTCTAAAATGGAATTCAAAATGTTCAGCTTTTCGTCACTCACCCTGACTACCTGCCAAGGGCCAGGCTCTGCTGAGGGCCGAGCTCCTGGGGATGACTGATCTCTGGCCGACCACTGTGGAAACCTTCTCGAAGGCCTGCGGGTTGGAGACCCTGATCCTTCGCGACACAGGTACTTCAGAATTCTGAAATTTCAGTCCAGCCTCCATCCCAGCTGAAGAGATGAGGTAACTGAGGGCCGAGGACATACCAGGGACTCCTGCCAGCAGGTGAGACACATGGGTTGATTTACTGAGGAGAAAAGTTGAACCAAACCAGGAAAAAAATGACATCAAGTTCTCCAGCTGTGAGCAAAAGGAAGATGGTGGTCCAGGGAGCAGGAACCTACCAGGCCTGGTTAAGAATCAAAGCGGCTCAGGGCAGGACCCGGCAGGGCCGGAGGGAGACCATGAGACAAGATGATAAGGACCACTCAGGCCAGGGAGTTGGGACCTTATCAGGAGGGCAAGGGCGGGTGGTGCGGAGAGGCATGGAGAGTGTGAAGCTGGTGGTGGCCCAGACAGAGATAAACGCTGGCCTGTCCTTCCCAGGAGGCCCTCCTTTCCACTTAGCATGGTCAAGGAGAAAGGGTCTGTCTGCTTCTGGGATCCTCACCTAGGTGTCACCCATAGTATGTGGAATTCCTCCATCATGAGGGCATGAGCTTGTGGGCTAAGAGGACCCTCCTGGCCTTGCAACTTGAAGAAACCTCCATTCCTCCCACCCCAGCACCAGCGCCCCCCTACACACACCAACTTTGCTGAGATTTGGGGTCTGTCCTCACCCTGATGGGCTTGATATAAAATAATTGAGCGTGCGTAACTGTTTTTCTCCCATGCTGCTCATTTGCGCCAGTCGTGTCCAACTCTTTGTGACCCCATGGACTGTAGCCCACCAGGCTCCTCTGTCCATGGGGATTCTCTAGGCAAGAATACTGGGCTGGATTGTCGTGCCCTCCTCCAGAGGATCTTCCTGACCCAGGAATCGAACCCATATCTCCTGCAGCTCCTGCATTGCAGACAGATTCTTCACCCACTGAACCACTTCCTGGAGTATCCCAATTACAACACCACTTGACATTCCTCCTCACTTGAAGACCGTCTTCCCCTCCCCCCACCACTCCCTTAGCAAGGCAGGCAGGTGGCCGCCCTCCCACCGCACCCACTCACACTCCTCTCCACCCTGTCCCCTGTGGTTGGCAAAGTCCAATCTGGACCCTTGCTGAACCTCAGCTCCTTCCTGCATGAAGCCCAAAGGGCAGCAGCCCGCATCTCATCAGGGCCTCGGGAGGAGCCGGAAAAGGAATATTATGAAGCACTCAGTGTAGACAGCTGGCCAGTCCTGCCATGAGGGACACAGGCAGAGCAGCCTTTCAGGGCCAGCCCTGCAGCCCGCCAACACGCTGGGGGCCTGGAGTGGGTCAGACATGGTAGTTTCAGGGGCAGCTGAGTCAAAGTGGTGGGCAGGCTGTTTCAGGCAGAGGTGGAGGTTGCCAGGGGGCTGAGGCCACAAGGCCAGGAGCCAATTCTCCTGAGCTTCCCGTCAGTGTCTGAGGCCAAGTGCCCGGAGGCTTCTCATTCTGGTTCTAACTGGGAGCGTCTAATCCTCAGATTCGCAAAGCTTCTAACTCCTGATGACTCGGACTCCAAGCAAGTCCAAGTCTGTAGCCACCCTTCACCCCCCCTGCCTGAGACTCACCAAGACACTGGCAAGAGCCCCCTCTCAGGCCCTGTGCTGGCCCCTCTGCAGCCACGCACAGCCAGACGAGCCCTTGGAAACGAGCTGGATGGAATCCAGCACTACTCTGAGCTCGCCGGCAACTGTCTCGTGCGTAGCAAGAAACCAGACCCCCGGGGTCCTCAGTGCCCCCCATGCCCTCACCCACCTCTTGCTGTGCTTCTCACTGGCTTCTGGGCTTCCTTCAGCACCCCAAGGCCTTCGCACTTGCTGTCCCTGCTGCCTGGAGCACTCCTCCCCCACGCTCCACTTGCCAGGCTCCTTCTTACCATCCAGGCCTCAGCTCAGTGGTGTCCTCCTCGACAGCCCCAGCCCAAGTCCTCAGACCACAGAGGCCACCCCCACTCTTGCTCATGGGAGACCGTGTTTTATATCCTGCACGGCACTTTCTTTCAGAAATTGCCCCAGTGGTTGCTTTACATGTTTATTTTCCACCCCGCCCCGGGAATATTTGTCTCTTTCACTGCTATGCTCAGGGCCTGGCATACAGTGGATGCTCAATAAATAGAATTAGACTCTCCCAGTTAGAAAGTATGAGAAGCGGGCAGGAAGCTCAGGAGACCTAGCGTTGGCGAATGAATGAATTCGGTAACTAGGGGGGTCTATGTCTTGTTCTCACACCAAAGGTCTGATAGAACATTACTGGCTGAGAGCTCGGTGAATATTTGTTGACTGCCTACCTGATCTGGCACAGCTGCTCCTGGGTAAAAGGCACTTCACGCACACTGGAGGGAGGACGCAGAGGACAGCATACAACCCCTACTTGGTAAAGGGACAGAGGGCAGTTTTTGCTGAGTTGCTGGCCCCACAGCGCACCCCCTCCCTGCCTGCCATCACCCCCTGCTCAGAGGTCCAGCCACCAGCTCACACCTGCCAGGCTCTTCCTTGCCTTTCTCCTCAGCCCTACACAGGCTAGCCAGCCCTTGAGCAGAGATGGGGGCCTCTGAGCCTGCAGGGTTAGTGTGGGGGCAGAAGCTCTGCCAGGAAGTGCAGGTCCCTGGCTGGAGTGGGGGTTGGGACGGGGCTAATGGATTGTTAATGGCCAAGCCGCTGCTGCGACCCGACCCGGTGGCCCTCGCTTCCCCGGGGGCTGTTAACAGTGTTAATGGGGCTGACGGGCCCTCCAGAAGCAGCCCTCCCCTCTTGGCCCAAGGTCATCAGGGCTGTTAAGTGGATAAGTAGCAGACAGGGAGGGGAAGAGCAAGCCCCGCTCCTCCACTACCCTAGCACTCAGGGTAGCCTGGGGAGTCTAAAAACCAGCTTGAAACCTGGGGAGAGGACACTGCCCTCCATGCCCCCTCACAAGTGAGAAGACAGAGGCCAGTGCCTGAGTCTGCTTTTGTTCATCCCTCTCCTTTGCTCCTGTGACCATGGCTCACCCCTCCTCTCTGGGCTGCAGGAGCCCAGCCACAGACCCTCAGGGACACTTCCAACCCAGGCCAGAGGGGCACCTGAGGGTGACTCAGCAGTGGGGCCCATGGGTTTTCAGGACCAACAGCAGGCGTAAAAGAGGAGAGCAGAGGGAACCTAGTGGGGCCACGAAGCCCAGCCACGCTTGAAGTTTGGGCTCCCACTGTCAGCAGTAGCGGGTGAGCAGGGGATCTCTGTGCTGGGAAGGTTGGAATCAGGTGCCATGTGAAGAGGAATTTAGGTGGACAAGTGTGACCCAGGGTGGCCACAAGGCAGCCACTGACCATGTCCAGCCAGGGATACTGGCAGTGGAGGTGGGGAGGAGGTTTGGAATTCAGCAGGTGGAACTGCAGAGATTATCAAGGATCTGGGTATGGGGGAGGGGAAGCAAGGAAGTAAAAGCCCATCCCAGGGCCTTTGGACCTGCTGTTGCCTCTGCCAGGAATGCTCTTCCCCAAATGGATTCTCATTCAGTCCTTCACCTGCTAAGTCTTGGCTCAGCCATGACTTGCTCTGGGAGACCTTCCCAGACCACTAGATATTATCCTGCAGTTCCTCCTACCCAGCAGCATGAGCCCTTCTCGCCTGCCTTTTTCTTTTCAATGCACTATGTCCCCCCGATATTTATTAATCCCCAACTTGAATGTCAACTCCTTGAGGACAGGGCCACTGTTCTGCCACCACTGTGCCCCTGGCCCCTTGCACAGGGCCTGGCATTCAGTAGGTGCCCAGTAAGTGTCATAGAATCGGGAAGACTGACAGGGAAGGGGTTTGGGGGGCAGAAGTCAGTGAGCACAGAACTGGCAACCATTCATTCGACAGTATTTGCACAGCACCTACTGTGTGCCAGGCACGGCCCTGAGCACTGAGGGGTGAGCAGATCAGATGATGTGGGGGCAACACTCCCCAGGGAGACAAGAGGCAAACACGCCAGTGCAGCTGTGGGAAACGGGATGGCTCAGGTGTGCGTGGGGCCGGGAAGATGCAGAACATGGGTGCTGGCACACTGCCCAGGGTTGGCACAGGGGGGACCTGCCCATCTTCTGCCCGGTGACAGATGGGGACAGCTCCAGCTTCCTGGCAGTCTTGACGCCCCATGTGATCTGGGGACATTGTCTACCACCTGAGGCCCTCCGGGCCCCTCCCCACACCTGAAATGGGAGGAACAACCCCCATCTGCCTTGCAGGCCTCGCACCTCTCGGAACCTCAGTTTGGTGGTGGTAGATGCATGGCTTCTGGCTGTCACCTCAAGCCAGGATGAGTGCCCCCACCCCAGGAGGGGAGAGGGGCCTGGATGATGGGGGAGGAAGGCAGAGCCCAAGCCCAAAATAGCCTGAGATGGCAGAATGATGGAGGCGGCGCAGGCTGGGCAGCAGAGATGGATGGCTGTGTGCCGGCCATGAATAAAACATCGGGCTCCCTCCACCCTGTGCTCAGTGTTTGTAGGGTCACCCTGCCCATCCTCCCTGGGTCCTGCCTTCTCCTTCGCCTGCTTGACTCCTCAGCACCAAGAGGGCAAATCGAGGCTCTCACAGGCCGGTTTTGTCCCCTCCTGCCAAGCCAACAGCCTTACTGCCCCCTAAACCCACACTCACAGCCACACCTCCCTGACTGGCCTGCAGTGACTCACCTGCCAGGAGCCCCTGCCTCTTTCTCGCCTGCAGCAATAATTCCTCCATCTGGAGGGCCAGACGTCAATCTCTCAGGAAGACTTGCCTACCCCTGACACAGAGGACCACCCCGTATGACAGCCAACCGCCTCACCAGGAGTCCCTCCCTCTCCCTCAACCTCTACTCTGCCAGTGCACTCCAAACGCAGTTGACTGGAGGTACCATTTCACCAACAGATTTTCAAAGTCCCCAGAAGGGCATGGGGAAGTGGGCATCATATTCATCACTGGCCAAATGGCCACCATGGGGGCCATTCACACAAGCTTGCCAGAGACCGCTGACCCCCAGGCCCGATGAACACTTTGTTCTTGTTTAGTCACTCAGTCGTGTCCGGTTCTTTGTGACCCCATAGACTGCAGCCCACCAGGCTCCTCTCTCCATGGGATTTCTCAGGCAGGAATACTGGAGTGGGTTGCCATTCCCTCCTCCAGGGGATATTCTCGACCCAGGGATCAAATCCATCTCTCCTGCATTGGTAGGAGCCACATGGGAATCCCACTGAAGACTCTGACTCATGACTATCCTCAAACACGTGTGGCACGCCTGATCAAGGACGCTTGCTGCACCGTTTCAGTTCAGTTCAGTTCAGTCATATCTGACTACGCAACCCCATGGACTGCGAACGCCAGGCCTCCCTGACCATCACCAACTCCTGGAGCGTGCTCAAACTCATGTCCATCAAGTCGGTGATGCCACCCAACCATCTCATCCTCTGTCGTCCCCTTCTCTTCCCACCTTCAATCTTGCCCAGCATCAGGGTCTTTTCCAATGAGTCAGCTCTTGGCATCTGGTGACCAAAGTATTGGAGCTTCAGCTTCAGCATCAGTCCTTCCAATGAATATTCAGGACTGATTTCCTTTAGGGTGGACTGGTTGGATCTCCTTGCAGTCCAAGGGACTCTCAAGAGTCTTCTCCAACATCACAGTTCAAAAGCATCAATTCTTCGGTGCTCAGCCTTCCTTATGGTCCAACTCTCACATCCATACATGACTACTGGAAAAACCATAGCTTTGACTAGATGGACCTTTTTCAGCTAAGTAATGTTTCTGCTTTTTAATATGCTGTCTAGGTTGGTCATAGTTTTACTTCCAGGAGCAAGTGTCTTTTAATTTCATGGCTGCAGTCACCATCTGCAGTGATTTTGGAGCCCAAGAAAATAAAGTCTGTCACTGTTTCCATTGTTTCCCCATCTGTTTGCAATGAAGTGATGGGACTGGATGCCATGATCTTCATTTTTTGAATGTTGAGTTTTAAGCCAGCTTTTTCACTCTCCTCTTTCACTTTCATCAAGAGGCTCCTTAGTTCCTCTTTGTTTTCTGCCATAAGGGTGGTGTCATCTGCATATCTGAGGTTATTGATATTTCTCCTGGCAATCTTGATTCCAGCTTGGGCTTCATCCAGCCCAGCATTTCACATGATGTACTCTGCGTAGAAGTTAAATAAGCAGGGTGACAGTATACAGCCTTGATGTACCCCTTTCCCAATTTAGAACCAGTCTATTGTTCCATGTCCAGTTCTAGCTGTTGCTTCTTGACCTGCATACAAATTTTTCAGGAGGCAGGTAAGGTGGTCTTGTGTTCCCATCTCTTTAAGAATTTTCCACAGTTTGTTGTGATCCACACAGTCAAAGGCTTTGATGTAGTCAATGAAGCAGAAATAGATGTTTTTCTTGAGCACTCTTGCTTTTTCTATGATCCAATGGATGTTGGCAATTTGATCTCTGATTCCTCTGCCTCTTCTAAATCTAGCTTGAACATCTGGAAGTTCTCAGTTCACGGAATGGACTGTTGAAGCCTAGCTTGGAGATCATTCTGTTGTTTTTAAGATTGCACCCAAGTACTGCATTTCAGACTCTTTTGTTGTCTGTGAGGGCTACTCCATTTCTTATAAGGGATTCTTGCCCACAGCAGTAGATGTAATGGTCATCTGAATTAAATTCTCCCATTCTGGTCCATATTAGTTCGCAGATTCCTAAAATGTCAATGTTCACTCTTGCCATCTCCTGTTTGACCACTTCCAATTTACCTTGATTCATGGACCTAACATTCCAGGTTCCTATGCAGTATTGCTCTTTACAGCATCAGACTTTACTTCCATCACTAGTCACACCCACAACTGGGTGTTGTTTTTGCTTTGGCTCAGCCTCTTCATGCTTTTCTGAGCTATTTCCCTGCTCTTCTCCAGTAGCATATTGAGGCCTGGCTCAGAGGCGGGAGCGACAGGTCCATGGAGGCTTCATGGTGTAATGGTGAGCCCCCTGGACTCTGAGATCCCAGAAGAAACACCATCAGCTGCTCACACCCAATCACACCCCACAGGGCGCCAGCAGCCTGGGTGCTCACGGTGGGATGTTTAAGATTCAAGAAGGTGGAGTAGAAGGATGTGCGCTCATCTTCTCCTGTGAGAACTCCAAGCTTGCACCTCGCTGCTGAACAACCATCAACAGGAAAATGTTGGATCCCACCAAAAAAAGATACCCCATGTCCAAGGGCAAAGGAGAAGCCCCAGCAAGATGGTAGGAAGGGCAAAAGTGCATTTAGAATCAAATCCCATACTCGCCAGGGGCGCTCAGAGAGCTCAAACAAAACTTTGTGTGCACCAGGACCCAGAGACCCTACAGAGACTGAGCCAGGTCTGCCTTTGAGTGCTTCAGTGTCTCCTGCAGAGGCATGGGTCAGCAGTGGCCTGTCACAGGGACAGGAGCTCTGGCTGCAGCAGACCTGGGAGGCACTGTGTGTGGCATAAATACTCATGGGGGAGGTGGCCATTAGCCCCACCATAGAGCCACCAAGCAGATGACCCACAAACTGGAGAACAATTATATGAAAGAAGTTCTCGCACTGTTGCGAAAGTTCTATGGGCCACAACAGATTCCCCAACCTGGGGATCTGGCAAAGGGAATGAGTACCCCCAGGGAATTTGACTTTGAAGACCAGTGGATTTGATTACAGAACTTCCACAGAACTGGGAAACAGACTCCTGGAGGGCACAAACAAATCTTTGTGTGCACCAGGACCCAAGAGAAAGGAGCTGTGACCCTACAAGAGACTGAGCCAGACTGGCCTGTGAGGGTCCAGGAGTCTCCAGCAGAGGCGTGGCTCGACAGTGGCCTGCCATGGGGTCAGGGGCACTGAATACAACAACAGTCCTGGGAGCCATTACCCCTACCATAGTTCAGCCTCAGGCCAAATTACAGGGAGGGAACACAGCCCCACCCATCAACAGAAAATTGGATTAAAGATTTACTGAAAATGGCTCTGCCCATCAGAGCAAGACCCAGATTTCCCCACAGCCAGTCCCTCCCATCAGGAAGCTTCCACAAGCCTCTTATCCTTATCCATCAAAGGGCAGACAGAATGAAAGCCACAATCACAGAAAACCAAAGTGATCACATGGATCACAGCCTTGTCTAACTCAATGAAACTATGAACCATGTCGTGTAGGGCCACCCAAGATGGACGGATCATGGTGGAGAGTTCTGACAAAACGTGGTCCACTGGAGAAGGGAATGGCAAACCACTTCAGCATTCCTGCCTGGAGAACCCCAAGGACAGTATGAAAGGGCAAAAAGATATGACACTGAAAGATTACTTCCCCAGGTCAACAGGGGCCCAACATACCACTGGCGAAGAGCAGCCTGTGTGCAGAACAAAAAAGGTTGGACAGTCAGGACGCCCACCACAGGGCGCTCATGCAAGGGACATTGGCGCCCTCAGAGCGTCACAGAGCTGAGACAGTGAGCACGGCGGCTCGATAGCTCTGGCCAGGAAACACTTCCAGAGGTGACACATGAAAGAAAGGCAAGGTGCGGGGCAGCATTCACACATGCTGCCTTTTTCTGTTCAAAATAACCAAAAAAACAATTTTGTGTCAATGCTGTGTGTACACAGCAAGGACACACAAGGAACCCAGTGGTCGCCTCTAGAAGGGGCACGTGAGGGGCCGGAGGAGGCTGCTCCCTCAGACTCCATCCGCATGTGTCTGTTAGGTAGGTAGAATAGGGGAAAGGAGTCCAAAATGGCGGTGGCTAAAGGACAAGGATGGTCAAAGGAAGGTCCGAGGACCAGAGTGAAAACTTCAGGCAGAACAAACAGCACTCCTGGCTAAGCCCAATTTGCATAGGGCAGGCCCAGGTGGAGGAAAAAAAACATATAAAAGGAGGAGCCAAAGCGCTCTCTCACGGACTCTCTCCCACGTGCGTGCGCTCTTCTCTCTCTCTCTCTCTCTCTCTCTCTCTCTCTCTCACACACACACACACTCTCCTGCTATCTTCTAAATAAAATAGAGCTGTAACACTGATTTGCCTAAGAGCTGTATCACGGTTTGTCCAAGACCCAAGAGCTGTGATGCGCCAAGGGCTTTAATTTCCGTCGCTCCAAATCTTTGTTGTGACGAGACAAAGAACCGAGGAACATACACTCGCGTGACATCTATGGTGCCGTGACTCGGATATAACCTGGCTGAAACAACCTCCGCGTGGAAGAGGCCAAGCACAGCAGGAGCCCAACTTGGTGAAGCTCCCGCGCTAGAAGCGGAAGGCGAAGAAACCCAGCGCAGGGCAAGGCCCATCGTGCTGGAAACCAGGACAGCGAAACTCTGCAGAAAGCTCACGCGGCCCAGTCTCAGATTCCAGAAGACCTCTGGTTAAGGTAAGAGGTCCTCGCTCCTATGGCTGGACGAACCTTTACAATCTCTTGTTTCTTGTTTCCTCAAACCTCCCGCAAACAGGCGGGCGGCAGGGGGCACAATTGATGGACTCTGGAGAGGCTACTCCTCAGTATGTCCCAAAGGCACTATCTGCTGAGCCCCAGTAGCTGTTACCCAAGCCGGTGGGGGTTCTTCTGTCCTTTTTCTTCTCTGTGCCAAGGATCAGACCAATGAAACTGTGAGCACCAGTCAGATATTTAGCAAATTTTCCGGCGGGCTATGAAGGGGATTCCTTGGCATGTTTTTCGCACTGCTTTTTCCTCCTGTCCTTCAGCTCTCTCCCGGGACTCAAGCCCAGCCAAAACTAATGAAACTCAGGCTCTGATGTCTCATTGCAAAAATTCATTGCGAGACAAAGCGATAAGAGGTAGATTTGTTAGGATCCAGAGAGAAGGCACCCTTCAGGGTGTGAACCATTGCTGAGGGCAAGGGCTGCGGCCATGGTTATTAGGCCTGGCTAGGTTTTGTGAGGGGATGGAATTCATATGCTAATGAGTGAGAGGATCATCCCAGCCATTGAGGAACCACTCACTCCTCCCTCTTTTGACCTTGTGCCTTGGAGCTGTCCTGCCACCTCTGGGTGGGTCTGTTGGCTTCTGAGCCCTTACCGCCTGTTTCATGCTCTTTTCATGAGCCCCATCCAGACCCACAAGACTGCCTCTACAATCTTCTGGAGAGACAACCAGAAAATAGCTGGCCTTCGGAGGGAAATACTCCATAAATATCCAACCCCCTAATCCTACCCAATACTGGTCACACTGGAGATCTTGGGGACGCCCAAACTCCAGTCCGGGGCGTCCCAGGAGGTCATCGTGCCTTGACCTGCCTAGGGATTGGTCTTCGAAAGGTTGTCACGCCTCAACCTGTTCGGGGATCCTCTGGTCCCAGGGGTCCCAGGAGGTTGTCACGCCTCGAGCTGCCTGGGGATTCGATCTCTAGGAGGCTGTCACACCTCAGCCTCCCTGGGGATCTGCACCCTGACCCGGGGACGCCTGGCTCTCAGGTTGCAACAGTTCTGGGTAGGATAAGCTTCAGAAAGACACCCCTAAGGAAGTCCACCCATGATTACTTGTGGGATTGTGCCCAGTCTCAGCAATAACTCAGGAGCCTGGACTTAGACTCTTAAGTTACAGCAGCTACAACAGCAGGACCCTGCTGCCTCTTTAGATGAGATGGTCCAGACAGCCACCAATACCTTTTATAACAGAGAACAGGAGAAGGAGGCCAAGGCCCAGGAAAAGGAGAGAAAGAAAGAGACAAGGCATGCCCAGATGCTGGCCGCCCTCCAGAGAAGCCCTATGGCAAACCCCGAGTCCTTGAGGGACAAGGCATGAGACAGATGCCTGATCTGTAGACAGGTGGGGCATTGGGCCAAAGAGTGTCCAAACCATAACAAGTCTCCTAGAACAGCTTGCCACAAATGCCATCAACTGGGACATTGGGCGGCACTCTGCCCTCAGGACCCAAGAGCCTCAAGGTCAAGCACCAAGCCTACCCTCACATGGTTCAAGATGACTGAAGCGGCCCGCTCCAGCCAGCCCGCCTGTCACAGATAACCATCACAGGGCTGGAGCCAAGGGTGCAACTGGATGTGGCAGGTAGGTCCGAGAATTTCTTGGTTGACACAGGGGCTACCTACTCTGTCTTGATCTCCTACTTCAGAGCCTTCTCTTCCCAAACCAATACCATTTTGGGTGCTACAGGAAAAGCAACTACTAAAAGATTCACCCGAGCACTTCTTTGTTGCTGGGATAGACAAATATTTTCCCACCAGTTTTGGGTGGTCCCTGAGTGTCCTACCCCCTTATGGGAAGAGATATACTCACTAAACTGGGGACCACCCTTGTGATGGGAAGTTTTTCAGCCCCTAGAGCTCCACAGCTCCTGGTTACTACTGAAGAACCCGTTACACCTTCAACAGAGAGGGACCAAAAACTATGGGAAGACAAAATTAACCCCCAGGTGTGGGAGCAGGGGATTCCGGGACGAGCCCACCAAGCTGAACCGGTCATCATTGTCCTCCGAGATCCCACTCGGTTTCCTAATCGGAAACAATATCCTCTCAAAAGAGAGGCTCGGGAGGGACTACAGCCTTTAATAAATAAATTCCTTGCTTGTGGGCTATTGGTCCCCACCAGTTCGCCATGTAACACCCCAATCCTCTCAGTAAAGAAAAAAGACAGAACCTGGCGACTGGTTCAAGATCTCCGGATCATAAATGAAGCTGTAGTCCCCCTCCATCCCACCCAATCCCTATCTAATCTTGGGAGAAATCCCACCCAGTGCCAAGTGGTTTACAGTCTTGGATCTCAAAGATGCATTTTTTTGCATACCACTGGCCAAAGAATCCCAATACCTTTTTGACTTTGAGTGGGAAGCCCCAGGAGAAAAACACCAACAGATGACTTGGACAGTATTACCTCAGGGGTTCAGAGATAGCCCCCACCTGTTTGGACAGGCCCTTAGCCAGTATCTCCTAGATCTAGACCTGGGACCTAATGGGAAAATATTACAATACGTAGATGACCTACTCATCTGCTCTCCAGATGAGAAAAGTGCCCAACAACATGCAGTTCAGGTTCTAAACTTCTTGGCAGAAAGGGGATATAAAGTCTCCCGTGCTAAGGCACAGATGGTCGAGACAAAGGTCACTTACCTGGGAGTTCAAATTACACACGGGTCCAGGAGGCTGTCCTCTGATCGGGTACAAGGAATCCTCCAGTTGCCCTCCCCCACAACTCGAAAACAATTGCGAGCTTTCCTGGGGCTAACTGGTTATTGTAGAATCTGGATACCCAATTATGGTCTAATTGCCCAGCCTTTATATGAAAGCTTAAAGGGACGAGATGATTCAATCCCAGTGATGTGGGGAACTCCTCAAAAGGAGGCAGAGGCTACACTAAAACAGGCCTTAACTCAGGCACCTGCCTTGAGGTTGCCAGACCCAGAAAAAGCATTCCAACTTTATGTCCATGAAAGAGAGGGAATAGCCTTGGGAGTGTTAACTCAAAGATTGGGATCTGAGCCCCAGCCTGTAGTTTACTTATCCAAGAGGCTCAATCCAACTTCCCGAGGTTGGCCCCCCTGCCTTTGAAATCTTGCGGCTATTGCAATCGTGATAGAAGATGCTTTAAAACTCTCCTTTGGGGGCAAACTAACTATTTTTACCAGCCACCAAGTAAAACAACTCCTAAATGGGAGAGGCCATTTATGGATGTCTGATCAAAGAATCCTCAGATATCAAGTAATGCTGATGGAAAATCCAGGCCTCACTATATCCCCTTGTGAGATTCTTAACCCAGCCACCCTCCTACCTACCCCCGAGGGCTCTCTCCCGTTTCACTCTTGTCTAAAAACCTTGGACCACTGGACAAAACCCTGAGAGGGATTGTCAAAAGATCCTCTGACCAATCCCGAGAAAATCTGGTACACTGATGGAAGCAGCTTTGTCTTGGATGGAAAAAGAAGAGCCGGGTATGCAGTAGTCTCTGCCACCAGGTACTTCAGCCCAATTAGCTGAGCTCATAGCCCTGACTCAAGCTTTAGAGCTGGGAAAAGGAAAAAAGAATAGCCATTTACACTGACTTCAAGTATGCCTTTCTGGTGCTACATGCACATGCGGCTGTTTGGAAAGAAAGGGGCCCCTTGACCACCCAAGGGTCCCCAATCAAATATGGTGATCAGATTCTTCGACTCTTGGAGGCACTCCATCTGCCCACTGAGGTTTCAGTCTCCCACTGTAAAGGACACAGAAAAGGGAACACGGAAGTGGCACGAGGGAACCAAGCAGCTGATCAGGCAGCTAGGAGAGCAGCATTACAGAACCATGACCTAATAGGGATTGCCACCCTAGTTCCACAGACTAATTTGCCAGAAACTCCTTCATATACTGAAGGTGAGACTCTTAAAGCTAAGAGCGAGGGCTTTCAAGATCATATGGGGTGGTTCCAAAAGGAGGGACTCCTTTTTCTGCCTGGAAACCTCCAATGGAAGTTGGTTAACTCCTTACATGCCACTACTCATTTAGGAGAAAAGGCCCTCCAAAGATTACTAGAAAGGTCCTTCAGAGGAACAGGCTTCCAAACAACTATAAGACAGGTGGTCTCCTCTTGTCCCACTTGCCAATTAAACACCCCCCAAGGAGCTCAAAGACCCCAGCTGGCCCAGCCCGTCCAACGACGTGGGGCCTACCCAGGAGAGGACTGGCAGATGGACTTCACCCAGATGCCAGTTTCTCAAGGGTATTTGTACCTATTAGTTATGATAGATACTAATAGGTATTTATACCTATTAGTTATGATAGATACTAATAGGTATTTATACCTATTAGTTATGATAGATACATTCACAGGATGGATTGAAGGCTTTCCCACCTGGACTGAGAAGGCTGAGAAGGTAGTTAAAAAACTGCTCCATGAAATCATTCCAAGATTCGGTCTGCCCAGGTCATTACAAAGTGACAATGGGACATCATTTACTTCTAAGGTCACCCAAGGAGTCTCGAAAGCATTGGGCATTACTTACTATCTCCATTGTTCCTGGAGGCCTCAATCTTCAGGAAAAGTAGAAAGAGCCAATCAATTAAAATCAGCGATAAAAAAGATAACCCAGGAGACCTCCCTGGGATGGAAGGAGGCTTTACCAATAGCTCTCCTCCGCACCCGCATTGCCCCTAAGGAATAGGTTGGTCTTAGCCCTGTGAGATGCTATATGGGAGACCTTTTGTTTATGTCAATGACCTCTTCCTAGATCCAGAGGTTCAGACCCTCCAGTCTTATACCATGGCCATTGGGCAATTCCAACAGGATATACGTTTGTGGGTATGAACCAGGACCCAAAAGATTCTAAAGAGTCACTACTCCAGGGACTCAAGTCCTAATTAAAATCTGGAAAGATGGGTCCCCAAAGGCTCAACTCCAGCCCACATGGAAGGGCCCCTACCCTGTAATACTTTCTACCCCCACAGCAGTCAAGGTACCAGGACATGACTCCTGGATTCACTACTCATGAGTCAAGCCATTGAAGAAAACAGAAGAGGACACTCGATACACCTGTAAGCCCCTGGGAGCTCTCAGATACTTGTTCAGGACTACCAATGAGTCATTCTAACGAACACCCCCAAAATCTGGTTTCTGGGGATAAGATTTCTCAGGATAACTCTAAAGAGCCAACACAGCTTGACAGAGACTGTACTCCAAAATAGACAGGAGATAGATCTTCTGATCCCTGAATAAGGAGGGACTTGAGCCATCCTGGCGATGTAAATTTAAAATTGGCTAATGCCCCTACTAGTCCTTGTTATGCTATATTGATGATGCTTATGATTATTCCATGTACTGTCAATTGTCTAACCTGTTTTGTCTCTGCCCAGGTCAACCAGCTACAACATGCAGTGCCAATTCAACAAAGATATAGAACTACAGCCGACCACGGAAAATATCACACACCCTTAGATGGACACGGCTATAAGGACTCTGAGGCTTGAGACTAGCAAGAGAGGGAGGCCCAATACCCCTCGCCATCCCAGTTCAGCAGGAAGTAGCCAGAAAGACCTCGACGCCCCTATTCCCAAAGAATTGGGCCTCCCATCTCTTGAGGGGGAAATGTTAGGTAGGTAGAATAGGGAAAAGGAGTCCAAAATGAGATGTCACGCGAGTGTATGTTCCTCGGTTCTTTGTCTCGTCACAACAAAGATTTGGAGTGACGGACATTAAAGCCCTTGGCGTGTCACAGCTCTTGGGTCTTGGACAAACCATGCTACAGCTCTTAGGCAAATCAGTGTTACAGCTCTGTTTTATTTAGAAGATAGCAGGAGAGTGAGAGAGAGAGAGAGAGAAGAGCGCATGCACGCAGGAGAGAGAGTCCGTGAGAGAGCGCTTTGGCTCCTCCTTTTATATGTTTTTTTCCTCCACCTGGGCCTGCCCTATGCAAATTGGGCTTAGCCAGGAGTGCTGTTTGTTCTGCCTGAAGTTTTCACTCTGGTCCTCGGACCTTCCTTTGACCTTCCTTGTCTTTTAGCCGCCGCCATTTTGGACTCCTTTTCCCTATTCTACCTACCTAACATGTCCGTTACAAGTTAAACATAGAAATGAAACCTGCTGACCCACTGACCCAGGGACTTGACAACAGCCAGCAAACCCTCCAGAAATAATTAAGATATGTGAAGTTGTAACCTCAGGGCCTGTTTTAGTAGCTAAAAGAGGTGAAATGGCCCAATGTCCAGCAGGAGGGGACAGTGTCTAGCATGCGTGAGGCAGCGCTGTGGCCCACTACCCACACAGAAGGGCCCAGTGGCACAGCCTGGGATTCCTGACGGGGGCCATCAGCAGCACCAAGCTCCACCCTGTCTGTGCCCACCCTGTGTGTGCCCACCACCAGTCCTTCCTGCTGGCTCCTCCAGGACATCTGACCGTCACTGTCCCCACCACAGGGCTGGGCACCAGGGAAGGACCCGGCTCAGGCCCCACGACTGGCCCGTCTCCAGGCTGCCGTTCAAGTCACATTAGCTGCCCCCTCTCTGGGCTCAGAGACGGGGCCCCCCATCCCCACATGACCAAACTGGCCCCACAGAAACACACTCCCACCACACCTCCTGGTCTCACACCCACAGGGAGAAACTGGTGAGGGGGGCAGACTGGGCCGCGAGGAGCTCCGAAAGGCTAGTCACCTCCACACAACACACCGCACCCCTCCTTCCACAGACAGGGTCCTGTCAGTGCCCTCAGGGGACTCGTAGGCAGTGGCCCCTCGGTTCCTGGGGCCCCACTTTGCATCTTGCTAGGTGGCCCCAGGCACAATGGGCACATTCTATTTGAGTGCTTGGGACTCATTTAGCCCCTGGTTCCACGCTTCCAGGAAAAGAGCAGAAGAGGAAAGGAACGAGGGGCTGGGAGGGGCTGGGAGGGGCTGGAGGCAGAGCCCAGCAAGGGCAGGTGCTGTGCGACCCCAGGCCGGTAGCTCAGCCTCTCTGGAAAGCCTCGCTCAGAGTGTGTAATGGGACCTTGTGTGCCCACAGGGCCAGCTCTTTGAGATTCCCAGAGCTGCTGGGCTAAGTCCCTTCCAGTGAGGGCTGGCCTCAGCTACAAGCCCCGGGATGCAGAGTTGAGGCCACAGAACGGGGCCCCACGCACCGGGCCCTAGAAACGGGCGAGCCTAGGGAGTAAACCAGGCTTGAGCGCTGTAAGGCTCTGGGTCCACTGGAGCAAGAATGAGGAGGGCCCTGGGTCCGTCCAGGGCTGGAGCCCCACACAGCTGCTTCTGAGGGGCAGGAAAAAGAAGTTAAGGCAGGGAGGGTGGCTGGGCCAGTCCTCTTGCCGAGAAACTGGAGGGCCAGGGTCCCCCTGCCAGCCGCCCTTGCTGCTGTGTGGACAGCACCCAGTCCTGGACGCTGGACCTCAACAGGTATCTGCTGAGGCTTCAGGAGGCCCCTCCCACACACAGAGGGGAGGCGCCACTGAGGGGCCTCATGGGAGGCGGAGGCGTGCTCAGGGCAGGGGGTGGTGCTCGGGCAGGGCGCTCTTCATCACAGCCTTGAGCCCACCCACCAAACTTGCCCTGTCTCCGCCCTCTCCAGAAGGGACAGAAAGTGGTATCATCTGGTGTCTGACATCACCAGACATCATCAGAGGTCTGGCAGCTAGTGTCTGCAGCCTTGACCCCTCACCTGTGGCCTCGAAAAAGCACGTGTCCTCCAGGAAGCTGGGTCCCGTCCTTTCTAAGAGAGGGTCACCCCCGGAATGCCAGCATCATCTAAGTGGGCCGTGAGGCATGGGTACACCAAGCCCCTCTCTGCCCCACTGGGCAGAGCTCTGATGTCCACCAGATGAAGGATACCAACAGGCGGACCCCAGGCTGGGAAGTGGGGCCCCAGAGCACCTGGAGCCCTCGTTCTCATCTCCCTGCAACAGGGCCAGGTCCGAGGCAGCTTCCTCCACCGTGCCCCATCAGGGCTTTTGACTCACCCCACCCCACCCCACCTTGGAAATCTCTTCCTCCAGGCCCCTCGCCCTGTCCAGGTGTCCACTCAGGTGGTGCCTCCTCCGAGAGGCCTTCCCCCACCTTCGCTGTCCCATTTCTCTGTGTTATTTTCCCCGACAGTGTTCGTCTCCACCTGGCGTTTCACTAGATCTTTTTCCCCAGCAAGAACATTGTCTCAAGGGCTTCCGAGTGCAGAAGGGGAGCAACCCTTGCCTGCAATCCTGAGCTGCTCACCAGGCCCAAACCTGCCCCTCGGCCCTAGTGGGCAACCCACGTGCACAATGAACTGAAAGTCGCTCAGTCGTGTCTGACTCTTTACAACCCCGTGGACTATACAGTTCATGAAATTCTCCAGGTAAGAATACTGGAGTGGGTAGCCATTCCCTTCTCCAGGGGATCTTCCCAACCCAGGAATCGAACCCAGGGCTCCCCATTGCGGGCAGATTCTTTATCAACTGAGCCACCAGGGAAGCGTGCACAGTGAGAGCAGTGGTAAATACAGCCCCTCAGGGGCTTCCTCAGCCAGGGCAGGAAGACAGATGCGCTGTTCACCTCGATGTCCACCGAGGGTCCACAGCTGCTCAGAAGGGGTGGGGGTGGTATGGCCAGCCTGTGGGGCTGGGGCTGTGGAAGGAGGAGAGCCAAGGCCACACCCCCACCCATGCTGGCGCCAGGGTCGGGGCAGGGGGCCCTGCGGCTGTGCTGGCCATCTCCTCCCTCTCTGCCCTGAGGCTTCAGGAGTCTGGGCGAACTCAGCCGGCTGCCAGGGATGCAGAGACCCTGCCTCTCGCACACCGGGAGCCTGTCCGGAGTACCAGTCACACCCTGGCCACTGAGCAGCCGGGGTCCCATCCCCATCCGAGCCATGCTGCTTCTTAGATGCCTCCTGTTGAGGACGAAAAATGTATGCGAGGTTGGCATCTGCTGCGGACTCTGCCCCAGGTTTGCTCTCACGGGAAGTGTCACGTCCTGCCCCGGATTTTTGAGGAAAACCAATGCCCCAAGAAGAGGGACCGTGAATGCCCCACAGCTTGGCTTTGTCCGGAGTGAGCCCCCAACCCCGACCTGGAGACACAGTGAGAGTATGAGAGCCAGGGCTCAGGGGCCCGGTGGGCCTTGGTCAAATCCCAGCTCAGCCCCTTGTGGCTGGCCACGCTCTGTTTCCCTGTGGGCCTTGACCTTCCTGCCTGTGACCTGGCTCCTCCAAGCCCTGGGCCCCAGGCTACAGCCTCTGGGGTTAAGGGAGGGAAGGAGCAACATACAGCCTGGTGGGAGGACAGAAGGAGGTCGAACCCTCCAAACACCAGGGACTGTAACTCAAATGCCTCTCCAAGGTCTCCGGCCAAAGAAACCGAATCCAGGATTCACACAAAACCATCTATGAAGGTTGAGAACTCACTGCCCACAGTGGCTAAAGCGGGAAACAAACCAGGTGACCATACAAAAGGTGGTCCGTGCAGTCGAATAGTACTCCACCCCGGGAGGACGACCCTGGAGGTTATTATGCCAAGTGAAACAAAGGACAAAGACCGTGACTCCACCTACACAGTGTCCAGAACAGGCACATTCACAGACGAGGCCTGCAGGGGTGCTGGGTGCCCGCTGACACACACAGGGTGCTGCTTCTGGGGGTGAAGACGCTCTGCAACTAGAGCGTAGAGCCGACCGCAGAGTACCGTGAGTATACACAGCGCCACTGAGCTGTGCACTTTGGCTAATTCTAGGTCACGTGGCTTTTACCTCAATAAAAAGAGGGGAGTCACCAGGGCCAGGGCAGGACCACAAGCAGCCACACAGGTGATAGTGAGCAGAGAAGGTCTGGGCGCGTGTGCCTCCAGCCGCCTGCCAGCAGCGTGACCTCGGCCACATCCCTTCTCTGAGCCCCTGTGTCTCCACCTGACAGAGGAGGAGAATACACCAGCTCAGGGGACATGAGGAGGGCCGGTGGCATGTCTGGAGTGGGCCTGCTGCCCCATGACCACCACCAGCAAGGGCCACAGGCACCCTCCCCACTGGCGGAGAGCTGAGCCACGCAGCCGTCCCTCCGTGTCCCTGGTCAGCTGGTGTCTCGTCCCTGGGCCTTGCCCACCCATCTGTGAAGGGACTGGACACCAGTCATCTACGGAGCCCCAGCCCTAGGACCTTTCTGTTCCTGGAACTCCACAGGGTGGGCAGTGGGGATTAGGCAACAGGGGGTTCAGATCCCAGCTTCCCGCTGCCCAGCCCTCCACCCTCAGGATCACAGTCTGAGGCTCCGTGCCTACGTCTCCCCATCTGTAAATGTGGGGTAACTACAAACACTCTGTGGGGTGCGGGGAGTCTTGACTGAGTCCTGCCTCAAGGCACAGGCTCCGCAGGCATGAGTCAGGCACCCAGGCTTAGGGCCCTCATTCTTCAGGTGAAGAGACAGAGGGTCAAGCTGGAGCGTGGAGAGGGGGCTACAGACTGGGCTGCTCCACACTAGGTGGGCTAAGCCCAGGGCCCCCAAGAGTGGACACTTAGGCTGGCTGTGCCAAGAGGGGCGGCCAAGAAGGAAGGGGGTTGAACGGGGTGGCGGGGGTGGGTGGGGGAGCCGGCTCTCATATGTGCACTTGGACACATACACGCGCGCGCACACACACACACACACACACAGGCAGGAAGAGCTGCCCAGAGGGATGGGTAGGTGGCCTGTGTCGGGTGGATTCAGCCCTACCAACCACGCTTTATAAATTTTGCATCATCTCGTCTATGAATAGATTCCTCCACAGCAAGGCAGACAGTTCAAAGGGAAGAGAAGGGCCTGTGGCAGGTTAGAGGGGTGGCAAGACGCACCGAACCCCTGCCTCGAGCTCTGGAGCTGTGGCTGGCGGGAGTGGGGGAGGACCAGAGGAGGGGTACAAGGGAGCTGGAGGACAGAAAGGGCCAGGTGTGTCGGGCCCAGGAGGACACGACTCAGGTGGGCACGCTGAGGCCTGGGCCTGGGGTGAGCTGGGCCTGTGGTGAGTGTAGGAAGGGGTCCAGTGAGCTGATAGGGTCAGGTGAGTGGACCCCAGGGCGTGGGGTCTGGGAGTGTGGGTGGGGTGGCTTCCAACAGCCACTTCAGGGCTGGAGGACCTGGGGAAAGAGGCAAGACTTCTCTGTGCCAGTTTCTCAGTAATAAATGTGTGATAACACCGCAGCTGGTGGGGAAGGTGCACCCTCTGGGCCCCTGCCCAGGGTTCAAGCCCAGCCCTACCACTCACCAGCCATGGAAGTGGCTCCCTGCAGAGTGGCCCTGCGTGCTTGGAGAACCAACCTGGCACAGAGTCACAGCAGCACCCGCTTACCACCACAGTTAGTATTCTGGGTGTTGAAACCTGAGGGGCCCCTCACCCGTAAAGTAACTGCTGGGCAGCCCCACCGGCCACAAGGGTGTCACTCTGAGATGTCTGGGGCCCCCGTTTGGTTCCCACCGGGCCATCGCCAGCTGGGACCAGGGGACTCAGTGAGGGGAGGCTCGCCGCTGGCAGGCCACACCCCATGGGGCTCTGTGGGCAGCACGGCCTCATTCACTGCCCACATTCCCAGTTCAGGGACCTCAGGCCATCGTCTGACCCTGCACTGGGGAGCAGGCTTATAAACTGAGGAGTGTAGCCCGCCTCATGGGGCTTCTGTGGGAACCGACACCCCGAACCTCATCCGGGCCAGTTACGAACATGACTCTGGCAGCCGGCTTCACCCAGACACACGCACGCCAGGTGCTGTTAAACGCTCAGTCCCCACTTCGAACGGCTCCTCACCCGAGGCAGATGCTGAGAGCGTCCCATCTGACTGACGGGAAACAGGCCGTGGGAAGCGAGCGGCCTGCCCCAGACATGGGCTCATCCTCAACGCTCCATCACGACGCTCCGTCCTGGCTCTTCACTTAGGCCCTAGGACACCCATCCTCTCCCCATGCCCTCGGCAATTGATGGGTCTGAGGCCAGCAGAGTGAGGCCTGGCCCGGCTGGCCCTCTGCCCACCAGCTGAGGAGGTGAGTCCCAGGCCTCCTCCTTCCTCCACAGAGTAGCGCTCATGCTCCAGCACTGAGCAAGGTGAAGTGCAGGAAGTCCTGGGCAAGAGCTGCCTGAGACTCCTCCTTGCCTGAGGCCGATGGGAGGATGGGGCTCCAGAGAGCCAGGGCCCATGAGGCCTGTGGGCGGCCAAGGCCCCGCTGAGCAGGGGAGTCTGGGGCTGGTTGTCCCACAGCCTCCCATCTGCCAGAGCCCTGCCAGCCAGGCAGAGGAGTCCCCAAGGAAGCAGATTGGGGAGTTGACCTTCCCCGAGGAGAAATATGGCTTCACCAGGCCCTCAAAGTCCCCCTCCCAGAGCACCTGCCAGCTAAAGGCCCTGGGCCTGGACGGCTCCCCTCCTGGTAGCTTGGACCCCAGACTCTTCAGAGTCTCGGTCACCCAGGACCCCCCTGGCTCCCCACTTCCAGCAACATGTCCCATCACCCAGATGTTGGCCCCACGGCCCTGAGGTCAGTGGCTCACCTACTGAATCACTGGGGTCAAAGCCAGTTGGCCGAGGACCAATCTTGAGCTAAGTGACCTCAGCTGCCCGGGCGTCACCTAATAGTCCAGAGCCAACAAGACCATCACGAGTACCTGTGGTGAACAACAAGCCCCAAATCAGCACTTTTGAGCCAAATAAGCCCATTAGAGCTTGTGCCACCCACCTCCATGACCTCATTTCTGCATCAGATCAGAACTTCCCTCGACTTCTCACACCTTGGGCGTCCTCGTCTGACCATGTCTGCCTCTTCAGCAATCAGAGCTTCTGAGAGCAGAAACTGAGTTTGATTTCTCTCTGTGGACCCAGCAACACCTGACATGGGGCCTGGGAGCTCAGAACTTGTTTACTGATTGAATGCATGATGGCTTTTGACCACATGTAAATTGCAACTAAGGTCACAGATTCCCCGTGGTGACCTCTATCAGGAGACGAACTCTATTCCCTGTCACTTTGCATCTTGAGCTTGGCAGCACTAGGAGGACAGGCAGAGGTGATGCCAAGACCAAGACCAGGTCTCTAACAAGTTTGTAGACTTCTACCTGGGCTGGCCTGCTGACAGGTACAGGGCCTCTTGGAAGTGAGGCCCAGTCATCCCACCTGAGTTGGTTAACAGTGAGCAAGCCCACTGGAGAACAGCTGAGTTCAACCCAAATCACCAACCCAAAGATGGTGAGCAAAATGAAAGTATCATTTTGTACCCTGCATTTAGGGGATGTTTGTTACAGGGCAATAGTTAATTGATACACATCATATCCCCACTTCACAGATGAGGAGATTTGAGGTTGCAGTGGGCCAAAGCTCCAGGCCTCATCTCCATCTGCAAAGGGGCATCCTACCCACCATCCATCGCTAGGAAGTCAGGGGACACAGGCAGAGGGGACAAAAAGTGCACACCCTCAGGATGGACGACTGTGACAGTCCTGCCAGCACTCTGACAGCTTATTGATAAAGATGTGTCGTTACACATAAACTCACACCAAGGGCGCCTTCTCATTCCTCCTGACATTTTGCGCCAACAGCTCACGGGTTGAGGGGCAGCTTGGCCCCACCAGAAAAAAGTACAAGGACCAGCATCAGCCCCCTCTGCACTGACTCTGGGCCCACAAGGATGGGTCTTCTCCTCCATCTGAGAGTTGGCTGTGGCCTGCGTGGGGGCAAAGGGAAGGTGAGGAGGGGACTCAGAGCTGCCTTGCTTCCTGCGGGCATGCACCTGCAGCCCCAACCACACCAGGCTGACCAGCACTCTCTGCACTTGCCACATCTTCTGCCTGATGCAGCCTTTCCTCCTTCCTTGCTAGCCCATGGCCAACTCCTGGACAACCTGCAGAGCCCAGCCACATTAATCTCCTCCTGGCCCTGCTCACTGTCCCTGATTCTAAGAAGGATCCATCTCTCTGTGTTCAGCCCAGCCCCGGGCCCTGAGTTAAAATGGTCAGTGAGACACATCTTTTCTACCAGCATCCCTCCAGCCATGCTGCCCACTCCCTGTCCTCCAGCCCTACACGGGCCAGGTCCCAGCAGAGACTTGACCCCAATTAAGATAAAAATTAGAGGAGATAAAACTCAGGCACCAGCTCTGACAACACTTCTCTGGGAAAATGCATTTCCCAGGTACCATGTCCATTGCAGCCATCTCAAACCCAGTCAGTCATGGTTCTGAGTCACTGCGTGAGGACTAGTGATGGGGTGGGGGTGCGGTGGGGCGGACAGGATGGGAAGGGTGGGGCGAGGGAAGGGTGGCGGGGGGCGGGGGGCAGGGGTTCCACCTCAGACTGCAAATCAAATGCTATGTGGATGGGGCTCTGGAATTTTCATTTTAACAAACTTTGCCCTCTCTGGCACATGACTCCTACCCATGGGAAGGAAACAGGGGTTTATACTGGGTCCCAGAGCCCCCTAGGATTCACAGGTGACCTGGCACAAGAGGTACAGGGTCCCCCACTGTGAACCTTACTCCAGTTTCTATCCTGTTTTACATAGTGGGGCTTGTGAGTATGTTCCATTTTTTTCCTCAATGGGTTTGTTAACTCCTCCCATACTGTGTGGGTGGGAGTGTAATTAGGACAAGCCCCATGGAAGCCATCTGGCAGCATCTGGCAGCATAGCCTGTGACCCAGCGGTCCACTCTTGGGTGTGAACCCCCAGGAAACGAATCCACTGGAAGATACACTATGGCGTTCTTGCCACTTTGTTCAGAATCGCCCTAAACTGAAGCGACCCATCAAGAGGAGGAAAGGTAAACATATCATGCATATCCACATGGAGGCACGCAGCACAGCAGCCACGGAGACCTGCCACGAGGACCAGCCATGGGGAGCTGCCACGGGGAGCTGCCACAGGGAGCAGCCACAGGGACCTTTACTCAGAGAGAAGGGATCCAAACACAGAGCCACACACATGCCTCCAAATGAACCAGACGGTTCTGGGCAATGCTGTCGGAGCAGGGCTGCTTGTGGGATGCCGGGCCTGACCAGTGGCCACATGGCAGATGCATAAACACACTCAGGAATTTTATTTAAGGGGAATCATGAAGAACGGAGAAGGCAATGGCAGCCCACTCCAGTACTTTTGCCTGGAAAATCCCATGGACGGAGGAACCTGGTAGGCTGCAGTCCATGGGGTCACAAAGAGTTGGACACGACTGAGCGACTTCACTTTCACTTTTCACCTTCATGCACTGGAGAAGGAAATGGCAACCCACTCCAGTGTTCTTGCCTGGAGAATCCCAGGGATGGGGGAGCCTGGTGGGCTGCCGTCTCTGGGGTTGCACAAAGTCAGACACGACTGAAGCAACTTAGCAGCAGCAGCAGCATGAAGAAAGGTTAACATAATGAGCCTACTTAACCCTGCCGCCGAGGGACACCTGCCCCAGGGGCCTTCGGATCCAGGCTTGCTCTAGTTCAGCCCCTCACCGGCCTCACGGCCTTGGACCTTCTGCTCACCCCACAGAGCTCGCAGACCCACGTCAGGCCAAGTCAGCCATTGGAAAAGGACACCACCGTCCTCCGAGGGGACCCCAGGCCCTGCTGCTGCCCTCCAGCCACAGCTACCCCCAGCCCTGCTGGTCTGGACACCCAGCGAGCTGCTCTTTCCATTCCTCACCATGGGCCCCTTGCACCTGCCCAGCCAGGACCGCTGTCCCCAGCCTCATCGACTTCACATCACCTCCAGGTGGGGGAGGGCCCGGCCCTAGGAAAGCTCCCCCTGCCTCATTCCTCTCATGACTGGTTAGGGTGGTTGTGTCTCTGGTGTCTGTTCACCACCCCACCCACCCAGCTGACCCCCTGGGGCAGGTCAGGTTTGGGGCCATGTCCATAGACAGCCTGCTCACTGTGGGTCTGGTGGACGTGCGCTGGATGAGTGACTGAGTGAATCAGTGGATGTACAGCCCTGCTCTGTGCCTGAAACTGAGGGTGGGAAGGCAGGCAGGCAGGGAATGGGGAGGGTCCTGGAGCAGAGGCAGCGATGGCAGGGCGAGGGTGTGGGGCCAGGCCTCAGACTGGGAGCCATGGACTTGGGGCCCCGGAACCAGCCTCACTTTCAGGGTCTTGGCAAGGAGCATGGCCAGGCGCTGCCCACCTAAGCTCAGAACTCTGCACTGCACCCTCCAGAAGGGAGCCGCCCTGAGGGGGTGCTCACTGCAAGTGGCACAAAAAGTGCTCAGAACAGAGCTGGCTGCACAAGTGTCAGTGCTTCTGAGTACTTGCTGTGACCTGGCCGTGATCATGCTGGCGTCCACCCCCGAGGCAGCACTGTGGTGCCATTTCGCAGATGAGGAAACTGAGGCACAGGGAAGTAAAGTGACTCCCAAGGAGGAGCCTGTATTGCAGCTGAGTCCTCACTCCAGAGCCCAGGGCTCCATTCCCAGGCCCTTCAGCCCCCAGCTCTGCCCCACACACAGTGTGACCTTGGCCATGTCACCACCCTCTGGGTTCATCCCCCCCGCACCACCACTCTCTCAGGAGGCCAGGCAGCCCATTCATCCTCCCTGATGGCCAGAGCAATGCTGACTTCCAGCTCCGGCCAGCAAGGCTGAAAATATACCCACATGACGTTTCCATTGAGTTTCTCTGACTTATGGGCTAGGGCCTGCCCGGGCTGCTTCAAACTCTGACTCCAGAGACCTCAGAGAAGGTGCAGGCTCTGGTGGAGCCAGGCCAGGAGACACCGCCCCCTGCAGCCCAGTGGGACCACCTCACCTTCTCCCCACCCAGGGTCCCCTGCACGTTTCCCTGGGCACATGTGCACCGGGCCCCTCCAGCCCCCACCCTGTGGCCTACGGGCACCACAGACTCAGAGTGTCAGTCCATGGTGGCAAGGGTGCAGGGCCGTGCGCTGCTGTGTCTGAGTTTGTGCTCTGGGCGGGGCCTCCGTGTAGACACCAGGCAAGTGGTCAGCATGCTCACCAGAAGCTGGATATCTGAGTCAGAGGTCTTCAGAGGTGCCCAGGCCAGGAGCTGCGCTTTCTACAGTGTTAGAGGTGGGACCAAAGTTTCTGGAAGGGATGCATCCAGTGTACCTGCCGACCCACCCCCAGGTGAGTTCTCCCCAGAACCTGCCTGGGGGAAAACGGAAGTGCCTGTGACCATGGGGGCCCTACCCTCCACACACACACACACACTCACCTGATCTGCATCTACTCACAGGGAGGTCCCCAGCAGACCCATGCTGACCCTCTCTGAGCCAGGTCCCTCCACCCCAGTATCTAAATCCAGACCTTATTCCAGCCATGCTCTCTGATACAGGAGCCTCTCACCACATCTAGCTATTTGAATTTAAATTAATTAAAAGTTAAATAAAAATTCGGTTCTGCAGTCTCGCTAGCTGCATGCAAGAGCTCGGTAGGAATAGCTTGGTAGGGACATGAGGCCAGTGGCCTCCATGCTGGGCAGCACAGATCCAGAACATTTCCATCTTTGCAGAAGGTTGTCAGCTCTAGAGGATGAATCTAGATGGGGCTAACCTGGTCACAGAGTCCCAGTGCCAGTGGCTGAACAGGGAGACATAAAGGAAGGCTGAGAAAGATGATCCTCCTGGCACAAAGAGACAGACCTGGGAGGAGTGGACACTTTACACACTGGTTACCCACCTTCTCTGCAGCTTTTGAAGGTCATGGTGAAAGGATGTGAAGGCTGGAGCTGAGGCAGCCTTTTTGTAGCTATAAGGCAATAAACCTAAGAACAAAAAGCCAACACACAGCAGGAGGCAAAACAGTAGGATGGCCAGAGACAGCTTCCACTGAACAGTGGAATAGCTGCCTCTGAACTTTTCTTTACGTGAGATAATTCAATGTATTTTTTTATTCAAGCTGCTGTACTTGGGGATTTCTGTCACCTACAGCTTTCTAACTTAATAAACTATGAAACCATACCTGCATTCAACTTCCAGGCCTCTAAGTCATTCCCTCTAAGTGAAAGGTCTTTTTCCTCATCTGTCTCCAAATCCCAACCATGTTTTAGGGCCCAGATAAAGGGCCACCTTCTGGTAACATCCTCCAAAAAGCTGGAAGTGACCACTTCTTCCTGTAACCCCAGGCAGGCCCATGTCTTCCAACATTTGGCACCAGTCACTATCGGAGCGAGGATAGGGTCACTGTCCTCATGGAGATGTACCTCAGACCCAAAAAAGTACCTGGCAAGTTGCAGACATTCAATATTTGGCAAAAAAAAAAAAAACAAACAGAATAGCTGCTTCATTTATCTCCCCACCTTGCCCTACACGTGGTGCACATTTACACCAAAGCTTGTGAAAAAGTGGAGAAATTCAAATGTCCACCCCTACCTCGCACCATCCACCCACATACAGTCCTAGTCAATTAAAGGATCAAATACAGAAGCAAAGCATTCACATTTTTATTTCTTTCTTTAAAATTCCATGTGGATGGTCTATGCATGCAACAGAATGTTATTCAGCCTTAAAAAGGAAGCAAATCCTGACACTTGCTGCAACATGAGTGAATCTTGAGGACGTTATGCTAAGTGGAATTAAGCCAGTCACAAAAATACAAATATTACTCTACGCACAGGAGGCACCTGGAGTCGTCAGGTTCACAGGGAGAGAAAGCAGAACAGCAGATGCCAGGGCCTGGGGGCAGAGTGGGGAGTTGTTTTTGTTCAGGACAGAGTTCAACATGAAATGAGTTCTGGGGACTGGCTGCACAGCAACAAGGCTGTACTTAACAGGAATGAACTGTGCGCATAAAAACGGTTAAGACAGTAGTATTATCTTACATGCCTTTTGCCACAGTTTTAAAACTTTTGAATGACATGTGGGATATATACAGACAGAATGGAGATACAAGATCACTGTCCAATTGAAGCCAGAACACTTGGATGGGCCCCAGAGGGCCCACAGCCATCTGAAGAAATACAGCTTCACAGTCCCTCTGAAGCCCTGAATGCTCCTGTCCAGCTTCACCCCTTCCCGTAGAGGAAACTGCCCTGCAGACGCCGGGGTCACTACCTTGCTCACCTTTACACTTTCGCCAGATGTGTTCCTAAACAAAAGGTAGTTCAGTTTTGTTCAGTTATAACATCTACATAAATAAAAATAAATAACGCACATGTATATCTCTTCTGAGACTTCTTTTTCTCTTGGTTCTTTTTGGGGCGGGCATTTTTATTCCTATTATTTGTTAAACTTGCATTTGTGTAACAGACTCTTTAGTATGTCTTACAGGCTTCACAGTTAAAAATAAATAGATACAGTGCTAAATGTAAAGAATGAAGCTCTTTTTTGGAAAGTGGGGGGGCGGGGATCTCAGGGACTCTTTATCATCTTCAGCTGAGGAGGGACTCTCTAAGCATCACACAGAGACAGTCACAAAGGAATAGGCGGACGTGTTGGATGACAAAACAGCTCAAAAACGTCTGTGGATTTTAAAAAATGCCTGAAGCAGAGCTAAAAGGCAAAATGAAAACTGTGAAAAGTATTCACAGCATAAGGCAGGAGAGATTAACATCACCACTTCATGAAGGGCTCTTCCAAATCTGCCAAGAAGAAATGAACACGCTCCCATATGCTGGTCCTGATACAAGCTGGTGCATGGTTTCAGAACGTAGTATGTATTGATACATATCAAAAATCAGAAAAAATGTTTATACCATTTAACCTAGCAATCCCACGTTTAGGACACAACCAGAGAGGTGCACCACCACCACATAGACGATGTCCTTCACAGTCTTATCCATAATTAGGAAAAAATGCAAAGGCCCTAAATGCTAACCAACTGGGGATGCTTTGAATTATCAAAACCACTGAAATCCTGTTTCAGAAAAATGTTTCCTTAAGCAGGGAAATGTGAATGATATACGAGTTAACTGTAAAGGCAGGTTATACTCTGATGGGTGGCTTATCAGGAGACGAAAATGGTACAGTCACTTGAGAACGCAGCTTGGCAGCTTCTTCTGGGGTCAAATATACATTTGCACACAACCCAGAAATTCTACTCTAAGGGATTTACCCAAGAGAAAGGAAAACATGACCACAAAAATTTGGGCACAAATGTTCATAACAGCTTCACTCACAGCAGCCCAAACCTGGAAAGAACCCAAAATGTCCCTCCATGGGGAGGCAGAGCCACACACACTGTGGAGGGCTGTTCGGCAACAAAAAACAACAGACTCTCGGGAAAACCTCAAAAGCATCATGTTAAATGAATGAAGCCAGACACAACAGGCTACGTGCAGTGGGATTCCATTTATACAGCTTTCTGGAAAAGGCAAAGCCATCATGTCAAGAAGCAACTAGCCTTTGCCAGGAGCCGGTGGCCAGACTGGAGGCTGACTATCAAGCGGCCAGAGAGGATTTGAGAAGAAGGAAGTGCTGTTTGTTGCTTTGGTGGAGGTGATGGTTACACAGCTGGCGATCTTTCTCAAACTCATCAAGCTGTAACTTAAAATTGGGGGGTTTTATTTTCTATAAACTGTGCTTCAGTGAAGCTGATTGTTAGCTTTAAAAAAGAATGTTATAAAAGAATATGGTTGGCAAGGCCTCAGTGTTGTGTAAAAATGCAGTAAGCACCTGCGTTGGTTAAGATAGACCAGCATATGCCAGGAGGACAAAACCCCACAATCTTGGGGGTTTACGCACACTCATGTCCTGGCCTAGACCGAGCAGGACGATGGCCGCGCCACTCTCTCCCGCATGCTGACCCCAACAGCACTGGCAGCCTCCACCCTTCACTCAGAACCTGCAGAGTTTCTGTCCAGAAGGAAACGGATCAGGGGGCTCCAGCTCCCACCGTGTCATTCTGAAGTCAACATACATTACTTCCTCTTCTAGCCCATGGCTGGGACAAGTCACATGGCCCCAGCCCAATGGTAAGGGGGGGCTGGAGTCACGGACCTCCAGCGAGCAGGCACTGCCTCTGTCCAAATCCTTCAAACAGCCTTCCTCCATCCTCCCTGCATGGAGAGCACACGCCTCGTCCCATCCAGCACGGCCTCCAGCTCAGGGCAGGGGTCTCCAGGGATGGAAAGTAGCTACTGTCTGGTGGCTCCTCTCACTCCAGAGCCTCATGAACTAAAACAGTGTGTTATCTACCCTCTCCACACACTCAAGATGCAGGAGTCAGACAACAAGAGCAAGGTTCCGTCTGGAGCCCACCAGGAACACTGAGCAGCCTCATCTCAAGGGCAAGAAGGCTCTCTCTGTGAGCCATGTCCTTGGGGCCCTCACTCTGCCTTTTGAGGGTGTCCCTCCATCTTTCCTGTCTCATCTTCCTGGCTGCATCTGGAGTGACTGCTCTCAGTGCTCGGCCCACTCCCTGTCTGTCCCCCAGGAGGGTGAAGGCCCCAAAGCCATCTCATCCCCTTTCAAACAGTGACCGGCAGAGGGGTGGCTACACACACTAGGTGTGCGTGACTGTAACGGGGCAACGTGTGAAGAGGCTGCAGAAGACCTGCAACTCTTAACATGAATAACTAAACTCCCCTCCAGGGCAGGGCCCCATATTGAGAAGGAGGTGCTGAGAACAGAAGCCAAAATGAGCAGAAGAGGCATAGGAGGGGCCAAAAACTAGAAGTGAAAGGGGTGGGAGAAGCGAGGGAAGAAAGGGAGGGAAGGAGGAAATACGAGACCATTTTTTTTTTTAACATGTCATGAAAACAGCAGGAAAGAGTACTAAAGATTGTGAAGCCGCCCCAGTCCTCCTCTCCAAAGTTCTGAAAGTCATTTCAGATAAAAATGAACAACAGAGAAGATTATAGTCAAGCCCCATGCAAAGTTACGGGAGAAATGAGGAAATGAAACAGATAATGAAGGCATTCCAGAAACACAGGCCACAGGACCACAGCCAGAATTTTTTTTTTAATGTACCCTAAAACTCTTGCACATGTCAATAAAAAGTAAGACAGTAATAAAAGATACAAAAGAATAACAAATCAAAATGAGAAGACCTAAGAAAAGATGTGCTAGAATTGAGGAAAGAATTGGGAAGAAAAGATAAAACTCATTTCAGAATGACAACTATTAGTAAACCAGAAGGAACACAACACAGCTAAACACAAGAGATGATGCCTAAGAGAATCAGAAGTTAGAACAGGTGGAAATTTTTAAGCAATAAAAAAGTGGAAGAGATAAACAGGATTCGAGAGAAAGTGACTACGTGGAGAACAGGCAGAAGATGGAAAGTGTATAACACAAGTCGCTGAAGAAGGAAACCAAGTGTTTAGTCGAAGACTAAATACTGTAATTAAAAAAAATGTCCCTGAAATATGTAACAACTGAACATCGTTGAGTATCTGGAAAAACGGATCCAGAACAGCCAACAGAGAGACATGTTGTCCAACATATTCTATGGCTGCCTTTTGGAATTCAAGCAAAAAAAGATGAAGTCGGTTCCCAGGAAATCAGGCTGTTGTCAGAGTTTCCAACACAAGCCTTCCTGCCAGCGGCCTCAGAGAGGGGCAGATCTAGCCAAACTGACCTGGAAGTACGACGGTCATAAACAGATCAACAGGCAAGAACTTCAGGACTGTTACTTCCACCTGCCTCCTAAGGACCTGCCAGCAAAGAAGCCTGAAACAACCAAGACCACCAGAGAAACAGCCCTGAGGTCTGACTGTGAGAACTGAACGTGCAAACACATGAGAATCTACACAGTTAAGACCAATGATGGTTACACTGTGCATGCTGCTCAGTCGTGTCCGACTCTTTGCAACCCCATGGACTAGCCTGCCAGGCTCCTCTGTCCATGGGATTTCACTTGCAAGAACACTGGAGTGGGTTGTCATTTCCTTCTCAAGGGAATCTTCCTGACCCAGGGATCTAATGCGTATCTCTTATGTCTCTTGCATTGACAGGCGGATTCTTTACCATTTACCACTGTGCCACCTGGGAAGCCGAACGGTTACACCAGATATAGTCTATTTGAGGGAAAGTGGGAAGAGCATGTAAAAAATAGAAAAAGCTTACTAACTGCCTAGTTAATGTCTGAGTGTAAAAGGCGTGCGTGCATGCTAAGTTGCTTCAGTCATGTCCAACTCTGTGTGACCCTATGGACTGCAGCCCTCCAGGTTTCTCTGTTCATGGGGATTCTCCAGGCAAGAAACTGGAGTGTGTTGCCATGCCCTCCTCCAGAGGATCTTCCCAACCCAGGGATCAAACCCACATCTCTTACGTCTCCTGCACTGGCAAGCAGGTTCTTTACCCCTAGAGCCACCTGGGAAACCCAAGAGTAAAAGGATATTAATTCAAATCAGATACTGTGGAAGACAACTGTAGCAAGTTTCAGTATGGCTCATAGGAGGAAACCAATAACAAAAAAAAAGAGAGGACCAAGTGTCACTTACAGATATTACTATAAAAGTAACAGCTGGAACAAAAATAGGAACCCTTCCTAAGTACCAAAAAATAAAGTCCAGTGAGAGAGAAATAAAAACCACAGTGAAAGACACATTGTTTAAAAGACTTGCACAGGTAGGTGTGAATGTAACATAAAACACCACGCAGAACTGAAGTTAAACATATTGATTGTTCCATCTTAACTCACCTATTAATAGAAAACATATTTTCAGGTTGGCTTAGAAAGGAACCTCCAGTGCTGGAGGGACAGCCAGAGCCTGAAGTCCAGGGAAACCAGGGGAGGGGGCCAGGGCTGTGCACTCGGGTCACCGCGGCTCCTGCTCAAAGCGCGAGTGGAAGAGAGGGTTCTGAAGACCTGCTGCCCCATGACCACCCCACGGCTGACTGTGTAAACGATTCTGTGAAGACGAGTCCATGCAGGACCCACCTTGTGGAGGCTTCTTTTCCTCGTGGTGCTGATGGCAGCCCCTTGCTTACATCCAGAGGGAGGACGGGCTGGCTGGGAGGCTCCCCAGCTCAGGGCCTCTGAGGAGCCAGGCTCTGCGGCATGGTCCCCTCAGCACCTTGGGCCCCTCATGCCCATCTGCCACACTCTGCCAGTAGCTGAAGAAGGCCCAGTTCCCCAGAGTCAAGGTGGGAGACGTGAGTTCAAGAATTCGTAGCTGTGTTCACAACTACAAAGGCCAGCAACGGTAAGCCATTTTCTTAATGATCACATACAGGGGAGAGACCCTCAGTTCAGTTCAGTCCAGTTCAGTTGCTCAGTCATGTCCGACTCTTTGTGACCCCATGAATTGCAGCCAGACCTCCCTGTCCATCACCAACTCCTGGAGTTCACCCAAACTCATGTCCATCAAGTCGGTGTTGCCATCCAGCCATCCCATCCTCTCTCCAGTATCAGGAAGGGTAATTATCATAATCAGTTGAAACACATAGAAGATCTTTGGGGTTTCAGGGTTTTTTAATATTTATTTTATTTATTTATTTATTTGACTAAGCTTGGTCTTAATTACATTATGTGGGATCTAGTTCCCTGACCAGGGATTGAACCCAGGTCCCCTGTATTGGGAGCATGGAGTCTTCACCACCCGAGCACCAGGGAAATCCCCCCAAAATTTCTTTGAACCCATGTGTTCCTAAATGGTGTTTTCATCCCTACTTGATCACCATTGGCAAACTTAACTCAGAAAACTGTTACAGGGACAGGCAAGCATACATCCGTGTTGTTGTTCAATCTCTAGGTCGAGTACGACTCTTTTGTGACCCCATGGACTATAGCCTGCCAGGCTCCTCTGTCCATGGGATTTCCCAGGCAAGAATACTGGAGTGGGCTGTCATTTCCTCTTCCAGGGCATCTTCCCGACCCAGGGATCAAACCCGGGTCTCCTGCATTGACAGGCGATTCTTTACCACTGAGCCTCCAGGGAAGCCCAAGCTTACATCCTGCCTTTCCTTTAGAACCCACACCACCAGTGCAAACACCGGGGGAGGGCAACTTTCTCTCCACAAAAGCGTTCAGCTAACAAATGAAGCAGGAATGATAGAATTAGGATGTCACCAGTTTGCAACCTCTAATAAATTAGCGAATCCAGGTGCTGCAAATCAGCAGCTGCTAACACAGCAGAGATGGCAGGACGCTGTACCTCTCCCTGGGGGGAATACTGAGCCCCCGACCTAATGTTCTTGTCCAGTAAATAAATAAAGTCCCAGCTGAATCTGATCAAGTCTCCAGACCTGGCTCCCAACTTACAGGAAATAGAGAGACTGCGGGAAACTCTACGAGTCTAACAACCTGGTTTTCCCAACTAGTTACAAGGAAGAAAAGACAGGGGGTGAGCCTTTAGATGAAAGGTATTTAGGAGATACATCAGGCAGAGTGACATGGGGACCTTATTCAGATGCTGATTCAAACCATATTTTGTTCATTCTGACATTGAGGAGACAACTGTAGACTGAGACTGGATATTTGCTGATATTAAGGAATGGCTGTGATGCATGAAGATCTAAACAATGACGCTGTAATTGTCTTTTAAGTCATAACCTTCAGAAATATATTTTGAAACTCTTGTGGATGAAATTACACGATGTCTGGGATGAACAGGACGACCGCTTGGGAGGGGAAGAAGTGGAAAGGGCAGAAACGAGACCATTCTGATGTGTGCTGACCACTGCTGAAACTGGGAGCTGGGTGCCTGAAGCCTCATGACCCAACCTAGCATTGTATATGTTTGAACCTTTTGTAATAAAAGGTTTATGCATGTGAATTTTTGCACGATAGAAACTTTTATATATGGGGAAAAAAAGACTGGAAGGATATAAATCAAAATGTTAGCTGCACACTCTAAGCTCATACAGTGTTATATGTCAATTTTATCTCAATGAAAATGAATTCTAAAAAAGTGCTATTTATAAATATTTCTGGCAGATGGGATAATAGATAAATTTGCTCTTTGAATTGCTCAGTATCTTCTAAACTTTCTACAGCGAACACATAGCACTTCAAAAATCTTTGAAAGAAAGACTAAACGAAAGTGGCCCCCCTCCCCCTCCCTGCCCCGGGCTCTGCAGGCAGGTGGACCACTCAGCACAACCCAGCCAGGAAGCTATTTGGCTCCAAAAGCCGTGGCCTCACGGGCAAATGTGCTTCCCTCTGCCCCAGTCCTCTTCTGGGAATCGTGCCCAGGGAAATCACCTAAATCTGAAATGCCAGCTGACTTGCTGCTCAAGGATGTCCACGTTACTGGGGTGAAAGCTTGGTATCTATTGGAGGCCACATCCAGCTAGGGGGTATGTGGTGAAGAAGGGACCTCATGGCGATGGACCTCTAGGCAGCCACCAAAATGGAAACTCATGGACTTGGTGCTGTATGAACCAAGAAAGTACATCTGTATTCCTGGCAGGATTCTGGTTTTGCAAACATATGTGGAAAATGAGTGGAGCCCTCATCAGCCCATGGGATATCCTGTGGGTATTTGAGTTAAGATGCCGTGATCCTGGCCCTTCATGGGGGAATTGGCTTTCTCTGAGATCCTTCAGGGCCCCTCAAACCCAGCCTGGTCCGGCCTGTGTCTCTCACATTCCCTGGTCAGCTCTGTCTTTTGCAAATATCCCCACTGCTCTTAGACAGCCCTCACGCAGACTGAAGTGGGTCACATGTCCACTCAAAAGTGGACGCGGATAGGTTTCACAGGAGGGGCTCCTTCCACAGACCACTCCTCCTGGCCCATTCCTGTCCCTGCCTTACCAGCCCCCACTGCACTATACAAGCCCTAACCTCCCCTGCACCCCACGGGCTTTCCCTTACAGGAGCGCCTTTACCACCACGGACCCTAAGCATATTTTCTTAAATAGAGACCCTTATCTCTGAAGGAAGAATATGGTTGCAGTATGGTTCACGGTAATATTCTGTCCTCCCTGTGTGTCATAGCATGAACAGATTTCCCCTGTTTCTGTCCCCCTCCTCCCAGACCACAGGGCCCCTGGGGTTTAGGTGGGCACTGAGCTGCGTGTGTGGACTACATTTCCCAGCCCCCCTTGCAGTGTGGTGACTATTTGACTAAACTGTTCAACCTGAGGTGAGCCAATAATGCGTATGCCCTTCAAAGGGAGGGAGGTGCCGCTTCTCCCTCTACCTGCTGCTCAAAACAGGGGCTGGTGTCAGGGACCACCTGGAATGGTGTGAACAAAGGCCTCAGACACCCAGGATGGAAGGAACCTAGGCCCTGGGCCATGAAACTGCCCTTTTGCTACAGATCGCTGACCCTCAAACTGTACGAGAGAGAGATGGTTGTTTATCTGCTTTAAACCATCCTTAGTGTGATTTTGCTGGTGTTTTTAATAAGCCGCCATACCTTGATCCTGACCAATAGACTCATCTGATTAAAATACACCCAAGATACCTAGTGCCAGCAGGTGGTCTAGTCAGATTCTCTCAGAAGCAGAGTCTGAGGCAAGGATTCAGGTTGCACAACCTCGGAAAGGATGCTCTCCCTGCCGAAACCATCGCGGAGCAGGAGCAAGGGGAGCGGGAGAGAGCCCGAGCGGCCCACGAAGGGGGCGTTTCTGTCCTGGCCGCGACCGGATCCCAGGGAGCTCTGGCCTGTAGATCACGCCTCTGAATCTGCGCTGCTCCAGGCGAGGAGCGCCACCTCTGCAGCAGCAGATGGGCGGGGTTGCCTCAGGATGCAGGAGTCGGCTCCCGGGAGCTCGGACTGCGCTCTCAGGGCAGTGCGGGCCCCAAGGCCCGAGGGCCACTCTCTGAAGCAAGTATCAGAAGCAGGTCTCAGCCAGCAGCCAAGCCCAGAACAGCGCAGGGACCAGCATGAGGTCCCTGTAAGGAGGTCTGCAGGCTCTGGTGAGGCACCAGCGCTCCACACGCAGGAGGAAGCCCCCCAGGTCTGTTGCAGTTCCCATCCTCTCAGCCTCTACACTCCCCTCACACCGAGGCCCCAGACACTTCTCCGGGACCCTCAGCCAGCCACGACACCTGGGATTCGTTTGCCCAGTGAGCCATGCTGGCACTGGCCCTGAGGAGGCAACAAGTCCCAGCACAGAGCGAGTAAGAAGTGCAGTCACTTGCCCAAGGCCACACAGCTAAAGCGGAGCGACTGAGGGGGTGCGCCAAGAGAGCAGTGTTATGAAAAAGCCCTGAGGGAACCCGGGAGAAGTAGAGTCCAGATTCTGCGGAGAGCCCGGGACGTCGACGGAGAGGGAGCAGCGGGGCGGGAGGGTCCCTGTGACGACTGCAGGCGTCACTTACCCAGCACATGTACGGACTGAAAACCTGACCTCGGTTAGCGCCTGCATCCCCACCCTTTTTCATAGAGGTACTCCGTGTAGCAGACACCGAGAAGGGTTTAGGTGCAAAGGAATCCTGGGCAGTGCCTACTGGGAAGCGAGACAGCGCGTGTTCCCACACAGATCCCCCGGTGCCTGGAGCCGCACCCAGCTGAAGCAGCCAGAGGCAGCGCGGAGGCAGGAAACCTCCCCGGCAGGGATAGCGCGGCACCTGGGCGCGGAGCGGGACCTGTGGGCGTGGTATGGGGGCGTGGTCCGGTTTTTGCGTCATGGTGGGGGCGGGGCTGGATTGGTGGGGTGAGGCTGGTGGGGTAGGGTAGGGTAGAGTGAGGCGGGGCCGGGGCGGGGCGGGGCAGGAAGCCGACTCTGGATGGATGGAGGGAAGCAGGGAGCTTGAGGGGAACCCTGCAAAGGAGATGACCAATACCTGTGGAAGTGACTTTTGAGGGCTGAGTAGGAGTAGGAAGTCACCAGCAAAAAGAGGGTGTAGGGAATATGTGTTTTAGGATGGGGTTGACTGTTCAGTACCCAAACCCCTTCTTAGTGGGGAGGAGTCCCTCTGTTCGATTTCCCACTACAGAAGCTGAAAGGACCAGACTTTGGTCTGGTCACTAGACCACTCTTGCCTGGGACTTAGAAGCTTACTATCTGGGGCAATGATGACAACACAGTCCTGACAATATTGGCCTTGATGCCCAGGCCCTTGTAGCCCCTTTGGTACCTGAAAGTTCTCTTGTCTACTCTGTAAGCCCTGAGATTGATCCAAGAAATGCCCCCCTTTACTTATGGTGGACAGGCACTTTGTGTTGCTTGCAACCAAGAACTCTGAAGGGAATTCCTGGAGGAAAGACTAAAATGAGCAAGAAAGGAAAGGGAGCAACAGCGTGAGTCATCCTGGCCCCCAGGCCCTGCGCCTGAGTCCTGCCCTCCTCCCCAAAGCTTTCCTCTCTGAGACCATTGCGATCACACAGGGAGCAGCCTGACCAGTCCATTTCACAACAAACAAGTCTGAGCCTTGAGAAAAGTCATGACTTGCCCATAGACAGAGGGGACCAGTCAGCTCCGACAGAGGGTCAGACGCCAGCTAGGCTCTGTCCTGGCTCCAGTCAGAGCCTCCAGCACCCCGAGATGCACAAGCCCATCCCTACCTGTCATAGCAGCCTGTGAAACCTCACAGTTCCAAGGGCAGACCTTGAAACCAAGATTTAAAAGTCAAGCCCAGGACTTCTCTGGTGGTACAGTAGATTAAGAATCTGCTTCCCAACACAGGGCATGCAGGTTCAATCCCTGGTCCAGAAAGATTCCACATGCCACAGAGCAACCAAAGCCTGTGTGGTGCAGCTACTGAGGCCCATGGGCCTAGAATTGGTGCTCCGCAATGAGAGAAGCCACCGCCATGAGAAGCCCAGAAAAGTAGCCCCTGCTCACCGCAACTAGAGAAAGCCCATGTGTAGCAACAAAGACCCAGCACAACCAATAAATACATAATTAAAAAATTAAAAAAAAAAAAAGCAAGCCCATCTCAGCCACAAACATGCATCCCATGGTACCACAAATAATGAGGCTTTGTTTTAAAGGCAACCGTGAGATGGAAAATGAATTTGGAGTCACTGAATACCATGCCTGAGACCCATAATTCACACTCTGGGCCCAGCCCAAGAGCATTAACTGCATACCTACTGGGTGCCAGGATCGTGATGGACCTTGCGCTCTCCAGCATTTCCTGGAAGCCACCTGCAATCCTGTAAGATCAGCATTACTAGTCAATTTGCAAAGAGGAAACTGAGTCTGAGAGATGCTATGCCATCTTCAAGGTCACTGTGCTGGGTGACAGAGTCAAACTCAGTGTATCTGAACCAAGAGCTGAGGGTGGGAAGCCTGGAGCAGAGCTTGAGGGCAAAAAGGCATGAGAACATTTCAGAAAGGTGCTCCTCTCATTGCTGTTGTTCTTCCCCCTCGGGCTCCAGGGCCTTTGCACAGGCTGTCCTGGCATGGTCTCTCCATTCCTCACCTATGAGATGGCCAGGCCTCCTGCTGCTGCCTACCCTGTCGTGTGGAGTATTCTGAGGCTGTGGGCTGCCCCCCATGACAAGCACTCAATAAAGGTCCCCCCTCACGTGTCCCCTTTTCACTCCACTGAGTAGATTATAATCCTCTAAACTAAACCATGCATTTTCTTTTCTTTTTTTTTAAACCATGCATTTTCAAGGGAGGCAAAAATTGGTTCTTGGAGGACTGCAAAAATAGATGTTACAATTATTTGCAGCCCCATATGACAAAATCTTTTTCATTAGTATTGCATCTCTCATCAGAGAGAAATTAAATAATTTACTTAATTAAAGTGAGTTACTTAATTGCCATTAAGTTTAATTAATTTAAATGATTTAATAATTCGATGCTTCTCCTTAGAGAATGACAATGGGAAGAGAGTGTGAAATGCAGCTTTAAGCTTTTATAAGTTTCCTTATGCTCCGTCTGATGCCTTCTGACCTCAAAGAGGGCAGGCCAGGTCTGTCTAGGTCCACCTATAGCTCCAGTCCTAGAACGTTGCTGGCACACAGTAGGTGCTCAGGTGACACCTTCCATGTGCCAAACCCTGCAGAGAATAATCCAGACAAGGCTCTTCTGTAGAAATGTGGTGCTGGGCCTCCGTTCCCTGAATCCCGTGGGCAACAGGGAGCCATAGAGGGTTTGGGAGCCAGGAAAAGAACTTCTTGGGCTGGAGCATCCACAACTAGAGATGGCAGCTGCTGCTGCCTCCCAAGCATCTCCCCATCCAAGTCCTGCCATTAAGCCAGTCCAGGACAGAAACAGAGCAGCCCACGACTTCTGCAAGGCTGGAGGGGGTGAATGCAGCTAAACCCAGCTTGGCAGGTGGCTCGATCAGAGTGGGGGGTGGACAGGACTCCTGGGTTACTGAGCTCACTGTCTGGAGGGCCTCAGGCAAGCCTGGACCCTTGCTGAGGCTTTGTGATCTCCAGGAGAACCTGACTGCCCTGGGCCTGAGGATAAACGAGCTGCGATAAACATAGCACAGCTGATGTATATATAGACCCTCCCACCTGGTTTCCAAAAGTATTCAAAACGGCTTTCACAAGAGGCAAAGAAATGAACATTTAGAGTGTGCCAGAGTCTACACATGAGGCTCTGGCATCACAAGCCTCAGGGAGTGGAACCAGGACAAGAAGAATCTGAGATCCCTCCAAGAAGCACGTCTGAATGAGACCAAGCTCCCCATCAGGGGAGGTGTGCAAGCAGAGGTCTCAGCCCCTGGTGAGGGTGTGACTAGGGAGGGATCCCTGCACTGGACAAAGGTTTGGCCAGATGCTCTTAAGTCCCTGCTGGGAGAGGAAATGACCCCGGCCCAGCTTTCTCATCCACTGCCTTTACCCACAAAGCACTCAAGGACACAGCGAATGGAGGGCTGATGGCGGGAGCCACATGCTGGCCCCTTCCCTTTTTCCTGAGCCAGAGCCATCCTGACGGGCTTAAAAACTGGAGGGGGTGGGAGAAGGATAAACCTTACTCACCGTCCCGGGACCACTGTGCTGACAACTGCAGTGATGCAGGCAGCCCCGTCCCCAGACCTTGCCAAGATCCCAGCTCTGGTGTTGCTCCCTGTGTGACCGTGAGCCCATCGCATCCCTTCTCCGAGCCCCCAGTCAGTACAACCAGGGGTGGCCTTGGTTCTAAGAGCCCTCCCAGGACCCACAGCCTCAAAGAAATAGAAGGGCAGTCCCCAGCCCACCCCTGAGCTGTGGCACAGAACTGGCAGAGCCTGGCTCTCTGGGCCCCACTGCATTGGTTCTGGTATCATTCTGGCACCAGAGGGCAGCTTCCCTGCACCTGCCTCCTCCCTCTGTCATTGCCTGGCCCTCTACATGCCAGGCTCTGAGCAAGACAGACCCAGCTGGCAAGACAACTCCCAGTGTAGTTGGAGAGCTGCTCAGCAGGCAAGAGTGTGAAGAAAACACAGCAGTGCAAGGGGGCACAGCGACAAGGTGGCCAGGGAGGCCGCTCTGAGAGGACGGCATCTCTGAGGCGAAAATAGATGTCCGAGTCCCGCCAGGACTGACAGGGCAGAGTGGCACGATCTGGGCACAGAGAACAGCGAGTTAAAAGGCCCTGAGGCAGGTCTGAGCATGGCATGGCTGAAGCACAGGGAGCAAGGAGGAGTATCGGGTGTGGGGGCAGGCTGGCGTGGGCCACGGACTGGACGAGGTGGGAGCCACAGCAGGGCTCTGAGAAGAAGCCAAGCTGATGTCTAAGGAGCAAAGCTGCCTTCCCTCACCTCCAGAAAGGAAGTCACCAAATCCTCCCACAGGGGCCACCTCCTGCTCCCAGCCAGGCCCAGATGCTGGCTTTCAGTGCTGCCTCGTGAGGAGGCTCTCACTGCTGCACCTGAAGCAGACAGTTCATGCGGCTCCACCGTCTGTCTGTCAATCCCCAAGAGACTCATTCATCCCAGGTCTGGGAAGGCCCCTGCCCGCCCCATCTGGTTCCTGTGCCCATGGGCCCCACCCACATGGACAGTGGAAGGAGCCTCCACCTGGCGTGCTCATGGCTGAATAAATCGTCATGTGCTTTGTGAATGTCAGTGACCTGCACGCAGGCTTCTCCCAGCTAGATACCTGGACGCCCTTTGTGAAAGCTGCAGGGCCCCCTCCATAGTATCCGAACCTGTAAACAACCATGTTCAAACCAACGTGAAGAGGTATCTAGGAACTTTGCTTGGCAAACTGTGAACCACTTGCTGGGTAAAAAGTGCTTTGCAACCCTGCGGAGGGCCTTGTTATCGGTCAATTATTACTTTGTAAGCTGTGTTTTGTGAACAGCTCTGGGCTTTGTAAACGGCAAAGTCCTTTGGACACTGCAGATAATTTACCAGCTGTAGAGCGCAGTGGAGGACAGGGGAGCCTGGCGCGCTGCAGTCCATGGGGTCGCCAAAGGTCGGACACGACTGAGCGACTGAACAAGAGCGCTGTGAACCCAGAACAGGGGGCACCCCTCCGGGCCTCCGCGTGGAGGACCGGCGCTTGGGCACTCCGGGGCCGAGGGGTAGAAGCCGGGGCTGTGCCGCGCCGCCTGGTGGCTGCGGAGGGAGGAGCACCCCGGGCTGTGCCCGGGGCTCGGGTCGGCTGGACCCGCGCGCGCGCGCGCGGACACGAGTGCGTGCGTGTGTGCGCGCGCGCTTGAGGTGGGGGGCACGCGCGAGCGCACGGAGCCACATTCGCACGCTGGCCGATCCATCTATGCAGGTATCCACGGGCGCACCTGCAGGACCACGCCCTCAGGCCTTTCTCACGTGTTCATTCATTAGTGTTTCCACTGATCACAGGTGGGGCGCTCCCCGCTCCGCAGCTTCCGGCACTGAGCACACGATAGTGGCGGGTCTAACTAGCCCAGATTAGTACATCGATGGGGCCATGTGCAGGCTGGCTTCCCTGGGGAAGTCACAGGAGTCAGGAGCTGGTAAGCAGAGACCCACAGAAGGTGGGAAGGGGCGTTCTAGGCACAGGGTACAGTCACAAAGACCCCCCAGGTGAGAACGGCCTCCCCGCCCAGATGGAGCTTGAGGCTGTTAAACGCTGCATCCAGGAGGACTACCCACAGAGGCTGTCCCAGGCTGAGGCCAACCTTGGGCATGAAAGTCACACTTCGCCTCTGGCTGAACTGAAGATGGGAGGCTGGTGGATAGAGGCAGAGGAAAGAGGGACCCCAGGAGGATCCGTGTCTCCTGTGGGAACATGCCATTTCCCCTAGAGGGCCAGTGAGGCCCTGCTCTCAGATCTTGGTGTGCAGGCCAGAGAAGTCTCCTGAGCAGGATCCTTGCTGCCCAAGATGGGCATGAGGATGAGCCTGTGACCCTTCCCAGCCGAGATGAGCCAGTCCTGGGGCTTCAGCAATTCTGGAACACTTTGCTAAGCTGGCAGCAGCTACTGAGTCCTGACATGGCCCCAAGTGGGGAGTACAAAACTGAGACAAAGAAAACAAGTAAGGTGGATTTAAGTTCCACAGGAGATTAACCTGGCTCCCGGATTCCACGGTGCCTGAAGCCAGGCACACTTCCGCTTATGTGAGCAAGTAAATTCCCTTCTACTTCAGTCTGAAGGAAGAGAGTTTCAGCCCAGGCCTCAAGGATCACAGAGTGAGAACCCTGCCAAGGGGGCCGTCCTCCAGCTGCCCCACTCCCTCTGCCCCAGAGCCTAGTTCTCCAATCATGATCTGTGTGACTCTGGACAAGTTACTTCACCTCTCTGGACTCATCTGTGAGCTGGGGATAATGAAATTACCCTCAGTGAGGTGGCCGCCCAGCCCAGGCGCAGCACCTGACAAGGCACTCGTCAGTGCCCCTGGGGACCAGGCCCAAGTCTGCGCTCTGTCCAGCGTCCAGCAAGGGCCTGGAGCCTCATCACAGTCTGGAGGCAGCCTCGTGTCCTCACGTGTGGAAGCACACAGCCCTGGAAGGTCAGAGGCCCCCCTGACCATGCTGCCTGGCCCTGTGCCTCAGAGCCACCAGCCACCACTGCGCAGCAGGAGGGCTCACACCTCCGACACACAGTCACACAACCTTTTGCCCCACTTTTTTTTTTTTTTTTTAATTAAAACAGCAATCAGCCAACTGCCCCAACCCATCAGGGACAGGACCCTGGACAGGCAGTCCTTTCTTCAAAAAAAAAAAAAATATATATATATATATTTAAACAATACCAAAAGCAAATCCACAGCCCCCTTCAAGCCGGTCCCCAAGGAGAATGAGCTGGATGGCTCCCCTAGCACCTCTCTGAGTGGAGACCTTAGGCCCATCTCCCAAGACCCTAGCCTGAGCAGACAGGGCAGGTCTTAGCCTGCTGGTCCCCTAGCAGGTGACAGAAAAGTGATCGGCTCCAAACCATGCAAGAAAAACCAGCCAAACCCACAAAGCGAAAGAAAAAATCAGGAAGATAAATTAAAAAAATAAAGGTGAAACTACACCCCTAGAGGCGGCAGGCAAGGGCAAGGTGACCCCGGTGCCCTTAGCGCCCCGTCTGCCAGTGCTGGGGTGAAGGCCTCGGCGGCTCTGGCACCTGCCTTGTGGGGGCTCCAGGGAATTCACGTGGCTCATCCCCATGCTGGGTCTCCTCACCAATGCCAGGAGAGAGGTGTGGCCAGCCTAGGCCAAGTGTGCAAAGTCCATTCAGTCGAGAGATAAAAAAATATACAACTTGGGTGGCATCCAGGGCTGAGCCAAGGTAGTGGCCTGCACAAGGCAGGGCTGCCTTCTCTGTGAGGGGCATCAGGCCCCTCCAAGTCTAGAGTCTTGGGGTCCTTGGAGCAGCAGGGGCAGAGGCACTGGGGGTCCCCGATGGTCTGGTTCTTTGGCACTTGGGACCTTGCCTGTCAGGCAGGAGCAGCCCCCTGGATTCCTCTTGGGTGCCCAGGCCAGGGCGGCAGTAGCTTATGGGTGTGGGCAAGCACTGCCCCAACAGACAGTTGGAGAAGGTCCAAGCCCTGCCCCTACGAGTCCTCTCCCAGGATCTCCTTCACGAAGGCAGCGATGTCAGTCTTCTTGGTTTTGTGCGAGGTGAAGAAAGGGTGCTCCTGAGGGTACAGAAGGCAGTCACCTTGGAGGGCAACCAGCCAACTCCTAGTCCTAACCTGCACCCCGACCCTTCCAGCACCCCTGCCCTCGGAGGCCCTCCAGGTAGAGAGTGTTCAGGCTTCCTCCTCAGCTCTCTCACTGCCACCCTCAACTTGCTCTTGCCTCACACGCCAGGACTCTGTCCACAATGGGCATTCCAAGTGGAGTGCCCTCTCCATCGGCGAGGAGGTCCTCACTCATCCTTTGAGGCCCACTTCCCCTGCAAAACCTCCCGACACCTCCAAATAAAATGGCCCACCTGCCCTGCTGGCCCTCTGCCCTACTCCAAGAGCCTGGCATGAAGGGTGAAAGAGGGAGCCAGAGTACACAAGTGAATGAGAGAATGAACGACAAAGTTCCTCAAAGAATTCTGAATGCAGAGGCAAGCCAGAGGAGCTGCCCACTGCTGTGCATAGAGGCAGCCCTCTCCCAGAGAGCCCCGCCCACACTCACCATCAGCTCCAGGTAGCTCATGCGTTCCGCGGGGTTCTTTCTCAGGCTAGGAGAGAACAGGGTATGCTGGGGCCAGGATGGCAGGGAAGTGAGTCCAGCCCATCCAGGCCAGTCAAGTCAGGCTGGGCTCAGCCCTGCCCAAGCAGCAAGGAGACACACATGCTCCCGAGGCTCAGGAAAGAAAGGACTGACCTGTCCTGGGGGCTTCCAAGGGCAGAGTGGGATCCATGGTGCCCACCACAGAGACTGGACCAAGTTTCTTTGCCTCCTGGGGTGTGAGCTTTCTTATCTCTATAGTGACCTAGGAGATTTCCAATGATCCCAGTACTAAAATGCTACCATTAACCATCATATGCTTGGTGTCCTTAATCGAGAGAGGAAGTTCCTTACCATGGGTGCTGGGAGAGAATGACCCTGTCTGCCAGGCGCACCTGTTTTCAGACTTTCTTATTTTCCAGTGAAAGAAAGAAAGGCTGTGAATTCTCCCCTGAGCGTCTCTCTGGCCACAGCACAAAGCTGTTGGTATGTTATACTCTCAGTCTTCACTTCTCACTACTTTATAATTTTATGTTTTAGATCTCTCTTATAACCCAAGAGTATATTAGAAGAATTTACTTTTAATTTCCTTGTAGCTTTTTTCTCTATAGTTTGTATTTTCTGTTCCATCTAATTATAGTTAAGAGAATGTGGCCTATACGACTTTACCTCCTGCCTTTTCCCTTATTTCCTCTGTAATCTCAAACATAATTAATCTTTATAAGGATCTTGTGGGCATTCTTTAATGTGATACAAAGTTCTAAACATCAACAAAAGCAAATTCACTGTGCATTTAAATCCTCCATATACTCTTCATTTTCTTTTTGATCTATGTCATCTGTCCATTTCTAGAGGAACTGTATTAAAAACTCTTCCCAGGACCATAGTTTGTCAAATTATCCTTATACTCTATTTCTGCCTACTATTTTCATGCTGTTATTGGGGTTTATCTGCTCAAAAAGGAGACCGGGCCCAGGGAGGATGGGATCTGGCCAGGGCAGGGAAGGGTACTCATTGGGCTCAGGGAGACCCTCAGGTCTGAGCCGGGCTGAGACTCACCACTGTGCAGTAAAGTCCACAAACTCAGGGGAGAAACGGTCAGCTGGGAGCTGGGGGGACGGCTCCTCTACCACCTGCTTCAGCTGCTGGAAGGGGGTCCCCCAGGACTCGTAAGGAAATCGCAGAATGGCCATCTCGATCTGCAGTGGAGATAGCACTGCTGGGTCAGAGACACCCACGCTCCCACACGGAAGCAAAGCCTCCAAAGATCCTGCCTGTCCTAGTCCAGCAGCCAGAGCTGGACTGTGAGGCAGGGTAAGGGGCTGACAGGTGACATCAGTCCAAAGATGAAAGCCAAGGGACAGAGGAGTTAGTTCTTCTGTCCCAGCCAGCAAAGACTATATAGCTCATGGTACAAATTCAACCCTGAGTTTTGACTGGCTTGGCTATCAGGTTTTCAAACAATCTGAATTCAGAAGGTTTTGCATTAAAACCCAGGTTCCAGCTAACCTGGAAAAATCAGAGGGCTGGCAGCCTGGGGTGCTCCCCATAAAGCCGCTGTCAGCAAAGCGCCTTAGGAGAGCGATCAGCTTCGAAGTTCCCCACAAACCACTCCCTCCTCCCTAATGTCTCAGCAACACCTTAGCGTCTGCTGCCGTTTATGTGGGCTGTTGTTATTACTGAAAAGGCAAGCGGGAAATGAAATGATTCTCATGAGCTTGCAGGAGGAATGTTAGACTGAGAGGTTCATCTTCTGGGCTGTGCAGCAATCTACCAGGCCCCATTAGGAAATGAAGTCTGCAGCCCTTTCTCCTCCACAAAGCCCCCACCACCCAGCCACCAACGCCTGGGAACCCCACCTCCAATGCTTCCCCCTCCAGGAAGCCTTTCTACTCTGATCCTGCCACTGTTTCTCCTCGACTCCCTGGACACAAGGCTGCCATGGCCTCAATCGCTTCTACTAGACCCAGATCTCCCTGTGCCCCATGCCTCGCCTGCAGGAGTCATTTGTAGGAAAGAATGGCTGGCTCACAACAAACTCTGCTTCCAATTTTGACTGCTGACATGAAAACTCAGGTCCACCTCCCTGACAAGCGATCACCATAATAAACAGGAGACACCTCAACTCAAGCAGACGCACCCAAACAGGTCACCAGTTGTGCTCAAAAAGCACCTTCTCATCAGGCTCTAGGCTCCCCTCCAGCCAAGACACAAACAGGCCCGCAGATGGAGGTGACACAGTGTGGCGGGAATGGCTATGACCCTGGATTTTCATAGGGCCAAGACAGCCTTTCTTCCCTATAGTTTCCACTGACTCCGGCACACAGGAGTGAGGACCCTGCCTGGGCTGCAGAGAAGGATGCAGTGGCCACCAGAACTTAAGGACGAAAACAGCTTAAGGACAAAAACCTTGGACCTAGTCATTTCTCTCCTGGTAATTTTTTCTAAAAGAGCTCAAAAAATGAAAACAGAAGCAGCCTCTGGGCATAGAGACACATAGTATGGCATTATTTGTGGGAGTAAACGTGGAGAAGCAGCAAAAATGAGTAGGGCAGGTCACTGAGCCTCGCCACTGTTGTGAAGCCCTCGTGCACAGGGAGCCAGTTGGTCTGGGGCTGGCTGTGCATTCTCAGTGAGCACCACGAGCCCTGAGGAAGTCCAACAGGAAGTCATCACCGACGAGAGCGGCATAACGTTGCCCTAACCCAGGGAGGGCGTGAGGCATCTGCGGACACGCCACTGAGGACACCATAATCTTTGATGGCACTGTCTCTTCTCACATTGTGAAGCCAACCAACCCTTCTGTCCAGGCTAGACTATCTGGCCCTCAGAAGCCCACAGACCTGGCACAGCCCCCACCTGTGCTCCACCTGACCAGCAAGGGTGCCCCAGGCCGTACCATGGTGATGCCGAGGCTCCAGACATCGGACTTGACATTGTAGCCTTTCTGGTTCAGTTCTGGGTTGATTCTCTCAGGCTGGAAGAGAAGCCAGAGGAGGGTCACCCAGTCCCCCTCAGCTAGGTCTGGTTGCCCCCCACAAAAACTTAGGGGCCAGTGCTCACCCATCCTACCTCCCCCAGAGCAAGTGTGGAAGCTGAGGCTGGTGAGGGCCCGGGTCTCGAGGTGGAAGCCTAAGTCTTGCCACACAGCTGCCACACCTGGGGGTCCCACCTTGGGGTATCGGCAACTCTCGCAGGCCCCACCAGCCACCCCCCTGAGGTGAAACCTATCATCCAAATGGACACCGTGGGGCCAGTCAGAAAGGGGTGGAGAGGGCTGAGAAGGAGACTCCCTCTAGAAGGAAATTCGGGGTCTGGGGAGGCCTCATTCCTGATGGAGCAGGAGGACACAGCTAGGTGCCTAAGCCTGGCTGCTTCCTCTGGGCATGACCTGGGAACCACTTACGGCCATGTAGGGTTTGCAGCCAGCATCCATTGTCTTGGCCACGGAATCCACCAAGTAACCACTGATCCCAAAGTCACACATCTTCACGTGGCCCTCCTTGTTGATAAGGACATTGGACGGCTTCACATCTGCCAGAAGTAGGACACGCCTTTCAGCTACTGGTTGTTGGCCCCCACTGCCCAGGTCAGAGCTGGTAGCCACACAGTCAGGAGCCCCGGCCTCCAGCCATAGGTGGGGAGAGAAGTTAGCTCCACCAGGGCTTCCCCCAGGACCATGTCTTTGCAGCTTCACAGTTGGGACTCAGCCTCCACTTACCAGTGCAACCTCTGGCTCTGGGGTCCACCCAGATGCAGGGAACCCATCACTAACAGTATGAGCACTGTAAACCACCCAGTATCCACCCTGAGGGGCCAGCAGTCTTGGCCAGGAAGCACAAGGCAGCCGCTCAAACACAGGAGGCGGGTCTGTGGGAAAACCCGGAGCCCCAGGACTCAAGGTGGGCACGGAGCGGGCACAGAGTGGACACGGAGTGGACACGGAGTGAGCTAGGGGGCACAGCGGGGCCATCCAGCAAGCACACGCACAGGATACACGCGCATCCCTCCTGCCTTTTACGAGGACGTCTGCAGGGGCTCAGAGAGACGCCCAAAGGGTCCACGAAAACCTGCCAACAGCAGTGACCCGGGGACCACTGAGTGGGCTAATGAACTCCGTGTGGAAAAGCAGACCCCTCAGAACACAGAGGGAGGGGACAGGCAGGACACACACAGCCCCACCAAGTCTCAGAATCACTAGCCCAATTGGGAGGCTGAGAACAAGCAAAACCAACCCCCTTGAGAAAATCAGTGGAGTCAGGGGCTGGGGCGTTACAGGGCAAGAAAGGGAGGGGAGGGTGGGCGTGACCCAGTGTAAACGATGATCGGATTCGTGCAGCACGCTCCTCAACACGTAAACAACACGTCGAGACAAGATGGGCTGGCTTTCCCAGGATGAAGGTCCACCCTGTCCGCGCTCTGAGCACCAGGGAACAAAACTGGGACGGGCCTGGGGGCTGACGGGAATGGCTGAGAGGAGTGGACAGCGGCCCGGACCCAACGGGCACATCACAGCCTGTCGCCTCCCAGAGCCTCAGCATCGCAGGCCCGGCAGGACCGCGGGAACGTGTGTGTGAGGCCAGGCCCCTCCTCACCAGCCGGCCCAGGCACTGACCTCTGTGGATCACGGACAGCTTGCTGTGCAGGTGTTCCAGGGCCCTCACGATCTGGTGTGTGGGATAGGAAGTGGGGAGAAACAGGTCGCATCAACAGTGACAGAGCCATAAGACTCCCCACCCAGGGCTGTCTGTCGCCCTTCCCCAGGTCACACCCAGCCCCTCACCACCTGAGGCTCCCGCCCACATCCCAGCCTTTGCTGGGGTGTCCTGGCCACCCTGATACTGATATACCTGGTTCCTACACTGCTCTGAATGGGCCAGGGTCTCAGGTGATGTGACCAAGACCCTGGGGAGTCTGACTTATGAACCCCCAGAGTGCTGTCCCTCCCTCCACCAGACTCCTGGGTAGAATCTGGCCCTTCTGCAGCCTCCTTGCATCCACCCCCCTCCCCTACTAGCAGTCACTGGGCTACATGCTCAGAGCCACTCCCCACAGGAATCACCCGGAAGATTCTGACTCAACGCCCTGGGGGGTAAGTTTACATGTTCGCAGCTGTGGTCAGGGATGAGGACCACAGGTACACAGACCCCACTCCCCTTCTGCTTTGGCTGCTGGGTGCTCATGCCCAGGGAGCCGCCTGCCCTGACACGCAAGCTCAAGAGGCAGACCCGTGGTTTTCTCCCCTGACTGCGTGCCTCTGCGAGCTGCCTCCGAGCATCTTCAGGATAAGGAAGCTGTGAACACTAAGTCCTCTTCTGTGGCCTCAAAACTCAGGAGCTGCACAGGAAGGCCCAGAGATCCTGGCTCTGCCAAATCTCTGTTGCTCCAGGGTCCCCGGGGTCTCCTGAGCAGACTCTGCTCCAGGGTGGGGGCACCTGGGGCTTCCAAGGGCAGCTGCCCAGCTGCAGGACCACAGCTGAAGGCTACACCGGGGCCCCAGCTCTGCCCAAGACACTACCATTGGGACCCCCTCAACCCCACTTACAGACACAGCGATCTCCCCGAGAATGTCTTCTGGGATCGTCATGCCCTTGTCTAGCACCTTCCGATAGAACTTGTCCAGGGACGTGTCCATGAGCTCCATGCAGATCCACACGTCTCCCTGAAGGTGGACAGCCACAGCTCAGCCACATCCGCCCAGGGCTACCTGGCCCAGCATCCTCCCATGCCCATCCCCATGGAGCCGGCCAGCCCCCAACACACCTCCACCCCTCAGCCCTCAGGGGATCTCTGACCTCCCAGCCCCTCCCCGACAAGGCTCGCCTACACTGCTGGGTCCACATGGCAGCCTCCCCCGACTGTCACCTTGGCTCTCCCCCGTCAGATTCCTACTTCCACGGCTCATCCCAGCTCTGACCCTGGCCGATGGGTCCCTTCACCGGCAACATACTGTCCCCCACCCCCACGCCCCATCCAGGATAGCCTTCTGAGAAGGCTGGGTGCAGCATTCCCTGGGGTAACCCCAAGCTCCTGGGCTCCCTGCCAGCTGACTCGGCCAGTGGGGAGGCTGGCCATGTTTCCTCACCTCTCTAAAGAGGGCCCCATAGAAGGTGACGGTGTAGAAACAGTCCACCGTGCGCATGTTGACATCTAGGTCCATGAGCAGGCGCTTCTGCTCCTGAGAGTTCACGGTGGCCCGGATGCGCTGCGGGGGGAGGGGCTGCGGTCAGAGCCCGGGCGGCAGGGGTGCAGCCCCAGGTGCCCCCAGTTCTGATGGCCCTGGGTCGGGGACAGTGCTCACCTTCACGGCCATGATGGTGCCACTCTGGGCATGCCGCACCTTCTCCACCACCCCATAGGCACCTCGGCCCAGCTCTGAAATGGTCACCAGGTCATCCGCCTCCACCTCAAAGTTCTTAGGGGACAGAAAGGAGAGAGGGTTCAGGGGGGCCAAGTCAGGCACCAGTGGAGATGCTGGGGCAGCAGAAAGAGAATCGCCAGCCAGTCAGACTTGTGCTCAAGTCTTGCACCAGCCACTTCTGCTGTGTCCTGGGGTAAGTCACGTAACCTCTCTGAGCTTCCCCTCACCTTCTCTAAAACAGGCACAGCACCTACATAGGAAGGCTACTACAGGGTGTCAGCACATCAGCCTGGGAAATGCTCCCAGCGGTGCTGGGTCCTAAAGAGATGCCCTTTTCCTCTCACCCTACCCTCTCAGGTGGCCAGACTCACTCATTCATCACCTATGGCGTGTAAGTCCCTGTTTCAGGCTCTGGGAACACAGACAGGACAAAAGAACGGCCTTGCCTCCCAGGGAGTAGCGAGGCCCTGGTCGTCTACCCTCCCTCTTGACCTGCTGCCAGAGGAAGCAAGCAGGCGGATGAACAAGACTCCTAAGCATGTCCTGTGGGCAGCACACGGCCTCCAAGCCCGGCTTCCCAAGGGAACCACTGGCCTCAGGAGGTGCCAGTGAAACGCAGGCCCTTTGGGCAGAGCCAGGGATCTGCACACTCAGCACCGTGACTCCAGCTCCCCAGGGCCCAGGAGGTAGCCACCAGATGGGCCACCTGGTCAGCATCGAGGAGCCAGGCCCCCTCTACAGCCCAGCTGTGTCTCCACCCACAGACACCTCCTAGGGTCTGTTGACACCTACCCTGTCTCCAATGGTGATGAATGCCCGGGAGTCCAGGTTCCGGGGGAGCCTGCAGGAGAGAGTGGAGGCGTGAGCCCCAGAGAGCTCTGCCCTCTCAAGGGGGTCCCCACCCCCCACCACAGTCACCAAGCATCTGTGGGGCAGCACATGGCCTGTCACATGTACACGCCCTCAGATGGGCAAGGAGGGCTCCGAGAGGACATGCGAGGCACATGGCCCCCACAGCTGCTTAGAGGAGATGCTGCCCACAGGCGGCCTGGCCCCCAACACTAGCCCCTGCAGGAGGCCTTCCAGGCAGTGCCAGAGGAACTGAGGCCAACTCACGTGGGGCTGGGCGCCGGCGGCTTGGACATGCAGGAGATTCGTAAATCCTTTTTCCTCCTGGACTTTCCTAAAAGGGAGAGAAGGGAGCATGCAGTCAATCACTGGTCAACCAACATCCCCAGGTACAGAGAGGGACAGGTCCCAGGGGCCCGGCACAGACACAGATGCCAAGGGCCACTGTGGTCAGTGCCAGGATGGGACCCCAAGGCCTCCAGGCACCCAGAGGACATGTCCAGCCCAGGCTAGAGGGTCCAAGCCCCGCCGGTCATCCTGAAACAGTCACTCCACGGTCATCTGAGAAAAGACAGCACCCCCAAGGAAGATGAGCCTGCTCCCCAGCCCCCATGAGGCCCCTGCACTCCCAGGCCTGAAGAGTGAAAGCTGAAGTCCCAACACCCAGTACCTCTGAGCATGATCCTACTTGAGATTTACAGAAATGACCAGGTCACAGTGAGGTCACAAAGTGGAGCCCTGATCCAACACAACAGGCTCCTTAAAAAGGAGAAGCTTGGACACAGAGACAAGACATGCATCAGGGAGGAAGAGGACCATCTGCGGCCGCAGCAGGACCAGCCCTGTGAAACCTAGATGGGGCTCTAGCCACCAGACAGGAAGTCCAGTATTGAAGCCACCCAGCAAGCGGGGCTTTGTCTAACGGGCATTACTCACAGCCAGGCCCATGGGCCAGGACCCTGTGTCCAGGCACCCGTGTGCAGGCCCCCTGTGTGCAGGCCCTGTATGTGTGCAGGTGCCCGTGTGCAGGCCCCGTGTATGCAGGCACCCCGTGTGCAGGCCCCCCATGTGCAGGGCCTGTGTGTGCAGGCCCCCGTGTGCAGGCCCCGTGTGTGCAGGCCCCCCGTGTGCAGGCCCCCTGTGTGCAGGCCCTGTGTGTGCAGGCCCCCGTGTGCAGGCGCCCGTGTGCAGGCCCCGTGTGTGCAGGCACCCCGTGTGCAGGCCCCCTGTGCATGCACCCTGGCCTCTCTCAGCCTCAGCTGCCCCAGAAAGGGCCCAGGTGGAGAAGCATGAGGACCCACAGTCACACCTGACACCATCAGCACTTCACCCCAACTCACTCCCGGCTGACTGGGGGTGTGGAGGGGGTGGGGGCTGGCGGGGGAGATAAGCCCAGCAGGCCTACAGGGGTCAAGGCAGGGCGGACTCAGGCCTGAAGCTGGACCCAAGGCCTCATCTCACCCCTGCCTACCGCCCCAGGCAGGCTTCATGCCTCTGGGCCTCAGATTCCCCACTGGGAGGAGCCCTGTCCCCAGCTCCAGCTAGGAGGGCGTGAGGTGAGAGGGGACCAGCAGGGTCCAACCTTCCCGGGAGTAGGCCCAGGCACTGGACAGGACTCCCTGAGGCACAAGCAGGGCCAGCTCTGGCCAGGCCCACTCTCTCCACACCTGCACAGTTTGTTCCTTTGCTGTTTAAAGTTTGCCAACATCAAGGGCCCCAGGAAGCCCGCTCCCCTCCCCAAGGAGCTGGATGGGCCTGAGCCCCAAGGCAACACCTCCTCAGCCCACACCTCCTGGGAACCGACGAGGGGTCACCTCTCCAAGCAGTCATGTCCCCGGCTCTCGGCCACCTGAGAATGTGGCCCGGTGCCCGGCCTGCAGTTGGTGCTGAAGAAGAATGGGCATCGCAAGCACTGGGCAGCCCTGGAACTAGACCACCTGGAGCAGAAACAGTGACCACACACCTCTCCTGCGGCCCAGTGCCTCCTCCAGGCTCCCGCCCAAGGCCTGCACCCCTTGCCTCGGTGTGCACACCCTCTTGAAGCCACCTCTGGACCAGGTTTGGATCGAGCCTCCAGCACACCCTGCTGTATGGCCTCAGCACCTCATCTGTGAACCCAGATGGGCCCCTGAGCTTGGGTCCAGCGGTGGGGGGGCCGGCACTGCCATCCAGTGACGGGCAGGAGCATCAGTGCCCCTGGGGAGACAAGGCCCAGGCCCAGCTGTACTTAGAGCAGGGTGAACCACCCACCTCTGGGAGGGGCTCCAGCATCTGCCTGGGGTGGGTGGGCAGACACCTGCAGCCTCTCCTCAGGGGGGCCCCAGGCCCCCTTCATCTGTGGGCCTGTCTCCCCAGGCTGGGCGTCCTGTGCTGGAACATCCTGGCCTGTGGGGTGGCACCTCTACCCCGCAGATGCCAGTAGCACCCCAAGTTGCTGAATGTCTTCAGATCTGGCCTCAGGGCCTGCCTGCTCAGTGCTGAGGGGATGGAGGCTGTGAGCTGGATGGCTTGGGGCCCTCCCATGGACTCTGCAGATGAGAAGGGCCGCAGGAGGTGGGGGCACAAGGGAGGTGGGGTCCCGGGACTTAGGAAGCCAGCATGTGGCCAAGTGGCCACCTCGCCACTGTGGGGTGGTGGGCAGGAGCGGGGGGGCAGGCAGAGCTGCTGGGCTGAGCGGCCCCAGCCCAGCCTGGTGCTCCCTGTGGGCTCAGCACTGGGGGCGCTGTGGCAGATGTGGGCCTGGCTGTGGAGACTCCTTGGAGTGGAGAGCCCTGGTTTCCCTAAGTGAGGTGAATCGAAGAGCTTCTCCTCCAGGGGCATCGTGACTCCTAGAGGAGACAGGAAAGGCCTGCATGTGAGTGGCAGGCTGCTGCTATCATGGACAAGGGGGCGTTAGAGAGAGGCCCCCACCTCCGACAACCAGCCATGTTGCCTTGTCTGTAAAACGGGATGAAATCACTCCACACTGAGGTCATGGCTGGGCAGTTGGCACACCCCTGTGCTAGGGGCAGGCTCCAGGTGCCCAGTCAGGTCCTGAGCAGGCCTGGGCTGGAGGTACAGAGGTGGGGACGTAGCTCAATGCAGGTTGGGCGCTGCTCTAAGTGCTGTATCTGACAACGACAGGCAGGTGCTTTTTTTCATCCCCACTGTATGAATGAGGATACTGAGGCTCAGAGAGAGGGGAGGGACTTACCCAGGACCACCCAGCCTGTAAGGCACAAAGGTGGGATTTGAACTTGTCGCAGAGAGAGCCTTGCTTTTGGCGACAGGGTTGCACAAGAGCCAAGGCAAGTGTGGAGTGAGTAGAGACTCGGCTCTGGGGCTGCGGGCTGTGCCGTCAGGGTACATGCTCAGCAGTGGGCCCAGGGCCGCCTGGGTCAGGCCCTTTGGCCAGGACTGAGTCTCCGCTGCTGGCCCCCAGACACCCGGCTTGAAGTGCATCCCTTTACACTCCCTGATGGCGCCCAGACACCTCTGTTGACACACGAGGCCCTTCACTTGTCCCCTTGCACCATTCGCTTGTGAAAATCTTAAGAGAAACCCTGGAAGCTACACAATGATGCAGTCAATGAAAGTCAGGGCTGGTGGTACAGCTGCCCAGGGGGAACACTGTACCACTGGGAACCTGAGATTCACTTGAAGCAATAACAGCTGGAGACGCTGAGACACGCTCAGTGCTTCCACATGTTAACACGCTGACCCTCAACAGAGGCCCCAGTATCACCCCCATGGTGCAGTTCCTCACTGCCGGCCAGTTCCAACCTCTCCCCACCGGCCACCATACACCAGCGCTGGCCTCACAGACCACGGTGTGGATGCTGGCCCAGGACTCCTGCAGGTCAGTGAACCTAAATATACCACATGTACCTTAGGGCTCGATTTAAAACAATACAGAAATGATGAGCACAAAAGTCAGGACAGTTATCAGAAAGAGGCGACACTGAAGGGCTTCAGGGGCACAGAAATGTGAGATATTTTTTAGCTGAGTGTCAGGAGCACAGAATTCCCTTTTCTTTGTTTCTTAAAATGCAGAGGTACATTCTATACAATCTTGTGGTGTCTGCAGTTAAAACACACAAAAAGAACGGATGCCCACCTGCTGGTAGGCATCAGCAGCGGCTGCAGACCCAGCCCCCACACCACAGGAGGACAGTTCAGGGTTGCCTGGAGGGACACCGGGGGGGAAGGGTGACTGGACACAGCCTCCCAGAGAGCCAGGACAACCCCTGGGTTGTCCATTCAGCCTGCAGTGACACCCCAGAGAGGGGTCCTCAGGACATGGGGAGGGTGACAGGCACCTGTCCCCATCAGGGTGAGTCTGGTGACCCTTTCTCGGGGGGCAGGAGTCCCCAGAGCCACTGAGGGGGAAGCAACCACAGAAGCATCTGGGCAAGAAGCCTGACTCACGTGGACAATGCTGTGGGCACCTCTGAGAGGCACCGCCAAGGGGAGGCAGATACAGTCCCTAGAGACGATGAGCTCCAGCATGCAGAGCTGAGCTCCGGGCAGGCCCACCCCATCTCCCCCATCCAGCTGGCACGGGGCTCTCTGTGTGTTGTTCTTCCTCTGCAGCCCAACAGTGACCCCTCCCAAAACACTGACAATGTTCCCCACGGCCACCAAGGCCCTACCTCCCAGCTGCTCCCCATCAGCTCAGTGGCGAACCTTGAAGCTGGACCCTCAGAATCACTCCTCCACCGCCTCCTTTTCTCCAGCCAGGATGCTCCCCGGTCAAGAGAGTCCTCACCCAACCCTGCATACCCACAGCAAGTGCCCTGCCTGGCCCTGAAGGGGCTCTGCCCACTGAGCGGCTGGCCTAGGAGGCTCCCACTCTTCTGACTCCTGGTGCCACATGCCCTACACTGTGGGGGAGGCAACCATCCCATTCTCTCTGCTCCCCACAAGCCCTCCCCAGGAAGGCCCAAGAGGCCATGAAGCTCCCGGCTCCAGTGTGGGGACCAGAGCCTGGCAGGTGCCAGCTGCAGCCAAAGTCATGTCATAAGGCTTAAAGTCCACCATCAAGGTCCCCATTCTGTTTGTTCATCCACCAACGAACAACTGCCACCACCATAACAACGAGAAAATAACAGATGACATTTGTTTGACAAACACTATCTCCCACCTTTACCACCACTCTGAGATAGGGGGTTGGTTACTCTCACTTTACAGAAGAGGAGACTAAGGGTCAGAGAGGGCACCTGAGGAAGCTGGGAAGCAGTGGAGCGAGTCAGAATTTGAACACAGGCCCACCCACCCCTGAGCCCAGGCTCTGCCCACTTCCTGTCTCACTGAGGTTCCTCATAGGCAGAGGGCAGTCTCTGTTGTTCCTGTACCTGGTACTAGCGAGGGGGATGAGGCTGTCTACACACATCCTCACAGCTGCCAGCATGCAGGGTTCCCATACCCATTCTGCAGGTGAAGAAGCTGAGGCCTGCATCTGAGAGCTGGGCACTGCCAGGGGACTGAAAGCATTACAGTGGGCAGTGGACGTCCAGCGTTACAGCGGGGGGGCTGGGCTGGGATCTGACCAGAGTCTTCGCCTCTGGGGGAGTTCAGGGCACCTCTGCTCCTCTGCAGCCCGGAGCCCCCAGCTGCACATCTGAGCAGGAGGAGCCCCTGGGCCGAGGGCAGTGAACAGTCACCACCACCTGCTCCAGCTCCATGAGCAAGAGGAAGTTTCTGGGGGGATGGGCGAGGGGCCAGGAGCAGGGGTCTGGAGCCACCCCGTACCAGGTCCAGGGAGGGGGCCGCCTCCACGCCCAACCCAGGACCAGAGGCCGGCCCATGAGGCGGGGACTCAGCCCCCCTCCCACCCACCAGCAGCCAGGCATTGGCCCTTTAAGCTGCAGCCGGCAGGCTGGCATGCCCCAAGAGTGAGTCAGTGCCCAGTGCCCGCTGACTCACCCGCCGGAAGCCTCCTGCTGCCCCGGCCCTCTCCCCGCACAAGTGACTGAGAACTTTGCTCCCTTCAGGCCCTGAGCCACAGGCTGGCTGATAGACAGTTTCCTGTGCGTCATGCCAGGGGTGGGGGAAGTCCCCAAGATGCCACCTTCCAATCTTTCCAAGAGCCAGGGACAGGACGGGTAGGGGAGGGCAGCCACATGGCAGGAAGGGCCAGGACACTGTGCGCCTGCAGCCTCAGTGTGCCCAGGGGGCAGCAGGAGGCACAGGAGGATCAACCAGGAAGTGCCCATGGGGGCAGCACTCACAGTGCAGCTGGGGGCACCCCAAGGACAAATGTGGCTGGAGGCAGCAGACCCAGACTGTGCTATCCAAACGTGCCCCTGCCCTCTGACCCTGGCTGCTCTCAGCCTCTGACCCCAGGCAGAGATGGCCTGTGGGCAAGGGGGCTGGGAAAATATCAGGGCTACGGGGCCTGGGGCCTCATGCACTCTTGGAAACTCCCCAGGCCAGTGGCAGGGAAGGCAGGACAGGGCACCCCTGCAGGGCAGGAAGCTCAGAGGTAAAGCTCTCTAAGGTCAGGTGCCAACCACACCCTGCTTGGTCCAAATTCCTCAAGAAGGCGTGAAGAAAGACATCACTATGAGAAGGGCTAGGTCAAGCCACTCCTCCTGTCTGACCTCAGTTTTGTCACCTATCAAATGGGCCTCACTGCAGTGAGCATAAAGTGTGCCAGCTATAAAGGGTTGTGTACACATAAGGCACCATTTCTGGCTCAGGCCATCCTCCAGGTCAGGCATGGACTCAAGGAGATGCTTCTGGACAGAGGTGTGATGGGGGAAGGGGAAGTGTCCCACCAGCTCAGCCCAAGCACCCAGCACAGAAAAGGGACACAGGGGAGCACTGGGCACTGAGTCCTAGAACCCCACTTCCATCTGTCACAGCTGTGTGACCTCAGGCAAGGCGCTGAACACTTCTGAGCCTCAGCTTCCTTGTCTGTGAATGAGGCTGTGAACCATAAATGGGTGAATGCATGGCACACAGGAAAAGTTTGGGATTTTCGGGGTGGGGGGGGTATTGTGGCTTTCCTGCCACGTGTTGCCACAAACTCCAAAGAGGTTAAGGGTGTCCCTGGGCCTTGAGTAGACCCCTGACCCTCCATCCAACCCACTCAACATCATCTGTTATCCAGACCCACAAACTGGAAACTCATCCTGGCCCTCTCTCTGCTGAGAGGCTCAGAGAAGACAATACCAGGGCTCAAGTCACACAGCATATAAGTGTTGCCCCAAAGTGCTTTATTCCTTCATACACCTGACTCCTCTCGCTTCCCAACCTTGCAACTTTAATTTTTATTTTGATGAGGCGTCCCCTGCCTGGAACAGCAGAAAGGGACTTCAAAAACAAACACTGTTTCCAATCTCTTCTTTCTGCCCCTGAAAACCCTGTGGCCCAGAGAGGATCATGGACCTGCCTGAGGTCTCACAGCCTGGCCAGGCTAGGCCTACACCTGGAGCTGGGGAAGAGAAATGTCTGATTTCCCGGTTCCCAAGCTCCACGAGGTCGGCGCAGTGCAAGTCCCTGCTGGGTACTCACAGTAGCTAGGCAGCGGTCAGGGACCCAGCCTCCCACTTAGGTTAAGACTTAATTACCCTCCACCTGGCCGGCTGGGCTCGGGTCCACAGCCACTGCAGCCACCAGGAACAGCAGCAGGGAAGGAGGACCCACACCCTTCCTGGGATCCCATAAGCGCTCCAGCTGCCACCCCGGCCCCACCCAGAGAGACAGAGGCAGGGGTAACCCCTGATTAGGGCCCCTAAGGGCCAGCTGTTACCTTTCTCCTCCTCACTCTGCAGCTACAAACCAGGAGAGGCAAGGCCTGGATCCCACATGGCTGGGGCCTTTCCAGCAAGAAAAATGGTAACAGTAACACAGTCAGACTGTCTGCTAAGCGCTTCTCATCGTCATCACCCACAATTGCCTAGAACTCTTTAGTATTCACTATCTCACATCCTACGCCTGAAGTCCACGGAAGGTAGGTGTGATAAGGACACTCCTGCTGCTGGCGTGAAGCAGCAGGTTAGGGAGGCGGGGGCAGCCCATTCATTACGGATGCGTCCGGTTTGGAAATCTCTCACACAGTCCAGCCCTCTGAGACTCTGACATGCCAAAAACATCCTATCCTTTTCCTGCCAAAAAAAAAATCCCCCTTTCACCCTCCAAGTCTCGTCCTCCCCCTCTGCATGACAAATCCTGCTGCCGCAGCCGCCACCTCACAAAAATTTCCAAGAAGGCCGGCTGCTTGGAGAAGACAAAAGCAAGACCACTGCATAGCCAGCAACCGCCTGGCAGTTGGCCCTGGACCCACAGACAGCGGGGACAGACCTGGTAGCAATCAACCCTGCACAAGAGGAGATGAGCTCCCCCAGTACAAAGAGAAGCCTGCAAGTCCAGATGAGCGGAGCCAGTGGAGAGGCCATGCAGTAAGGTGTGATGGGAGGCCAAGAGAGGTTCCCCCTCACCGAGACAGGGCTGAAGGACGGCCAGGAAAGGGGCCATGTGGGGCCTACTAGGATGGAGAGCCTTGGGGGAGAGTTAGGGGAGATCTGAGCTGGACTGTAGCCAGGACACCCACATGGGAGGGGGCGTTTACAGAGAGATCCCCAGAAGGGCAGTTAAACCCCAGCCAGGATACAGCCCTGGGACGCAGGAGTGGAGGGGGGCTGGGTGCAAGATGGGAGTGAATCCCACCTGGGTCCCAACTGAGGGACCCAGACTGGGAGCGTTTGTTCCTGTCCATGCTGCAGTTAAGGTCCAAATGGGGAGGTCCAAGCAAGGTTTCTGACCTGGTGTGGGGTGATCAGAACGAAACCTTCGTCAGAGTTCGGGCTGGGCCCGAACCGATCAGGGAGGGGTTCCAGGCCGGGAAGCTGCCCGGGTGCGGGCCCGGCCGGGAGACCGCGCAGAGGTCGGGTCCGCAGCCCGAGCGTTCCTACCTTTGGACGTGGGCACGCCGGCGGGCGGGCTCGGGGCAGGGGACTCCATGGTGCGGGCGGGTCCGGGCGGCGGCAGAACTAGTCCAGGGGGCGGCGGGCTCGGCCCGGGCGGAGCGCGCTCATGGCTACGGGCGGGCGGGTGGCCCGGGCGGCGGGCAGGGCGGCAACACGGACGTGTCCGCGGCAGGCGGCGGGGCCAGACTGGGCAGTGCGGCAGGGCCCCGGCGGGACGGCGCCGACGTAGGCCCCGCCCCGCGAACCCATTGGCCCTCCAGTCTCCGGGCCCGGCCCCTGCCTATCAAACGGCGTCGGGGGCCTGCCCGTCAAACTCAAGCCTCACCTTCCATTGGCCCAGGGCGTGGCTCCTCCCACAGACTGTCAAGCCCGCCCCTCACCGGGAAACCCGTCAGGCCCCGCCCCTCGGAGCCCGGGCGGGTCCTTCCCGCTGCCGGTCAGGAAACCAGCCCAGCCCACTCCTGGGCCCGCCCCGCTCGCGCAGGCTGGAGTGCCCAGAAATCCTGGGTACCCCAGGCCCGCCCAGCTGCGGCCCGGGAAGCGGAAAAGTGGGTGCTGCGGGCGTCAAAGTGCGCCCGCCCCCTGGTGGGGTCGAGATCACATCCCGCTTTGACTACTTCCTGGCCAGGCTGACCTGGGCAAGTCATGTCACCCCGGAGCCTGTTTCCGCGTCCCCGCCTCCAGGCGCTGCTGAAAGGAAGGGACTCAGGCTTCCGCAGACACTCAGAAGGTGTTTGTTGACTATTCATTACGGACGGACCAGCCCTCTCTCCTGCTCCCACGTGGAGCCTGGGGGATTTCAAGAGCCACTCACCAATCTGGCACGGGGACCAGGTCACTAGAATGAACAGTCTAGCAGAGGTCACGGGGTCAGTCCCTCGCTTCACGTGGGCATGAGTGTGTCACCTGCCAGGCGCCTCACGTGAGGGAAGCAGATTCCACCACCTCCTAGAAAGGCTTGAAGCCTTTTCGTTTGTAAGATGAGGTGGCCACAGGGCCCACCCTCACAGTGATGAGGAGGCCCGATGAGATAAGGTGAGGCCTCCTTATTATCATTATTTCCTCCTGCACCCGGGGCGTGGGCAGAAAGACAGGAGCTATGGACTCAGCAGGTTATGAGTTCAAATGCCAACCGTGCCACTCAGAGGTGGGTGCTGAGCATCTCCATGCCTGCTGACATACCTGTGCTACAGAGACAGGGCAACCTCTCTGAAATGGGTTCATGAATGTGAGCTCACAAGTGCCTGGCTTAGGGCCTGGCACTCACTAGATGCCCAGCAAGTGTTTGTGAACTTCCTATGGGAAACTGACCCGGGCTCACCACTCCTGGGTGTCTGGAGTGGCCCAGAGTACTTGGTCCCAAACGGGTCTTGTGACCTCGGGACCTGCTGCTTACCCACCTGCAAAATGGGCAACAGCACAGACACCTCCCCACCAGGACTGCAAGCCTGGTCCGGTGGGTTTTCTGGGTTCAGGCCCCTGCCAACTGCTGGGACTTGTGCTCCCTCCGCACTGTTAGCGGGTTCTCAGTGCTGCCCCTTGTGCACATGAATACCCGTCTTACCCTGTGGCCTGTGCCTCTGCTATTCCCTCAGCCTGGTACATCTTTTCCCCTCCAACCTTCCACCATGATTCCTGGAGCTGGTCCCTTTCATCCCATAGGCCTCCTCTTTTTTTTTTTTTTTTTTTTTTAAGATTTTTTGATGTGGACCAAGTCTTTATTATATTTGTTACAATATTGCTTCTGTTTTACCTGTTGGTTTTTTGGCTGGGAGGCATATGGGATCTTAGCACCCCAACCAGGGGTTGAACACTTGACCCCCTGCAGTGGAAGGTGAAGTCTTAACCACTGAGCCACTGGGGAAGTCCCCTGCAGGTATCCTCTTAAATGAACTACCTTCAGAGGCCTTCTGGCCGTGCACCCAAATCAGTTGTATTCCTCTGCACAGCACTCACGCCACCAACGCCTTTCCTATTTCCTCTGCTTTTAATATGACTCTCACTCTGGACCATCAGACCATCCTGGACAGGAATCTTGCCAACTTGCTCTCTGCAGCACTCCTGTTGCACAGCCTAGGGTTGTGGACATGTTATGCTATGTTGCACAACCCTGTTCCACATAGTAGGTGCCTAAAAAATATGTGAGGAATGAACAAAGGAAGCATGGAAAGCATGCTGCAGACACTGGAAGCAACTCCTGTCCCAACCCAGCCTGCTCCTATGGTACCTATGACTCAGACGAGGCCTGCCATTGCAGGAGGTGACGCTTAGTCAGGGAGCCTGACAGACAGCCGGAGAATCACAAAATTCCATGTGGGCTGCTATAAATAGACACGTGAACAAGGTGCCAGCCTCCACCTGGGTGAGGTCAGGAAGGCTCCTCAGAGGAGGTGACTTTGAGACGGGCCTTTAAAAACCAGGAGGAGCTCATCAGGCAGAGAAGCCAGAAACAGAGGGTTGGAGCTGCTCAGGGGACCACCTATGAGAGCCCAGCTGGGACACAGAACTCCCTGGTTGCTGCCATGTCTGTTGGCCTCCCTCTGCCTCTAAACAGCACAGTGAAGTTGGGTTTCCCCGACCACTCAGAAGCCAGGAGGGACTTTGGACAGGGTGCCTGTAGCAGAAAATAAGTCCCCAACACCCTTCCATGTGGACTCAGGGAAAGGGGTGTAGCCAGATCAGGATGTGGGCCCGGAGATGGGTTCAGGGTGGGGGGTGGGGCTGGAGAGAGGATGGCTGAACCCAAGGTGGTGGCCCGCCGGGAGGTGACTCTTGAGCGAACCTCACAAGCGAAATGGCCAAATTAAATTACAGTCGCCAGGGGATGTGTTCCCGGTAAAGGAGGGAGGGGACTGGCGGGCGTCTGGGGGCGGGGCTGTGATTTTAGAGACGGAGGAAGAGCCTCACTGCAGCCTCAGGAGGGGAGGGAGGGGAGGGAAGAGCACCCCAGGGAAGGGAACAGCGTGTGCAAAGGCCTAGAGGCAGGCCCCCTGCACATGCTCCCTCACGCCCTCGGCCCCCTTCCACTCGCAAGTGCACACGCCCCAGATACACATGCAGACAGCGTCAGCACAGCGGGATGCACAAGCGTCTACCTGTCCGCGGAGCGACCACTCAGGCTCAGGCACGTTCACAGACACCATCCACACGCACATCTAGGCACACTCGCAGACACACTCACACACACACACACACACACGCACATACACAGCCCTGATGCCGCAGGGCATCCTCAGTTTGCGCCCACAGTGCCCTCTGGTGGCAAGTCCTGGCATGGTGGCTGGACCTCAGCGGGTCACTCTGTGGAGCCCTGGACACTGCCAGGACCTCCTCTGCCCCCCTCCCCTTGCTTCCTGTCCCCAGTTCCTCCGCAGCAGCCAGAGAGCCTTACAAAACAGGGCTGGCCAAGCCCAGACACTCAGCAGAGAACCTCCCCAGGGATCTCCCAGCCCCAGCTCTCCTCCCTGAACCTTCCTCTCCAAAGGCTGTTCCCTCAACTGGGAATGCCCTTCCCTGCCTTTTCCACCTGACTCATTCCTACCCCTCAAGGCCCAGTTCTGAAACAGGGAGGGGAGGCTCTCCCTGACACAGCCTCCGAGGGACCCCAGCTCTGCCAGTGGCTGCAACCCCACCTGCATCTCCAGCAAATCGAGCTGCTCCAAGGTGGGGGCTGAATTCTTTCTGGCTAGAGATGGTGCTTTAGGGCTGGAAGTAGTTACCCTTGAGCCTGGAAGGAGATGGGAGCCTCTTATTCAGGGTCAGGCCTGGATGCTGCAGTCTACACAGGAGGAAAGGTCGTGGGTGGGGGTGCAGGAGCTCACCTGCTCTATCTAAGCTGTCATCACTCTTGAGTATCAATGGTGAATTCACACCAGTTAGGTGGCTCTATGAGAAAAACAGCAAGTCTTACTATGGGCTAATCCCTCGAAGCGCACCATTTTGTGGACTCACCATAATCAAGCTGCATGGAGGCATGACTGCTCTGGTCACTGCAGTGTCCCCATCACACCACAGGTGCGCCATAAACGCATGTGGAAAGGAGGAAGGCCCACAGTACTGCAGCAAGGTGCACGCTGCCACCATCATCTCTGTATATCAGACGAGAAACAGAGGCTCAGAGTGGGGCGGAGGCGGCTAGTAGTGGCAGAGCTGCTGTTGCAACGGCCAGAGGGAGATAGAGTTTCCCCTGCCCAAGCCCCCATTACAGCAGTTTGCGACACCCTTCTGGGCAAATCACATCGCCCCAAACTCCTGCCACGGCTTTCTGGGAAGATGCCAAGCACTTTGCTTCTGACTGAGCCCTGTGGTCTGTCCTGCCCAGGACCCTGCAGGGCTTCACAGATACCCAAGGCATCCCCCCAGGAACCTTCCAGGTGCCAGGGGCCTCTGAGCATCCCGGGAGCCCTGGCCTGGAGCCTGTCTGTCCCCAAGTCCTTACGTGTAGCACTTCATGCCCAGGAGGCAGGGACAAAGTTTCACTGACAGGCATTGCACTCGAAGTCCAAGATTTCACGTGACCTGGCAAGGCCAGTGTGGACAGACCTTCATCCCACAGAAGAGGAAACTGAGGCTCAAGGCTTCAAGCATCTGGCCCAGGTCCCACCACCAGGAAGGATGAAGTCAGGCATTTAGCCTTGACCAGGAACAACCTGCTATGTACCAGGCATTTTACTAGCAGGCTCAACATAGAGCCCACAACCTGAGAGCTGTTCTTATCCCATGGTTTGGGGGAGAAGTACAGCAAACAGAGTCAAGCCACACGCCCAAGATCACAGGACCAGGGGGAAGAGAGAAAGAACTGTGTCCAGACTGGGCTGATGCCACTACCAGACGTATCCCAGTATCTGTCTGCAAAGGGCCGTTTTCTGATCTGAGGGGAGTCCTGGCTCCACCAGGAAGTAGCTGAGTGACCTTACGCCAATCACCGGTCTCAGTCAGGCCTTGGAAGTGATCACATCCTTCTTGTGTCCCCTGTCAGCCATCTCCAGGCCTGACCTCACCCTCCACCTCCATGAGGGTCTCACCTTCTCACTGGCAGTATCTTCCAAGCCCAGCAAACTCTGACCATTACCAGCTTCTTCCTTAAGTTATGCTGAAGTTGCTTCTTGGAGATCCCAGGCTCAACTCCATCCATCTGTCCAACACATATTTCCTGAGCATCTATCTGTGCCTGATACCATGTTAGGTGCTGAAGGAACAGTAAACAACAAGACAGAAAGGGCCCCTGCCTTCATGGAGCAAGCCTTCTGGAGGAGACTGAAAAAAAAAAACCAAATACAACAGTGAAAGTAAATCTATAAAATAATTTCAAATAGTGATAAGAACTAAAAACGAAGTAAGCAGGGCAACATGACAGGGTGGCTTCATTAGATGGGTGGCCAAGGAGGCCTTCTTGGAGGAGGTGTCTTCTGAGCTCAAACTTGGGTGACTAAAAAAAGTTATGTGAAACTGGATGTAGGGGCCAACTTAAGTTATTCTATGGCACACAGCGGAGGCTCAGAGACAAGATGAGGGGGACTCCTACCTAGTTAACCATGAACTGAACCAGGATATTTTTCTCCCTTCCCTCCTAAATCCCCACTAAAATAATAGTAAACTAAGAAAACTTTAAGGTACAAACTAAAAAGCCTCTTGATGAGAGTGAAAGAAGAGAGTGCAAAAGCTAGCTTGAAACTCAACATTTGAAAAAAAAAACAAACAAAAACAAGGATCATGGCATCTGGTCCCATAACTTCATGGCAAATAGAAAGGGAAAAAGTGGAAGTAATCACATATTATTTTCTTTGGCTCCAAAATCACTGTGGATGGTGACTGTAGCCATGAAATTAAAAGATGCTTGCTCCTTAGAAGGAAAGCTATGACAAACCTAGACAGCATATTAAAAAGCAGAGACATCACTTTGCTGACAAAGGTCCGTATAGTCAAACCTACGGTTTTTTTCCAGTAGTCATCTGCGGATGTGAGAGTTGGACCATTATAAAGAAGGCTGAGCACCAAAGAAGTGATGCTTTTGAACTGTGGTGTTGGAGAAGACTCTTGAGAGTCCCTTGGACTGCACAGAGATCAAACCAGTCTATCATAAAGGAAATCAGTCCTGAATATTCATTGGAAGGACCAATGCTGAAGCTGAAGTTCCAATACTTGGACCACCTGATGCGAAGAGCTGACTCATTAGAAAAGACCCTGATGCTGAGAAAGATTGAATGCAGGAAGAGAAGGGGACAGCAGAGGATGAGATGGTTGGAAAGCATCACCAACTCAACGGACATGAGTTTAAGCAAACTCTGGGAGATAGTGGAGGGCAGAGGAGCCTGGCATGCTACAGTCCATAGAGTCACAAAAAGTCAAACAGGACTTAGCAACTTAACAACTATAAAACACAAACTCACAAGAGCAAAGAGAATAGGAAAGTCAATGACAGGGACAGAATCTACAAAATTTTTGAAGGTATCAAATGAATAGAAAAATGGTAACCAACTTAGTAGAGTGGAGGAAGGTGAAATTAATGTCCGCAGGGGAGGAAGCCAATCTGAGGCCAGACACCAATACAATACGAACACCAATACCAATACACCAATACAGATATCCCCTTGGACACGGCAGCCTGGGAGACACCAGGTCCCACTGAGGGTGGGTATACAGGTAAGGATGAAAACAAAATAAGCTAAGAGTTTGTAAAAGAGCAGTTATGCCCTCCAACTTCCCAGAACTGAAGGCCATGAGTCCCAGGTTGAAAGGACCCCTTGAGTGCCCAGAGGGATGTAAGAAGAAAACAAGTCAATGATTAATTCCCGGAAAAACAACACAAAATAGAAAGTGTAGTCATAAACTACTGCACAGCTCAGCTGTGAACAATATTTACATAATCACAGTATGTAAACCAAAGCACCAAATGCTAATGTATCTGAAAAGAGAGTGGGCACGGGGGGAGGGGAAGTGCAGGGATCCGTGTGTAAGGGACTAAGTCTTTGTCTGCAGTAGGAAGCGTCAGACACTGTCTCACACTTAAAACAAGCATGTGACTGAGAAGTAAGGGGGCTATGAGGGTTGGAAACAGTCCCACAAGAATGTCAGCTGAAGGAGCATGTGTTGAGGTCTCTGCTGCACCCCCAGCACCTAGAGCCCAGTATACAGTAGGTGCTCAAACAGTTCCTGTTTGTCCATAGATATTCCTGCTCTCCAGATGGTTCTTGCAATGCCGTCTGACTTCTATGTGCCTGGATGGCTTCTAGGAGAATTGGAAATCAACTCAAAGCAGCACTTAAAGGCCAGGGTGTCTGGAGCAGAGCTTGAGCAAGAGAGGAGGATCGGGGAGTGAGAGCCTGAGGCTCGGAGGTCAGTAGGCCTAGGTCGTGGAAAGCCAAAAATGGAATATTTTTAGAATATCTGGACTGTCCAGCCTGCCAGCCTCACCTCCGGAACAAAGATACAAGTCTCCCCAGAGCCCTGCAGACCAGACGCCCTCCCACAGCCTCTGTGGTGCTGGCCCTGCGGCCACGCCTGGCGCCGCCCTTCTGCCCACAGCCTGGTTTCCAGTGGAGCCTGAGTGGGGCGCGGGTCAGGTGGGCACAAGGCCAGCAAGCAGTCTGTGGGGGCTGGGGGGGTGGGAATCCAGGCCAAGCAGCCATCAGACTCCCAGTCAAGCCCCAGATCTGTCCAGCATGGTGCTCCATGGGGCATTGTGACAAGTGCTCTGCAGCGGAAAATGCTATAAATGTCGACTTTTTTCCACCAGCGCACTCCCCTCCAGCTGCCCAGGCCCTGCACTCGGACTGTTTCTAATGCCCTTGAGATGTCCAGCTTCTCGGACAAGCCCTCCTAAGCAAAGACTCCCACCAACCTGGGTCTGGAGGCTACTATGCTTGGGGCGAGCCCAGAGGTTGTGGGAGGGGTACTGGAGCTGGCACCCTTGGGCTGCTTTGTGACAACCAGGGCACCAACTGCATGATGACCTTGCTGTTGGCAGCTCTGCAGCATCAGGGGAGGAGGGCACCACAGCAGCACCTCCTCAGGGACCACATGCCCCATGCCTGGCCTCCTCCGGCTGGTGAGAATGCCTGCTTCTGCCAGCTGGTTTGTGCCTTGTTTGAACCATGGGGAGCATTTGCCCAAAGTTGCAGCCTGGTCCAAGTTGCAAGGTGGGAAGGTAGGAAGTACTCCAGGCCAGCCATAGTGATTTCTGGGCCTAATTTCACAAGGAATGTGATTATTTTCTTTATTCTTTTCTTGTCTAACACTGCTGCAGGAATTATGTACTTTTGAAAGTGTGAAAGTGTTAGTCGGTCAGTGGTGTCTGACTCATTGCCATCCCATGGTCTGTAGCCCGCCAGGCTCCTCTGTCCATGGAATTCTCCAGGCAAGAATATTGGAGTGGGTTGCCATTTCCTACTCCAGGGGATCTTCCCTACCCAGGGATTGAATCCAGGTTTTCTGCATTGCAGGCAGATTCTTTACCATCTGAGCCACAGCAATTACTCTCCACCATGCTACTTTTAATCTAAATTAAATATATAGTATTTTAATATGCTGCTGCTGCTGCTAAGTCACTTCAGTCATGTCTGACTCTGTGTGACCCCATAGACAGCAGCCCACCAGGCCTCCCCGTCCCTGGGATTCTCAAGGCAAGAACACTGGAGTGGGTTGCCATTTCCTTCTCCAGTGCATGAAAGTGAAAAGTGAAAGTGAAGTCTCTCAGTTGTGTCCGACTCTTTGCGACCCCATGGACTGCAGCCTACCAGGCTCCTCTGCCCATGGGATTTTCCAGGCAAGAGTACTGGAGTGGGGTGCCACTGCCTTCTCCTTTAATATGCTAATTAAGTCAATTCTTATATTACTTTGATATTTTAATGTAACCAAGCAAAATGGCATGATTATTTTTAACTCTGGCTATTCTTTGCAACCAAATCCTGCCTCTTACAATGCAGCCTTCCTGGATTACCCAAACTGATCCTCAAAAGACTTGACCACACCTAGTGACTCAAGACTCTACTCCAGTGATATCAGGGGTTGAGTATACGTAGTGGTTTGGGTGGGGGGTGGGGGGAAGATGGTCATGGCCAGTGGCCCCTGATTCTAATCCAGTCCCATAGTTTTACAGGGAAAGGGTAAACAGTGGCTCTAGGATTTGACCCTGGGCTTGTGGAATCCGGAGTCGCAAAACGCACCTCGGAGGATACTCAGGACAGTGGAGTACAGTTTATTACGCCAGCAGGTCCAAGGGGAATCAGTTCCCAACAAAGACCCTAGTGTTTCTGAGAGGCCCAGTTTTATATCCCCCCTCCCCCACTACATGACTGGTTACATGTTAGCAATCTCTGTGTTGTATATGATTGAGGTTTACAAGTAGGTGCTAGAACAAACCATTAAGGTTAAAGGCGGAGAACATTGATTATACATCAAGGCGGGGGTGGGGGGTGGGGCATGGTTAATCTAACAGGGGCAGCCTGATCTCAACTATCTCCATTTGCCGTCTGTAGGGAGGGAAGTCTCCAGGAGACCTGGTTTTTATTAGCATCGGTTTCCTCACTACTGGGCAGGGTTCAGGCCCAGTTCACATCCTGTCTTTAAGAGGGATGACAGACAAGATGGAGTCTCTCCTGCTTTCCTCACATTGGCCCCAACAGGCTGAGTTCCAAGCCAGTGCCACTTTGGCAGGCCCCAGCCTCTCACAGGTCCTAGCAGAAACAGGTTGAGAAAGGAACGACATCAGAGATGGGGAGGGTCACAAAATCCCCCTATGCTTGTGTCCTGCTGCCTGACAACCCTAAACCATTGGTGTGGAATAACTGTTTTCTGACGCTGTCTCTGTCCCACCATGTCTGGGGCCTCTGCTGGATTCCTTCAGAGAGTCTTTGTTTCTGTTCATTTCCAAGTCTGGCCCCTGGGCCAGGAGGACTCCAGGGCTGGGCCCTGCGGGGATGCAGTGGGCTGGAGCCCCTCCACACAGCCTCTGCCCCTGTTCAGGGCTTCCGCACAGGGAGTGGGCAGAGGCTGGAAGCTGCGTAGCCCTTCCTGCTGGTGGTGCGTCTGCCTGACTCTACTGGCCAAAGCAACTGGCCTGGTTTTAAGGGGCCGAGACACTGAGGCCGCCCCACAGTGAGTGGAATGAGAATTGCAGCCATTTTTCAAAACCTCCTTTCAAAACCCCTTCTGCAGCTTGCCAAGGGCAGTGGCCATTCACAGAGCTACCTACCATACTTCCCAGGGTGTCAGGAAGACCCCAGAAGGGACTTCCTCCTCCAGGGAGGAGGCAGGAGCAAGTCCAGGAGGGGCAGGAAGGTGGGGACGGGGTCTGAGAAAGATTCAGAGGCCTGAGTGGCTAGTGGGAAGAAGGGAGAGGATGAGGCAGGAGGCCGCCTCCAGGCCCTGGAGGAGGGTGCCAATCAAGAGATAAAACGGGGCAGGGCAGTAGGTGTGGGAAGAGAAGATAGTGAGCTTAGTAGGGAACACGCTGGACTGAAGATCTGATGGCTACCTCATCCTCCCAGGCTGAGTGCCAGCACCACCTCCCCCAGGAAGCCCTCCCAGCTGCTCCAGGTGGAATTACTGCTCCCTCCCCTGGCCTCCTGAAAGGGCTGTGCTGCCCTCAACCCACGAGGTGGGAGCCCTCAGTCCCAGGCCGGGGCATCTTTGGGGCCCAAGTCACCCAGGACAGGAGAAAGGCACCTCCAAGCTGAGGGGCTTCCGCCGCCCCACAGGGAGGAGCCGCACCCTCTAATAGCTGCCAGGAGCCGCACAGACAGGACTCCTGCTCCTCTGCCTCCAGCTAATTAAAGGACTTCAGAACTGCTTTGAGCTTCAGTCTCATCCTCTGTAAAGTGGGGGTTTTAATGGTCTTCACTTTTAAAAGTCAGGGTGAGGATCAGAGGTGCCTGGCACACATTCAGAGCCCAGTGAGTCTGGGCTGTGAAACCAGCCCCCTCCTGAGGCCAGGGAGGGGCAGGCCAGGCATCAACTCAGTGGCTGTCTAGGGTTTTGAGCTGGACACCAGGCCCCTCCCTCGGGGGTGCCCAAGGCCACAAGGGAAGGACTGGTGGGAGGTGCTGCCCTAGAACTTATGGGGAGCAAGTTTAGAAAAGGGCGCCCTCCCCCAACCCCCAGGTTATTCAAAACAGGCATTTCAGGGAATGGAACCAGAGGCAGCCTCCGGAGGAGGGAGAAATTGCAGTTTGAAATTCAAGCAGTGATAAGATGTGGAGTGAAAAGTGTCCCCAGCTCTGTTCCTCACCCCCAGAAGCGTGGCCAGTGTGCACCTTCAGGCAGGCAGCCTCTGTTCTCCGCACACTGTCCCTTTGTGACTCAGAGGCCATGGGTGTCCTTCCAGCTCAGCCTGGGGACAGCAGCCATCCTCACCACAGCTGCCAACAGTGTCCACCGGGTGACTCTCCCACAAGGCGCTCGGTGGTCCCTGCTGAAGGCATTTGGGTGCCTCCCAGTCTTCTGCACTGTTTGCCGTGTAAACACCATGTCCCACCCACATGAGTGTTTCAAGGAAGACAGTCCCAAGGGGGCCAGAAAAAGGAACATGCTCCTCCATGTAGCCAGATCTGACCACATCACCCTCCACACCTCGGGGCCAGCAAAGGCTGTGAGTCAGCCACGTCCACAGGAGGCTCTGCTGAATGGGGTGGGGGGGGGTGGTGGTCCTTGGGTGGGAAGGGAGCAGGGAAGCAGCCCCGCACAGATAAGGGTGCAAAGACAGGGATGTCACAATGAGCTTGAAGGCAGAAGGGAAGTGGGGGAGTCATGGGCGAAGTGGGGGTGCCATAGCCGACTTCCAGTGGGTATCATCAGTGAGGTGCATGCCACCCCCACCCAGTTGGGGCAGACCCCACGGAGGGGACAGAGGCCACAGGTTCAGCCTGGCCCAGCAGGCAAGCACTCAGGTTCTAGGGACACTGATTTCTTCAGTGAGTAACCTGGGCTCCCTCAGCCTCAGTTTCCTCATCTGTAAAATGGGACCATAACAGCTGCTCCCTGGAGGGAGATCATCCACGCAGAGCCCTGTGCTCAGGAGCCCCTGTCTGCCTCCACTCGTCCTCAGCCTGAGGGGCATCTGCTGAGTGCCAGTGCTGCAGACTACCCAGTCGGGCACTAGAGCCAGGGTCTTCTGGGTGGTGGGTGGTGGGCTCTGGGTGGCCACACCACCGCCTCTAGCCTCAGCTGTCTGGCAGACAGGGCTTGGATTCTGGGTGCCACCATGAAGCACGAACGAGGGGACATGTCTGTGCAGGCCCACCTGGCACTAGGAGCATGGACTGGGGGTGGCAGGGATGTGGCTGTGTCCTGCGGGCAAAGCAGGAGGGCGAGGCCACCTCTGGGGCCTCCTCTGGGCCCAGCCGGGCAGCCAGGGCCAGCTGGGTGGTTTTGATAAGTGAACATGTAAACAACAAACAACCCAGATGTCCTGGGCTCCAGCAGAGGCTTCCACCACCCAGGGGAGTTCCAGCAATGGGGACCTGGGGGTAGGTGTGGGCAGCCTCCGTGCAGGTGCCATGGGGAGCTCCGGGTGCAGACATGTGAGGTCTTGTTCTGTTGAGGGACAAAACAGAATGATACGCAGCAGTAGTAAAAAGACTCATAATGGTAAGACTACCCACTGACTTGGGCTTCCCAGGTAGCTCCGTGGTAACGAATCTCCCTGCCCGGAAGAGATGCGGGTTGATCCTGGGTCAGGAAGATCCCTTGGAGGAGGAAATGGCAACCCACTCCAGTATTCTTTCCTAGGAAATCCCACTGACAGAGAAGTCTGGTGGGCTACAATGGAGTTGCCAAAGAGTGGGATGCAACCCAGCAGCTAAACAACAACCCACTGACTTAATGTTTATAATGTCATTTAATCCTCAAAACAGCCCTGGGAGAAAATATTTTCAAAACACATCTCTGATACAGGGCTTGTACCCAGAATATACAAAGAATTCTTACGACTCAATCATAAGAAAACAAACAACCCAATAAAAAGTGTGCAAAAGACCTGAGCAGACACCTCACGAGGAAGCTATCCAGACGGCAAACAAGCCCATGGAGCGACGCTCTCATCACCAGTCACCAGGGCTTGCAAGCTGAGACCATGCAGAGTGTCCACTGTGCACCTGTTAGGATGGCTAAGGGTTTTCTTATACACAGATTTTTAAGAATTGAAGTGCAGTTGATTTACAGTGTTGTGTTAATTACTGCTGTACAGCAAAGTGATTCAGTTGTACATGTATATGTATTATTTTTCTCATATTCTTCTCATATTGTGCATACATGCTCTGTTGTATCCAATTCTGTGAGACCCCATGGACTATGGTATAGCACCGATTTTTAAAATAATTTTTTAAAATATTTATTTATTTGTTTACTTGGCTGCCTTGAGTCTTAGTTGCAGCTAAGATCTTCCTTTGCGTGAGATCTTTCTTTACGGCACATGGATTCTCTAGTCGCCGCTCACGGGCTTAGTTGCTCTGTGGCATGTGGGATCTTAGTTCTCTGACCAGGGATCAAACCCAAGTCCCCTGATAGAAAGGCAAATTCTTAACCAATGGACCCTCAGAGCAGTCCCATATCATAGAATATTGAATATAGTTCCCTGTGCTCTACAGTAGAGCCTAGTTGCTTACCCATCCTGTATATAAAAGCTTACATCTGCTACAAACAGGTTGGCAGTCTCCTATAAAATCAAACCTATACCTGCCTACGACCCAGCCGTTCTACTCGCAAGACATGTGAAAACTTACATTGACACACGTGAGAAACCTGTGTGCAAGTACTAAGAGCAGCTTTATTTAACTAAATCCTGGAAAGGCCCCAAGTGCCCGTGGACTTGCAAATGGACAGACAAAGGCGGTCGATCTGTCAATGGGAGGCTGCTCAGAGACCAAGGAGCAGGAACAAGACAATGCACCCCAAGGCGGTTGAGTCCAAGGCGCCAGACCTAAAAGGTGACTCCGTAGGATCCCACTGTTTCCTGAGGGTCACTGGCATAACCTTCTTCTCCTACCCGTCAGCATGTGTCCCCAGAGAACAGAAACCTTCTCTTCGCAAGCACAAGACAATTATCCCATCTGGGACAAAAGCCATCATTCCACAGGCAGCTGACACTCAGGCCAAATTCAAATACCCCATTAGCCCCACGTACCTTTTACAGCTGATTTTTTTCAAACCAGGATCTGACCAATATTCCCATATTCTATTTGATTTTATCTCTTCTGCCCCACGTTTTTGTTTTTTTTTTTTTTTGCATTTTTTTTGCCACACAGCATGTGGGGTCTGCGCCCCCTGATGAAGGTCAAATCCACACCCCTGCCTCAGAAGCACACAGTCTTAACCGCTGGACCACCAGGGAAGTTCCCCCGCCAATTTTTATTTTTGAAAAATTTATATCTCCAGAAAAATGTCTAGAATCCTGCAATGAACATGCTGATGGACTTTATCTGCCAGATCCTCTGTCTCTCTCCCCAGTAAGAGTAGCAACAGCTACGTGTAACTGTGTATTTAATCACTTGCCATCATTTAAGCCACAGGAGACCTCACTTTATTTTGGTTTCCAGCTCCTACTGGAAAATCAGATCTGGGACGGGTTTCCTACATGACCCGTCAGATGGAGGGGGCAGGACAGGACACCCCACTCCGCCTCAGTCCACACTGCCCCCTCCTACCTGGCACCTGGCCCAGCTCCCTGTGCCCACTGCACTCTCCACCCCCATCTTCCCCAGAGGATCTCAGGGCCTTGAGTGGTCTCGGTTCTTCCTTCACCTGCAAGTTCAGCTTTGGTCTCAGCCTCACCCTGTTTGAGTCCTGGCTCTGCCACCTCCCGCCCAGGAGAAGCTCAGGCAGCCTAGTGCCCTCCCCCGAGGGACCCCGGCTCGTCAGGCAGGAGGGAGAGGAACTGAGACCCTGCCCAGGGGCACTCAGTGCAGTGAGAGCCTTGGCACCCACTGCGACGGCCCAGCGTGGGGCGTCAGAGGGTCATTGTCTCCTTAAGGAAGTCTCAGCGGCGACAGAGGCTGTATTTAGAAATGACTCAGGAGCCCGGGGTTGTGGGGGTGGGGAGGGCGGGGGCATTGCCAGGGCCTCGTCATCTGCTAATGTCGTCATGGTGTCCACCTACCGTGCACCGGGCACTGACTGTCACTGGGTCCCCGTGGCTCAGTGACAGGCTTCACTTTGGGGTTAAATGGCAAGGAGAAGAAAGAATATACATTTGCATTTAGTGGGTTTATGTATGGGAAACCAGGAAAATCCACAAAGTGAGGATGTTTTCCTCTGGGAGATGGGAAAGGACCGGGAAAGTGGGAGGAGGAGGTGGAGTGGGCCCTGGGGCTTATTTTACTTTTGGAAACATCAAATATTACATAATCAAAACTTAACCATAGGAATATCCTTAAAGAATGATTCTGTGGGACTTCCCTGGTGGTCCAGTGGTTGGGAATCCACAATGCAGGGAACACGTGTCTGATCCCGTCTGAGAAGATCCCGCATGTCTCTGTGCAACTAAGCACGGGCGCCACAACTGTGAAGTCTGCTCTGGAGACCGGGAGCTGAAGGCCCCCCGCTGCAGAGCCCGCCGTGCTCCACAAGAGAAGGCACTGCAATGAGAAGCCCGCGCCCAGTAGCTAGAGAGTAGCCCCCTCGAAGCAACGAAGACCCTGCGCAGCCAAAATAAATAAATTAAAAAAATTAAAGACGGGAAAAAAAAAACTCAAAGCATAGAAAAAGAATGATTCTGTGGTTTCCTAAGGAACTTGCTCATAGTATTTTATTAAATTGGTAGAACGAGTACACATGAGCCCATCTGTGTTGAAAGAGAACACTCTTCCTGTGTGTAAAGAGCTCATGCCAACAGCTTCAGTGCCTTGTTGGCCAAGTTCTGGGTGTAGAATCAGGGTCACCCAGCAGGACCCAGTGGGTTGCGAGGGGCTCGGTCTCCTGGGTGTTTCCCTGCTTATTCTGAAGACTGTAAATCAGCCCCCTCGTGCGTCCACTCAGGCAGGAAGAATGGGAGAGGAGCCATCCCCGGGTGGTGGTGCCGGGCCAGACAAGCACGGTGGGACTCCCTGGGGAGGATGTGGGCCTGAGGGTCAGCACGGGCATCCAACTTCACCACCCGCACCTTCCACACAGGCCTGGGGCTGCCAGAGGGTGGGGGTGGAGGGCCCCTGAGGTTCACAGCAGAGCTGCCACAGGACATCAGACACTTGATGACATTATTCTGACCCCTTAAGAGCGAGGCTCTGGATCCACCAGTGCAAATTCTAAATGCGTTTCTTCTCCGACTTGCCATGCAGCCTCAGTCCCCTCTTGTCACTGGAGCCCAGGATGCAGGGTGGTGTGGGCGCTGAACCCTCCCGCCACCTGCACTGCATGCAGCGGGGCCCCCAGGCACCTGAAGCTGCTGGGGCTGGCCTCTAGGATTCTGAGGTCAAGCTTGGCTGCCTCCCTGGTGCTGGTGGCCCCTGGCCCTAGTGGGGTCAGAGTACCTTCCAGTGTCCACAGAGCCCACTGGGGGCCCATGGAGAGCCACTCACATTTGGGATGGAGCAGAGAATAGTTGGGTTTGAAATGGACTCTGCCACGAACCAATGGTGGGACCCACGGCCAGCTGCTACAACTCATCTGTGCAACTGTTCTTGTTGGGTTTCTATGAGAACTGGCAGCTCAGGCTGGTCCTCAGCCTCCTGCTTCCCTTGCACAGTCCACACCCACGTGGTGGGCAGGAGCCTCGAAACAGTGGAACAGACCTCCTGCAGCCCCCTTTGGAAGGATCACCATGCAGTTCTATCTGGGGATAGAAAACAGGTCGAGTTGGGGAGAGTTGGAAGGGGAGGGCTGGGGGCTTGAGGGGGTCATAAAACTGCTTTATAAATGGGTTGTGATGGCAGCTGCAGGGAGTACGCTTTTGTCAAAACCATATGCTAATACCTTGGAGCAACTAAGCCCATGCGCCACAAAACTACTGCCCACTCTAGGGCACTCAAGCCACAACTACGGAGCCCACGTGCGGCAACTGCTGCTGCTGCTGCTGCTAAGTCGCTTCAGTCGTGTCCGACTCTGTGCGACCCCATAGGCAGCAGCCCACCAGGCTCCGCCGTCCTTGGGATTCTCCAGGCAAGAACACTGGAATGGGTTTGTGCTACAACTTCTGTAGCCCAAGTGCCTGCAGCCTGGGCTCAGCAACAAGGGAAATCACTGCATTAAGAAGCCTGCGTACCTCAGTGAAGAGTAGCCCCTGCTCGCTGCAACTCGAGAAAGCCCGCGCAAAGCAATGAAAACCAAGTGCAGCCAAAAATAAATAAATGATTAAAACAAAAAACACTACATGCTGAAAGGGATCATTTTTACTGTATGTAAACACTAGCTTGGGCTTTCCCTGGTGGCTCAGTGGTAAAGAATCCACCTGCCAATGCAGGAAACAAGGGAAGATCTCCTGGAGAAGGGAATGGCAACCCACTTCAGTATTCTTGCCTGGGAATACTGGCAAGAGGAGTACATGGAAGAGGAGCCTGGAGGGCTATAGTCCATGGGGGTCGCAAAGAGTTAGACACAGCTTGACTAAACAACAACCACCACCACAAAACACTACGTTAAAATTTTTTTTAATAAAAGAAAAAACACAGAAACAAAAACTTCAGCCATGGTGGGTGTGCTGGGCTTCATTATATAATTCTATTTACACACAGGTTTGAAATTTTCAAATATTAAGAAACAAACAAACAAAAACCTAAGATCCTTGATCTGCTTAAAATCCTCCAGTAGCCCCTTCTGACTCAGAATGAAAGCTGAAGACCCCATGTGGCCTCAGGGGTTTAAACCCATCACAGGGTCTTTGCACTGGCTGTTCTCTCTGCCAGGACTGGGCTGCCTCACCTCCTTCAAGTCTTTCACTGAATGAGCCACAATTGCTTGAGGTCCTCAATTCGGTCTGAAGCTTCCCAAGGTACCTACTCACCCCTCTCCACACTGAGGCTCCAAACTCTTAGTCTCTGTTTCCTTCTTGGCTTGGTGTCTCCCTCCCCTAGAATGTCCCTCCTGAAGAGCAAGGAGTTCGGTCTGTTTGTTCACTAGGTACCCCTAGGACAGTGACCCACACACAGTGGCTGCTCACATACTTGGAACCCAGTCTCAGCGTGGCCCTGCTCAGCCTTGGTCGTTAGGGCTTTCCGGACCCAGAGCCCATCCACCCAAGATTTCTGGGACCCAATTCTGCTTTCTAACTTTGGGGTGGGGGTCACAGGTTCATTCAGTAGCCCGTCCCAGATGCTCCTCCACGACCAGTGTGCTTTGGGGTCGAAAGATAGACAAGCCTTTTCAACTCTGTAAACATCAATTTCTTGCCTCATTCTTTTATTGATCCACTGCCTTGTTCCACAAAGGATTTCTGCAATGAGAAGGCCATGGCACCCCACTCCAGTACTCTTGCCTGGAAACTCCCATGGATGGAGGAGCCTGGTGGGCTGCAGTCCATGGGGTCGTTAAGACTCAGACATGACTGAGTGACTTCACTTTCACTTTTCACTTTCATGCATTGGAGAAGGAAATGGCAAGCCACTCCAGTGTTCTTGCCTGGAGGATCCCAGGGACAGGGGAGCCTGGTGGGCTGCCGTCTGTGGGGTCCCACAGAGTTGGACGTGACTGAAGTGACTTAGCATAGCATAAAGACTCCAACAAGATAACAGACATTTAAAATCACAGAAGAAAGAAAGGAATCAAAAACAGGGAGGATCTTGGGCTCTCACGGTGGACCTGGTGTGCACTTGGCCCTGCCTGGAATCTCCCCTGGCCCCGGGCTGGCAGGGGAGCTTCGCCGAGGACTTTCCGAGGGAAGTGCACATGCAAAGGCCCAGAATGGAAAATGGCACAGCCGGGTGATGGGATTTCCAGAAGCCTGTATGGCTTCCACACACCACTCAAGTTCTTTGGAGACAAAGAAGTCTCCTGAGATATACACAAGGTTACATCTCCTTCAGGATTGCAGTCAGCCCTGATTCAGCTCAAGTCAAAGCCCTCTCTGATCTCAGGATCCTTTTCTATTTCCTTGTAAATGATGACTCATTCTTCAACCCTGTTTTGTTTCCAAACTCTGTGATATAATACACATGTTTTTCTTTAAAACAAAAAAATGTCTGCTAGGATAGGATATTCTCAATAAATATATCTGACAAAAGACTCATAACTAGACAAAAAGAACTCCAATTTAAAAAAAAATACCCACAAAATAGATACCAAAAAGGGCCAAGAAGTAGATGAAGAAGGTTCAGCATCACGGGTCATCAGGGAAAGGTATACTGATGCCTGTGAGCCACCACATCATGTGCACCAGAACGGCTAGAACTAGAGACTGGTGACACCAAAGGAATACTCAGAATTGTTGGCAGGAGTGTAAAATGAGGTAGCCACTTTGGAAAAGGTCTGGCTAGTCCTCATAAAACTCATGGTCCTAAGACTCAGCCACCTTTGAAAAGTGCCATGTTCAAGAATGGTCACCGCATGTGTAATCATAACAGTCAAAATCCAAAATCAACCCAAACGCCCATCAACAGTAGGCAGATAAATACATTGTGGAATATGCATCCGGTGGACTACTACTCGGTCATGAAAAAGATACACTCAACAACGTGGATTAATCTCACACAAAATGTTTTATAAAAAAAAAACAACACTGAATTCTGAAAGGGCATACTATATGATATTGTTTATATGAAGTTTTAGGAAAAGCAAATTAGTCACGGGGTGGGGCAATGGCTGGAGGGGGAAACACAAATGATGGGCATCTTACATTGGGCGGTGGTCACGTGGGAATTACGTCATACTCACGCCTTCACCAGCAAACTAATAAAACCTGTAGTCACGTGACTCGGTGGGTCCGAGCAGTTGGTGCGGGGGTGGGGGGGAGGTGTTGTCCCGTCCCGTTTCAAAAATGTAGTCTGTTCCCCACTCACCCACCCAGAGTCCTGTGTGTCCTCAAGTCCCTGGCCCTCTTGGGACTCAATTTCCCCCCTCCCAGTGAGTGGGTCCAGGAATCTCCAAGGCGCTTCCCGCATTTGTTTCTGGAGTTAGAGGTGGCATTGCACCAGATCCCAAGCCAGGCTTCTCGGGACAATCGTTCCAGCGGTGTGTGACCCTCGCAAGTCGCCCCCAGGCGCCTGGGTCAAGCGCACCTATTTCCCGGCTTCATGAGCGCTTCCTGCAGCTTCCGGGGCTTTGCTGCGCGCAGGCACACAGCAAGCGCTGAGTAAGTGGTGGCTGCGAGGGGACGGTTAGAACTGCCCTACAGGTCGAAACGTGTGTTTGAGACAGGGTCCGTGGGGGTGCCCCAGAGTCTCCTGCGGGTCGGGGCCAGAAGCCCAAGGGCCCTGGCACGGAGCTGTGCGCGACGCTGCGCCTTTAAGAGGCGAACGGAATGTATCAAAACAGAGCGGCTGCGCGCCCACTGGTCGCGCGCCGCACGTGACCGCACAGCTGATTTCCTGCTCCCCCCTTTTTGTTGCTGCGGCCGCCGCCGAGTGTCAATTTCCGCGCCGCCGCCTGCGGTCGACCCCAGTGCGGCTCCGCGCGCCGCCCACCGAGCCCGCCGCGCGCCCCTGGCCCGGGTCCGAGCGCCCATGGCGCAGTCGCCGGCAGCAGCGTCGCCGGGCGCGCCGGAGCAGGGCTGCCCCATCCGCGTGGAGCACGACCGTCGGCGCCGCCAGTTCACCGTCCGGCTCAACGGTAACGCCGGGCCCGCCCGCCCCCGCCTTTTGTCTGCGCGCCGCGGGGCCGGGGGCGCACTCGCGGGCCAGGTGGGGGCGGGCGCCCGGGGCGGCGCGAGCCCGGGGGCGGCGGAGGCAGGCACCGGGCGGCTCCGGTCCCGCCTCGGCCCGGGGGAACCCGCACCTGCTTGGCCCGGCTGTTTTCCGGGATCCTGCCGAGGTCCCGGGGAGCGGGTGTCCCGCCATTTCCCCATTCCCGGTGTTGAGTGGCTTCTGGCTGCCCCTGCGAACCTTCGCTTTTTTGCGCAGAGGGGGCTGGAAGACCCTGCTAGACCGACCGGGGGCTGACGGACTGAGGGGCTTCGGCCCGTCAGGGGCGGGGCGGGGCGGGGACGGGGAGGGACGGTGTCTCCTTCAGACCCCGGCGGCTTCGGGGCTTGGCCAACTTGCCTCATCTCTGTGCGCCCGTTTCTCGCCTCTACAGTTGGATTAACTCCTGGCTGGTGGGAAGAACTGGATGCCCCAGTAAGAGTGAGGTTCAGAACAGCGCCTGCGGTGGGTAGTCAGTGCTGGAGGACACGGACTGGGCATTACTGATTTTTTCTTTTTTTTTTTGCTGGCAGGATCTTAGTTGCAGCATGCGAACTCTTAGTCGCGGCATTTTTGATTTTTTAGTTGTGGCCTGTGGGATCTAGTTCCTTGACCAACCGGGAGCCTTGCATTGGGATCGCACTGGAACACCAGGGAAATCATTGGGCATTACTTTTTAAACCAAAGCGAAGTCAAGCTCCACCGCTTACTAGTCCACGCCCCCTCCGCCTGATTGTGAAATGGAGGGTTGAATTCCTTGCATCCCACACCTCTCTGTTAATAACTTTTTCCTCCCTCCCAGCTGGGCCTTCTGTGGTAGTGCCCAAGCTGGATGGGCCCGTATGGGCCACTGTGCCCTTGTCTGAGGAGGGAAGGGCGAGGCTTCCTGAGGTCAGGCAGTGGGGGGAGGGGCAGAACTCGAATAGGGTCTTGTCTGGGCTGACCCCTCCCACCTGCGCTTGGAGGGTCTGGCTGGGACCTTCTCAGACCCCATTTGGCTGTGTTCGTCTTTGAACCCGGCCCCAACACACGTCTGTTACAACACTCTCATGACGTGGCCATCACCACCCTGTGTTCAGAAGAGTAAGCTGAGGCCCCCGCAGGCCAGAACTCAAACACCTTTTCCTTCCTCTTCTCCGTTGTGGTGCCCACCCTGGCGCACCTGGCCTTGACTCTCAGGGCTCCCCCGCTACTCGCATTCCAAGAGACCCCCTGGCTTTTCAAGGCTCCTGAGAGGCCTCTGATTTCCTTGTGGGTGCTCAGGAGACCCTCAACACTCAGAGAAAGAAGAAAAAGGGGACCCTTGGGGGTGTCCCTTCTTTCTTTTCCTAATGAGTACAGCCATTAGGGACACCCTCTTGAGTTGGCTGGGATCAGGACTGGATGAGCCCAGCTGCCTTTGTAAACTTGCCCCGTCTGTCGCCTCCTGCTCAGATGGCTGACTCTAAAGTGGACCAGGATCCCTGGGCAATTTCTCACCAGTCTGCAAGACCAGACTGTGCATCCAGGCCCAAAATGGTCTGGGTGTGTATAGGGGTGGGCCGAGGGCTCCTCTGTGCCCAGGCCCCCACCCTGCCTCAGCTGGGGAGGGGAATGGCCTGCCATGGTGACTTGCAGCCAGGCCCTGGAAGCCAGCTCACTGTGCCCATTGAGAGAGGTGGATACTGAGGCTGAAAGGTGGAGCAGCCCTGTGGCTCCTAGCGCAGGTGTGTGCCACCCATCCCCTGGCAGAGCTAGGCTGGTGAGTCCCCAGCACATTCCAGGTCTGGGGAGAAAAGAGCAGCTGTGTGCATTCAGTCCTTGGGTTCCCGGCATGCCCCTCGCACTGGAGTCAGTTATTTTATCTGCTGGCAGTGTTGGTGGAGGGGCTGCTCTGCCCATTTTACAGAGGAGGAGGCTGAGGCAAGGAGAGTTACCAACATGCCTGCAGTCTTGCACCTTGGAGGTAGAAGAACTAGGATTCATGCCACAAGTGCTTCTCGAGTGCTTACTATGTGCCACACATTGTTGTAAGTGCTGGGGGCTCAACCATCTGAGGGTCAGTGGACAATAAAGCACAGACTGTCCTGAAGAACAAGACCTGTGAGAAGTAAGGTTGGGGTGTTGGGAAAATGCCGGTGCTTTTTGTTTTTGTTTTTTTGGCCACACTGCATGGCATGTGGAATCTCAGTTCCCCAACCAGGGATCCAACCCTGCCCCCTGCAGTGGAAGCATAGAGTCTTAACCACTGGACCACCAGGGAAGTCCCAAGGGCTGTTGTTTAGAGTCAGGTGTCCAGGAGGGCTACCCAAGAAGGAGGCCAAGAAGGGAGCTACGGTGGCATGAGTGCTCCTTGTGGAAGTGGCGGCAAGTGCAAAGGCCCTGGGGTGCCTGGTGTGTACCGGGAGCAGCAGAGAGGGGAGAAACGGAGCCAGGCCACAGGACAGGGGACATCAAGAGGCATGGAGGCAGGTGATGCGGGGCTGTGGAAGGCATTATGAGAACTTGGTCTTGACTGGGTGAGGTGGGTGCCTGGGAGGGTCCTGAGCAGAGGGTGGATCAGATGTCATGGGCTCCCTCAGGCTGCCTGGGGGCAGGCAGCATGAGCAGATGGGGTGAAAGCCCAGTTCCTCGGTGCTTGCTGAAGGAAGCGTGGACGGGTCTTGCTGACATGGGGTATGAGAGGACATGGGTGCTCAGGCTTTTGCCTGACCCCCAGATCCAGGGCCTGAAATGCTGGGGTGACACGTGGGCTAACCTCAAATAGTGAGGACCCAGCCCTGGGGACTCTGGGGGAGGTGCCAGGAAGAGGGAGCAGCTGGCTGAGGCAGGTGGACCTGAGGGGCCGCAGGGAGGCTGCTGAGCTGGGGATGGGCGGGGTCTGACTCTGCTTCCACAGCGGGTGCAGGGGCTGGTGGATGTGTGAACAGTGGTCAGATTCCAGGAAGATATTGAAAGTTCTGCCCACGGGCCTGCCAAAGGCTCAGACTGGCGTCTGAGACACGTGCGAGAAGGACCCCAAGCACCTTGGCCTGGCTTGTTCGTGGCCATGTCCCCAGCTCCTGAGAAGTGCCACGGATGGGCTCAGTGAACTTTTGTCAAGGGGGCAGAAGGGTGGGTGAGCATGTGGTTGGATAGACAGACACGCTGGCTGAGAGGCTGGAACTCCAGCTAAGTGTTTCTCCAGCAGGGGACTGGGGCAGACTGGTGCACCAGGCCTGAGAGGGTGTGAAGGTCAGTTGCCTGTGCCTCCTGGGCCTGGTCACTTTCCTGCGGACGCTGGTTCTGCTGCTTCTGACCTTCCCCAGGGTCTAGCGGGTGGTCCAGCTCTCTGGTCTGTTCAGGCTCTGGTCTAGTTGGCAACTTGCTGAGTCCTGTTCTACATCCAATATTGGGCCTTGGGCTCCCATAGCACTGGGCAGGTGCTCCAGTGGGGGTGCAGAAAGCTGGGCCTTGGGGAGCAGTGGGAGCCCTGGGATGCTAAGCTTGATGGTAGCAGAAAAGGCCCACATGGGGCTCGGTGTGTTCTGGACGCTGTTCTAAGCACGCTAACCCTCCAGACACTGTCCTGAGGAGTGCTCTGTTATATCCATGCTTTGTGGGTGAGGAACTGAGGCACGGAGAGGTGATTCCAGACCCAGCACTGCAGCCCAGCACCGAACCCCTGACCCTTCCCCCAGGCCTCCCTGCTGGTTCAGGGCCTCACCTGCCCACCGCCTCCCCACAGGATGTCACGACCGGGCAGTCCTGCTCTATGAGTATGTGGGCAAGCGGATCGTGGACCTACAGCACACAGAGGTCCCTGACGCCTACCGCGGGCGCGGCATCGCCAAGCACCTGGCCAAGGTAGGGCATGGAGGCTGACCCCATTCAGAGGAGACCAGGCCCAGTGATGGCCAGGCCCTGCCCTCCCATGGGCTGCAGCTGCCACCTACCCCCCTTTCACCTCTACGCCCCCACCTCCCAGGCCGGGCCCCCAGGGACCCGGATGCCTGCTTTATGTGGGGAGCTCACTGCTGGGACCCAGTGTGCATGGATGGTAGGTGCCCAGTGAACTCTGTGGGGGGCCGAGCCTGGCACCAAGTGTGAGGGTGGCCATGAGTCCCCTAAAAGCTGTTCGGGGCCCCGCCCTGCAGTCTCCACTGCCCCTCTCCCCTTTTCAGGAGCAGCTCTGTGCTGGTCTGTGGGGCCATCCTGTTACCAATAAGGAGCCCTGGGTAACAGGAGTGGGGTGGGAATCTGTTGGGCACGAGGGCGCTTAACCTGCAGCCCCCAGTTCATTCGCAGAATGGGAGAAGAGATTGGAATCCTGTCACCAGAGGGTCTCAGGCTGAAACCGGGGGTCAGGTGTGTGGGGTGCTGAGTGATCAGGTGGTTCCAGACCCACTGGGTTGACAACTGCAGGCTGACCGCTCCTACTGCTGGCCTTGGGATCCCTGTGAACACTGGGCAACCTCTGCTGAGAGCAGAGGGAGCCCCAGGTGCCCTGATCCAGCCCACAGGGGTGGCTTCCTGGAGGAGGCATCCAGTGAAGAATGAGTGGAGAAGAGGGTTCTCCTGGGGCCGGTCTGACCCTGGCCCCCTCGCTTCCCTGCCATGTCCCTCAGGCAGTTTATCAGTCTGTCCGGGTTTGCCAGGTGTAACAGGAGTGGTGACAGCACCTCTGCCTCCATCGCAGACCCAAGGGAAAGCCTGGAGTGTGAGGGACTGGGGCTCTGACCGCTCTTCTCTCTGCCTGGCTGCCAGGCCGCTCTGGACTTTGTGGTGGAGGAGGACCTGAGAGCCCATGTCACGTGCTGGTACATCCAGAAGTTCGTCAAGGAGAACCCTCTACCGCAGTACCTGGAGCGCCTGCAGCCATAGCCCTGGCTCCACAGGGCTCAAGCCCGCCTATCGGACCCCCAGGCTTTGCCCTGGCCTCCGTGTGCTCTCAGGAATCCTGGTCCCCACGGGGGACAGACTCAGAGTTATTTTTGTAAGGACACTCGTCTGTGGCTCTGGACGGCGGCTGGCCAAGGATGGGCCATGGTCCAGCTGCCATGGCGAAGCGGGGCCCGGCTGTTCCCGCTCTGCAGACGGCGTGAGGGCCTGCAGTCGAGATCAGAACGTGTGGGTGGGGGCGTCCCTCTGGCCGTGCCGGGTCCCCCTGCTGCTCCGTGCTCTGTGAGGGGCAGCAGGGGGTCCGCTCCCCAGATGAGGAGCAATAAGGAACTGTGTGTGCCAACTTCCAGGGCCATTGGGCCAAGCGAGGTGGCCCCCATGCTGCCCCTGCTCTTGACTGTGTGCCTGGTGCAGGAGATGGCTACAACCACGGGAGCCCTCCCTGATGAACAGGGCCAGGAATGGGCTGGGTGCCAGTCCAGGCTCAGGCTCACACACACACGGCTGGTGTCTCCTTTACATACGCACATGCACATGCGCGTGGCTGGTGTCTCCTTGGCAACCCGCCCTGCAGGACAGTGGTCCTCTCCCTCCACCCCACCCCCATGCCCGCCCTCCCCTTTGCATCTGAGTGTCTTGGGGATCCCTGCCCCTCATTGTGGGTGAGCTTTCTCAAAGAGGACCCTTGAGCTGGGGTGGGAAAGCTGTCCTTCACAGACCACAGAGGAAGAAGCAGTTCGGAGGGATTTCCTGTGCAAATGCCACACGTCAGAGCGTCCTTCCTTTCCTGCAAGCTATGGCCCATCAGGAGTCTGAGGCCCCTCCCAGACTGCCTTCCTGGGAACAGCTTGGGGAGCACCCCAGCACCTTTGTTCTGTGGGGCCTGCCTTTTTGGGGACTTCCTTTTGGGGGCTCGTTGAGGCTCAGAGTACAGCCTCCTGTGTCCTGCTCCCCACAAGGGCCGAATTCACGCCTGCTCCCCTGTGGGGCCAGAGGGCAGCTCAGGAGTCCCGTCCCTCTGGGGCTGAGATGTGAGTTAACAGTGAACCCCTGGGATGACACAGCCCCTCCAGGCCACTGGCTGGGGTGGACTGCTTGCCCCAGTGACCCCTCCCTGTCTGACCTCGGCAGTCCTCTCCAGGGTGCTCCCACCTATATACGTCTCACCAAGCAGTGGGGACAGCTCCATCTACGTGTATCCAAAGGCCTGGCGGCCCTGAGTCACTGCCCTCGGCCCCCACATCCTTCCCAGCGCCCAGCCCTCCTCTGGCCTCCAGGAATTCCGTAGAGGTTGCAGGACACCCTCCCCTTCCCTCTGTGCCCCTGGCTGTGTTTGCAAAGAGCTTTGGGGGAAGCCCCTCCGAGGCCACACATGTGCCCTCCTGGTGCTGCGTAAGACAGAGTAGGTAGTAGGCATGAGGGTGGACTGTTGGGCAGCCCAGGCTGTGGGCCATTTCCCTCTCCAGCATCACCCCCTCCCCATCCACACTCCCATGTTCAAGCACAGACTCCGTCATGAAAACTCTCCAGTAGCTCAGAGAGCTGGTGCTGATGCCTTTGCGGCCTTCTGGGCGAGGCGACCTGGTTCCAGGAGGCACTGTCCGTGGGAGGGTGTCCTGCAACAGTGGCACAGGGGACCCCAGGGCAAGTTGCATGTGGAGGGACCGGAGGGTGGGGTGGCACAAGGGGGCCCACCATGCCCCAGCCTGCACCTGTGTTCTCCCAGCGGGTGACTGGCTACCTGGCTGGCACACACAGCACTTAGGACTTGAACCAGGGATGTACAGGGTCCCCAGGGCCCTGTGGCACTGGGCCAGGGACAGCTCATCCCGTTTCTGCAGGTGCAACCTGGGCCCCCTTGCCTCAGGCTGCCTTACAAAATGCCGCTGCTCTCACTACGGCCCTTGACAGCAGCAACGGCCAACTCCCCCAATTGGGTGGGTGTGCTGCAGACCCAACCCCGGAAGCCCAGTCCCCTCCACCAGCACTCCCAATCCTGACACTGCCGGTGCTAGCCCGACTGTGTGACGTCTCAGCCTCGCCCTCCCACCCCACCCATCCCAGGGAACTTGGGGAACCCTCACTCAGGAGGCAGGTCATGTGGACCAGTTTGTGTGCCGCCAGCAGGGAACGGGAAAGCTCAGAGACCTATCAGGCCCCCAGCAGATGGCCCCATGGTCACATGCTCTCCTGCCAGGGCCATTTGGTAGGTCTCACCCAGTTGAGACAGGCGGCCACCCATGTGCCTTTCCCACTCAGGACCTGCTGCAGGTGGCGTCTGGGCCAGGGCTGGTCTCCAGACGGAGTGCATGACATTTCAATAAAAGGTGTGACCCAGTGTGGCTCTAGGACTGCTTCTGGAAGGGCAGGGGTGCTCGCCTCCCTCGCCTCTGCTCTACCCCCAGGGCAGCCAGGCTCCCGGGGTTGGAAGCCCTTGGGAGTGGGAGGAGCGAGAAGGGCAGACTTGGCAGGTGTCCGGACTCATGCATCCTCACTGGCAGGGAAGTGAGGCCCTGAGAGGTGCAGGTGGCATCAGGATCCGGAGGTCTGCTGGCTGTGCCTGTGCCTCCTCCCAGGCACGGGCCCCTCTGACCGAGGTCACGGTCAGGCCTCCAGCACCAGGCTCCCCTCGCTGGGAGCAGCTGGACAGGGGGGCCAGGAGGAGAATGTCACGTCATGTCATCTGCCCCTCTCCCCCCAGGAACCCTCTCCGGGCTTCTGTCCAGCGGGGGAGGCAGAGTACTCAGGCAGGCCAGGGCCAGCAGCACTTAAGACACACAGGATGGAGAGCCGCCTGCATGGAGCCTGGAGCCCGAGGACTCCAGGGTGAAGCATGTTCCTCTAGGTCCCCTGGGGGGCCCTCTGTGGTCATGACCAGCTTGGCTTCCATAGCAGCTCCGTGAGAAACCAGGTATTGGGAACTGGAGGCTGGGGGTGGGGGGTCAGGAGGCTACAGAAAGGTGAGGCCAACAGGACCCATACCCGGTTCCTGCCCCGCCCCCTCCATGTCCATGAACTGTGGTGGGGCCCTTGCAGGGTGATATGTAGGGACATGCCCAGCAACTGCCCTACAGCAGCCTGGGGTCTAGAAGTAAAACCCATGTTACTTTCTACCCCGAACCTGAATGAAACGGAGGGACAGGGACAGGACAGGCTCAGCGAAGTCCCAGTGGGAGAAAGGAGGGCAGGAGCCAGCAGCCAGGTGGCTCTGGGGTGGGTGGGTGTTGGGTGCTGCATGCCCCCGCTTGACTGGTCCTCCCCCTCTGGTGTCCCCGCAGCCACCTCTTGGGAGTCTGCTCACTTTCCTGCCCACATACGTGTCAGCAGGATTTCCTCCAAGCAGCAGCTCAGGGGCCTGAGGCCCCTCTAGCCTGCAGAGCTGCCATCCCCACAGCTGACTGTGTCTATCTGTGGCACAGGTGGGATGGGACCTGCTGTGGAGGAGGCTGGGGACAGGTTCTAGGCATACAAACAAGGAGCCTGCGTGCTGAGGCTTGGATGGGAAGAAGACAGCACAAGCCCGCTGCGATCTGGACTTGGGGAGGGCTCTTTGCTCACAGCATGAGGCAGGGTCCCCTCAAGGCAGCCTGGCTGGCAAGGTGAACCTGGGTGGTTCAAGCCCGGAGTTAGATGGCAGGAAAGACCAGCACACACAGCTCTTGGTCTCTGGGTAAAAGAAAGCAGTTTTGTTTTTTTAAACTGAGGTATGGTTACTATACAATTAAATAAGTTTCAGGTGTTCAAGATAGTGATTCAGTTGGCCTGCCCAACACTTCACACAAACAATGCCCTGTATTAAATCCATTCTGTTTAAAATACCAAGGGTGGGTTTTTTTCCCCTAATTAGACACTGACTGCTCCATTTACAGTTGAGAAAGGTGATATTCAGAGAGGAAATGACTAACCAAAGGCAAACCCATTATCTCTCCTGTCACCCTAGTCACGTTACTGGGTCACAACGCTTTGTCCCCAGCTCTTCCTTGCACACTCCTCCTCCAGGCCCCATGCAAATGCCATCTCTTGAAAAGACCCCTAACTACCTGTAACCTCCAAGTCATCTATTACATCATTCTGCTTAATTTATTATCACTCTGGAAATAGTTGTTAATCCCATTGGACTGGAAACTCTTGAGACCAACTGCAGGGCATGAGGAATCTTAGTTCCCTGACCAGGAATCAAAACCCTGCATTAGAATTGCAGAGTATTAACCACTGGACCACCAGGGAAGTCCCAGACCAGGAAGTGTTTGTCTTACTAGTGTGACTCTAGTGCCTAAGAATACCTGGCACTGAGCGTGCACATGGTAATTACTTGCTATAAGAATGAATGGCTCACTGGTAAAGAATCTGCCACCAATGCAGGAGATACAGGTTCGATCCCTGATCCAGGAAGATCCCACATGCTGTGGAGCAGCGAAGTCCATGTGCCACAACTAGAGCCCAAGAACCATAACTACTTAAGCCCATGTGCCCTATAGCCTGTGCTCTGCAACAAGAAGCCATCACAATGAGAAGCTCGCACTGCAACTAGAGAGTAGCTGCCACTCGCCACAGCAATGAAGACCCAGCACAGCCAAAAATAAACAAAATTATATATATGTATGTACATATTGTTGTTGTTATTCAGTTGCTCAGTCATGTCTGACTCTGCGACCCCATGAACTGCAGCACACCAGGCTTCCCTGTCCTTCACTATCTCCTGGAGCTTGCTCAATCTTATGTCCATCAAGTTGGTGATGCCATCCAACCATCTCATCCTCTGTCATCCCCTTCTCCTCCTGACTTCAGTCTTTCCCAGCATCAGGGTCTTTTCCAATGAGTCACATCGGGTGGTCAAAGTATTGGAGCTTCAGCTTCAGCATCAGTCCTTCCAATGAGTATTCAGGACTGATTTCCTTTATGATAGACTGGTTCAATCTCTTTGCAGTCTAAGGGACTCTCAAGTCTTCAACACCACAGTTCAAAAGCATCACTTCTTTGGCGCTCAGCCTTCTTTGTGGTCCAACTCTCACATCCATACATGACTACTGGGAAAGCCATAGCTTTGAATAGACGGACCTTTGTTGGCAAAGTAATGTCTCTTCTTTTTAAAACGTTGTCTAGGTTTGTCACCAAAGAGCAAACATCTTTTAATTTCACTCACCATCTGCAGTGATTTTGGAGCCCAAGAAAATAAAATCTCTCACTGTTTCCATTGTTTCCTCATTTATTTGCCATGAAGTGATGGGACCGGATGCCATGATCTTCATTTTTTGAATGTTGAGCTTTAAGCCAGTTTTTTTACTCTTTAACCTTCATCAACTGGCTCTTTGGTTCCTCTTCACTTTCTTCCATAAGGGTGGTATTATCTGCATATCTGAGGTTACTGATATTTCTCCCAGCAATCCTTATTCCAGCTTGTGCTTCATCCAGCCCAGCATTTCTCATGATGTACTTTACATAGAAGTTAAATAAGCAAGGTGACAATATATAGCCTTGATGCACTCCTTTTCCAATTTGGAATCAGCCATCAGTCCGCTGTTTCATGTACAGTTCTAACTATTGCTTCTTGACCTGCATACAGATTTCTCAGGAGGCTGGTAAGGTGGTCTGGTATTCCCATCTCAAAGAATTCTCCAGTTTGTTGTGATCCACACAAAGGCTTCAGCCGTAGTCCATTAAGCAGATATTCTGGAATTCTCTTGCTTTTTCTGTGATCATAGGGATGTTGGCAATTTGATCTGTGGTTCCTCTGCCTTTTTAAAATCCAGCTTGAACATATGGAATTTCTCTGTTCATGTACTATTGAAGCCTAGCTTGCAGAATTTTGAGCATTACTTTGCTAGCGTGTGAGATGAATGCACTTGTGCGGTAGTTTGAACGTTCTTTGGCATTTCTTTGGGACTGGAATGAAAACTTACCTTTTCCAGTTATATATATATAAAGAAATACATCCTTTAAAAAATGAAGAATGAAAAAAAAAAAGAATGAAGAAAAGGGTGGTAAGGGAAGTGGCACATGATTTCTGAGTGCCAGACCAGCTAGAACCCATCTGCCCTGTAGGCTACCTCTTTGCCACCAGTCAGTGGTCCCTGGGGGCCTACAGGGATTCCAACTTCAGCCATTCAGATTGTGCCCTCAGTGGGAGCTGTTACTGAGGGAAACCTGACTGTGATGCTTCCGGGTATCTGTGCGTTAGCAGTGAACCAGAGGTGACATTCTGAGGGGTCTCTGCTCAAGTTAGCAGGCTGAGGCAAATGGCCTGTTAGAAGTTAAGTGCAAGTGCAGGGAGAGGATCCCAGGTCCACAGCTTCTGAGCACTTTCCTCTGTGCACTAGACCCCAGCCTGATTCTTCCCGAGCGGTACCATAAGGAGCAAAATCTCGGCAACCAGACAGCTTGGGCTCAAATCCTGGCACATGAGGTCAGAGAGTGAATCAGGTAGGTTTTTCTCATTTGCAAAATGAGAATGTTGATAATAACAGTATCACTTTCATCGGGCTGATGTGAAGATAAAAGTCACTCAGTTTTTTAGAACAGGGCTTGTCCTGACTTAAGTCAGTTGATTGTTACTTGTGTGCTGAGTTCCTCAGGTGTCACCTTATGTAATACTCATATTGGTCTTAGGAGAGGTGCTAGCTAGTATCACTCCAAGGTTACAGACCAGGAGGCAAAGAAACAGCGGTTAAATACGCAGTCCCAGATGGAGATCCACACTTAAAACCCAGCTGTTCTAGAACCCCAGGAAACCCTCTGAATCAGCAAACTAGAGAAAACAGACTAACCACAAGACAATGTGGTCATCGTTCATCTGTCTCTAGTAGTGCTGGCATCTGGAGGTGGAGCTGTGACCCAACTGAAGAGCGGGTACTGCTGAGGGGCGGTTGGTGGGGAGAGAAAGGCATTTTAGGCACAGCACGGACCGTCTGTGGTTGAACTCGCACTCTCTGTATCTGCTAACCTGGCCAGCTTTAGGCAGGAAAGGGAGGTAGCTGAAGCTGGAGTGGGGTGCGATCTCTGTATTTCGGCCGGGCTTCTGGGTTGCGCTAAGGAGCCTGAGTTGCATCTTGTAGGTACTGAGAGCTTGTAAGAGGATTTGACATTTAAGACTATTGTAGATTGTGAACCGGAAGGAAATCCTGGGGAATCCTCAACGACAGGAGCTGCACCTACACCAAAGAGCCCTCCGGCCCTGGCTCAGCAAGTTCCACCAGCCCCGAAGCCTGAGAGCAAGCGCCGTGCTTCTCCCGTCTCTGAACTCGTAGCAAATTTCGACAGGAGAGTTGCTCAAACTCTCATAGGTCTAATTAATATGTCTACCAAGGCTGTCGGTCGGAAGCAAGAGAAGGGACTATACGTTCCAGAGCTGCGAGGGGCCCCCAGATCAGCCCCCACTCGGAAGGGACAGCGGGCAGGAGTCACTGGGCTCCGTCTGCACTCCCAACTCGGCAGCGTCCAGGCAGGGCTCCCGCCGTGGGAGTGAGGAGCCAGCAACCGCCTTCGAAGACGCCCTAGAGTGGGGCTGTGTCCTCGCTACCGCGGCCGGACGCGGCTAGGACATGCGCGCGGCCATCTCTGCAGCCATCGCGCTTTACGTTCCCCCCCCTTCTCCGCTTCCAGACCCACTCGGCCAACAGTCTGGCAGCAGGGACTCCGCGGCGGCGGGGACCTCGTCTCTTTTGCCTCCCGAGTATTTGGGGGGTGACTGGCAGTGGCCCTTCGGTGACCTCAGCGGTCGAAGATCTCGAAGCACAGGCGGCCTGGCGAAGTCTAGTCCGGAAGTGGACCCTCAGCGCCGCCAGTCTGAGCCCGCGTTCCCAGGCGGCCGCGGGGCGGGCTTTCCGGAGCGCTGTGCATTGTGGACTTTGTAGTCTCGCGGGGCCGGGCCCCCGCCTTGAGCGCCGTCCGGGAAGGCAGCTGGACTACATCTCCCTCCCGCCCGTGCGGTGTCGCGAGGCCGCCCGGCGCGAGGCGTTCGCGAGCGGAGAGTCTCCAAGATGGCCGCGTGGGGAAGGAGGCGTCTCGGCCCGGGCAGCGGCGGTGGCGGCGCTCGAGAGAGGTGAGGCCCGGGCTGCTCCCCGCGAGCGGTTTAGGGCGGGAAACCGGCGGGGCTCTTTGGACTGCAGCGCAGTCCCCGCCTCCGCCCCGGGGTTCGCCCCGGTCCGCCCACTGGCGCGCGGGGTCTCAGTTCCGGTCGACGCGGTCTCAGCGGGCGGCTCGGGGAGGGGTGATGGCTGGCTGGGCATTGCCGGGCCGCGGCGGGACCCGCCTGTATGCAGCGAGCCGAGCGGCGCTGGAGCCCCCGCCCGCCTGGCCGCGCGCGTGGTCTTCTCCAAGTTGCAGCGAGGAGTGGTTCTCGGGACGGAGAAGGGGAAGCTTCCTCAGGGAGCCGGTGCGGGCCGGACGGGACGGACCGCACGGGTACCGAGGGGCCTCAGCTTTCCGCGCTGTTACTCTCGGCGGGGAGCTGACCGCTTTCCCCCAGGGGTGATCCTTGGGACTTTGGAGGCGTCTCCGTGAGCGCCCCTGCTGTGGAAGTCCTTTGCAGTGACCTTCCCTAACAAATGTGCGTGAGTAGGAAACCGGGGGCTTGATTCTTCCGAGGTGGATCTGGATGTAAAGGATTCATTTTTAGATGAGATTGGAGTAGTTCTCGTTTCGTGTTGAATTTACAGTTTTTGCTTCTGGAAAACAGTTTCAGCTTAGTAGAAGCTGTTGAGGCACCAGAAGTTTGGGAAAGGAGAGGTACTGGTAGAGTCACACGCTTTGTACTGTCCTGACCCTTCTGTAACTAGTGGGCTGGTGCGGCGGAAATCGGCAGGATCTCCGTGGTGTTTTGTTTTTTCCCCCAGTGAGGACTGTTAAACAGAAAAGTTGTATTTCCCACCCCCCCACCCCGCGCCTTTTCTCCCAACTACTCTGCGTTATTCTTTTTCTTTGATCGTTTGCACCACCTAACTCTTTGCGGTCGCCTTCTGTTTGGTTGTGGTTTAGTTCGCTAAGTCGTGTCCCACTGTTGAGACCCCATGGACTGTAGCCTGCCAGGCTCCTTTGTCCATGGGATTATTTCCAGGCAAGAATACTGGAGTAGGTTGCCATTTCCTTCCCCGATCTAGGGATCGAACCCGGGTCTCCTGCATTGCAGGCAGATTCTTTACCAGCTGAGGTTAGTTGTGTTGATAGAACCCTCTAGCTTGCATTTTATTCTTGAGCCCAGAGTTATCCAGCCTTGTCTTTTCTGCAATTCCTCTTCCTTGAAGAAGCAGCAGTAAGTGGCCAGGACGTACTTTTGTATTTCCAACTCCCACCTGGCATTTCTTAGATCGTACCATAAAAAGTTAAGGAGGTGATCACCTTACTGGATAGAAACAACAGAAAGGGCCAAATGGGGAGACCCAGACTTCATACAGGGCCGTGCCAGCAAAACAGAAGCCTTTACTGATCTAAGAAATTAAATGGGGGGAGGGGGGCGTTCTCTTTCGTTTAAGACAAGTGTTAATTCAAAATTGAGTTTGCAAACCAGGATCCCAAAGGCTGAATCTAGTCCTTGACTCTGACCCTCAGTTTTTAAGAGAATTTAAGTTATCAGTGCTTGTAAATGGAAAGACTTTACATTAAAGTCCCCTTGGAAAGCTCTCATTGGCTCTCTTTGGTCAGAGCAGGTGCTCATCATTCCTACCTGACAGCTTGACTCATCGCAGTTACATGCCTGGTCTCCTTAAGTGTTTCCACTACACCCTTCGGCCTGAACAAGCAGGCTCTGCTTGTACGTGCATATGTTGTGTGTCAGCCAAGAATGGGGCGTCTAGTTTTGTGGTTTGGGTGGCACCATCTGCCCTCCTCCTAGATAACGTGGTGTGGCTGTGGGACCCCTGTGTTTGCTCTGCTGGAGGAGCGTTTGCCTGGGCCTGGTTTCCCTGAGCTGCATGCTGAGCAGGGGTGGAAACCTAACCCGCCCAGGCACACCTCCATTCCTGCTCAGTGGGTGGGAGGACTTTGGGGTGGGGCAGGCGGATTAACTGCCCACAGCATAGACTGAAGCCCAGGCAGACTGGAGGCTCTGTGGCTACAGTAGGCTGTTCATGGCGCTCTTAAATGACTTCGTTCCATGTCACATTCGTGCTGACTCAGATTTCAGCTCTACACTGTAAGACCACTTTCCCAAGTTGTCTCACACCCTTCGTTGGAATCTGGTTTATGCTGACACTCTAGGAAACATGGTCTGGTTTGGGGCATTGGCTGGAGCAGAGCAATGCTTTGGGCAAGCGTTCCAGATTTGCCCATGGCTGCAAACTCCAAAGCCTGCCTTGTGCTTGAAGGCCCTGCTTGGTGCCCGACGGTTGGCAGGAGTTGCTGCTGTCATCTGTGTGTTGGTGGCTGTCCGGTTTAGAAGGCACAGTGTATGGGTTCTTGCTTTACCTGGTTCTTGAGTCTAGAGCTGTGTTAATTCAGTGCCCACTTGTCATTTGCAGCAATTAGATCTAAATTAAAGTGAAAACTTCAGCTCCTCAGCCACAGTACTCACATTGCAAATGCTCAGTAGCCAACCATGGCTTGTGGCTCATATACTGGATGGTGAAGATAGAGAACAGAAAAGTCAGCGATGGTCTAGACCAGGATAAGAGAGGGATGGAAGAAAAGAATGAGAGCCGCTTGCATGTTTTAAAAGTTTGTTTTATTGAAGTATAGTTGATTTACAATGTTGTGTTAATTTTTTTTATTTTTTTTTAAGAGAATCCCTAGGCTTCCAGTAGAAGCTGTTGGTCTGGACCATTTTAAAGTCTTTATTGAATTTATTACAAAATTGCTTCTGTTTTATGTTTTGTTTTGTTTTCTTGGCTATGAGGCATGTGGGATCTTAGTTCCCCTACCAGGGATCAAACCCAGATTGCCTGCATTGGAAGGCGAAGTCTTGACCACTGGACTACCAGAGAAGCCCTCCCCCCGCCTTTTTTTTTAGTGTTTATTTTTGACCGCATCAGGTCTTGGTTGTGGAATACAGACTCCTTCCTTGAGTTATGTGGCCTGCCTCTCTAGTTGAGGCACATGGGCTCAGTCGCTGCTTTTCCTTGGCTTCCTTGGCGCTTCTAACTGTTGTGATTGATTCTGCTGTGAACATGGGTGCAAAAGTATGTTTGAGTTTGAGTCCTGCTTTTAATTATTTTGCATCTATACCTAGAAGCAGGATTGCTGGATCATATGGTAGCTCTATTTTTTGAGGAACTTCCACACATTTGCCACAGTGGCTGCTCCAACATTCCCATCAGCAACGCATATGTGGGATCTTCCCAAACCAGGACTTAAACCTGTGTGCCCTGTACTGGGAGGTGGATACTTAACCACTGAACCACCTAGGAAGTCCCAAACTGGCCTTTGAGTCCACAGCATAGGATTTTACTGATTTCCTTGGCTCCTGAGGAAGTGATTTGGGGTTTGCCAAAAGTGGGTTTTCCTAGACCCCAGGGAGGTGGGGGAGGGGAGGGTTGGTGAAGGCCACTGCCTGGTGTGGTCACATGACCCCATACTTCCTGGGTGGGAAGCAACTTCGTTAATAGTTTTTAACAATATATTAGTTTAATTTTTACAATAATTTAAGTTTTTCAGCCACAGATGCGCTAATTACTGTAATTTTCTCCCCTTGTCACTCTTTTTTTTTGCTGTGCTGGGTCTTCGTTGCTGCACGCTGGCTTTCTCTAGTTGCTTCTCGTGGTCTTCTCACTGTGGTGGCATCTCTTGCTGGGGAGCACAGGTTCCAGCGCAGGCTCAGTAGTTGGTGCACCAGCTTAGTTGCCCCACACATGTGGGATCCTCCCAGACCAGGACCTTGCATTAAGAGGTAGATTCCTAATCACTGGACCACCCAGGAAGCCCTCGTCACTCCCTTCCAAAGTACTTTCCCTAAGTCTGTTGGGAACCTGGCACTTTGAGGCCCGGGGCAGGGGCAGAGGGTGACTGTGATGAAGATAGTCACAGCCCTCAAGGAGCTTTGCGTCACCTTCTTCTGTGTTTGAGCTGAGTACAGGAGCCCAGGGTCACTCCAGAAAAGGTCCCTAATGCAGTTCCCTGTCCTGGTTCAGTTCACCTGGCTCTAGCATGACCAGAAAAGATGGGTTTCAGGGCCAGTGGCCACTTTAGTGGAACAGGGACACAGACCACAAGACTGTGAGACCACCTTGGCCCCGGGAGTGGAGGCCTCTTTGTGGGGCCCAGGAAGTTGCTGGAGCAGGAGGGGTTCCTTCCCCTCAGCTGGAGGCCTCGGCCTATCTGGTCTCCTCTACCCCAAGAGATACAAAGCTACTGGTTTAAGAAAAACTATATAAAACTTTATCATTATAAAAGAAACGTGTATTTATTTTTTGTTTTTGAAAGTACAGAAAACTATGAAGAAAAATAAAATTAAAAAAAATACCTGTTGGGCCACCATCCAAAGAAAGGCCATGATTGGCCTTTCTCATACATCATCTTTAATGCTTTCCAGCAGGTATCTTGTCTTGGAGTTATAAAAATTGTATGTTAAATCCATCAAAAGTACCTCTCTAACATGTGAAAAGTTACAAACTTGTGGGGCCCTGGAGGCATGAGGCTGAAGGAAGAAAGCAGCCCCAGCACATGTGCCCTGCGATGCCTTCCTACCAAACGCCCAGAAGAGGCAGGTATGGAGTTGGGAAGTCGGCTGGTGATTGCCAGGAAAGGGGGTCGTGGGGGATGGGGAGCAGTGGGGTTACTCTCTCAGATGAGGAAGAGGCTCTAAAACTGATTGTGTGTTAACTCAGTGACACTTAAGTTAAGTCAGTCGAGCCACTGACTTGTGCGGTGGAAGTTGGTGAACTATTTCAGTAAAAGCTGTTATGTAGGAAGCACAAATCAGAACTACCATGAGATGCCACCTCACACCCACTGTAGGGCTATTATTGAAAAACACGGAAAACAAAAGTGTTGGCAGGGATGCAGAGAAAAGAGAACTCTTGTGCACTGTTGATGGGAGTGTAAATTGGTGCGGCCACTATGGCAGTGTGGAAGTTTCTCAGAAAATTAAAAATAGAGCTACCATATGATCCAGCAATTCCATTTCTAAGTATATATCCACAGTAATTAAAAGCAGGGACTCAGACATATTTTTACACCTATGTTCACGGCAGCTAGAAGGTGAAACCTACCCGTCAACCATGGATCGGAAACAGAATGTGGTCAACCGTGGGTCGGTAACAGAATGCGGTCTCTACATACAAGGGAAAATGAAGGAAATCCTGACACATGCTGCGATGTGGATGAGCCACAAGGATATTATGCCAAGTGGAATAAGCCAGCTGCTAAAAGAAGTATCACGTGGTTCCACCTATACGAGGCCCTGGAGCAGTCAGATTCATGGAGAGACAGCAGAAGGGCAGTGTGGGAGTTGTGGTTTAATGGGGACAGAGTTTTAGTTTTGCAGGACAAAAAAGTTCTGGAGATTGGTTGCCCAACAGTGTGAGTGTACTTAACCTTACTGAACTATATACTTAAACTGGTTAAGAGACTAAATTTCCTGTTAATGTATTTTACCATAATTTAGAAAAGATCAATAAACCAAGTGCTAGCATTTCCCTGGCCACACGTCCCTCCCTGCAGACAGCAACCACCTCACTCCTAAACCCTCCATCATCTCCATGACGACGTGTGTGTGTGTGTGTGTGTGTGTGTGTGTGTGTGTGTGTAAGACACTTACTTGGCTCTGTGTGCTTCTGATTGTGTGTGTGTCTCTTTCTCTGCTCTTGTAAGGGGTCTTCTGCTCTCACCAGACAGTACTGCTTTGAACATTGTTGTGCAACCCTGACTTTGGGAGTAGTCTCCAGACTTTGGGGGTTCCATCCTGAGGTTCCTGTAATCCCAGGTTCCTTTGAAACTGGCTTTGTGATGGTGTGGGGTCTGTCCTATGGGTTCTTCGTGGGGGCCCCAGGATGCCTTTGATGACTGTTTCCTGGGTGCTGCTGGGGCTGATTCAGATGAGGAGAGGGGAGACCAACTGGCTGGAAGCAAGATAATCAGCCCCTGACCCCGCAGCAGCAGGCGCCTGGCAGGCCATGCTGTGCACTGGCCAATCCCATTAGTTCCACAAAACCTACTGGATTCAGAGGGTTCCCAATCATGTAGTAAAATTGGCTCCTTTTCTTCCTGGAGCCGCTCTCCTGCTAAGTCTCAGGTCTTGCATCTGCTCAGAAGCATTCTGTGCGTGTAGAAGCAGCGTTTAACTCTTACAGAAACGCACTGAAGATGGCCAGCTGCAAACACTGTTCTATGCTTGACTTTTTCACTTTACTTTGAGGGCTTTTCCATTATCAGCCTGCTCTCAGATTTGTTTTTTAATATGGACTCCTTTTACTGTGTTCTCTTACTTTTCATTTCTCACCTTCAACAAAATGAAAAAATATAGTCCCTTAGTAAGGCTCAAAGGATCCCAGTTAGCTATTGTTGTCGTTTTTAATTTGCCTTTGTGTACAGGGTTCAAGTTGGCTGGTGATGCTGAGATGATTCAAGGTAACCCTCTAAGTGTGTTCTTTCCTTAGTTGGGTTACTTTTGACCCAGAAACACAGCAGGCTGCCTGCAGTGGGCACTGGGGTAACCAGGCTTGGTGGCCATGGCCCCTGGCTTCTGAAGCAGTAGTCTCTGTCAGCTGGGGGACTAGCTGGATCTGGGGGTCTAGGCAGGGTGGAGGGCACCCCAGCTGAGGGTGTGGGTGCTGAGCACGGGGTGGGTCCTCTGAGTGAGCGGCTCTTGTAGGTCTGTGTGGATCTTGTACTTGTCCCCATCCCTGCACTGGACCTGTTTCTCTGGGTGTTGCAGTCTGTCCTCTCCTGAGGGTAAAGAGGTTTGACTTCTGAAGCAGAAGTAGTGGTGAGCCCAGGATGGCATGCCTGCGGGGCTGGCTCCCAGCCTGCTGTGTGAGAGGGCCCCTGGGAGGGTTGGTTCGTGATGATGGACAGGAGTCCACAGGAAGACCTGGGGGCTCCAGGCGGCCACAGCGGGTGATCGCCTGGTCCACACCCCCTCAACCGGGCCGTCCTGACTGCCCCTGTCCACTGACTGTTGCTCTCTGTCCTGTCTGGGCTGAGCCAGGAGCCTGGAGGGACCTGTGGCACACGCACCAGTCAGTGGGGATGGCCTTGCCCATCATGTCTGTGGGAGGAGCCAGGGAAGCCTTCCTCCAGGGTGGGTGCTAGCTCAGCCAGAGGTGAAGGCCAGGGAGCTGGGAAGGGCTGGGTGAGCAATCAGGTGAGGGCGGGGCCTGCCCACTGACATGCCCCCGAGATGGAACAATCTGTTCACCTGATGCTTTCCTGTTGGGCCTGTCTTGTCACTGCGCTTGGGGTGGCCACAGTCTGCCAGGCAAGCAGAGCACTGCACTCAGGTAGATCAGGGTTTGGGCAAGAATGCTCTGTAATCCCGACCTTGTCCCTGCGTCTGGCTCTCAGTGCTGCAGAGGGACTCAGTGGCCAGAAAGCTCCACTTGGATTCCGACAGCAAGGCCTTACCCCCAGAACCCCCTCTGTGGGTCACCAGGGTGTACAGACCCCGCCCCGCCCTCCACGAGCTCCTCTCCCGCTGCCTGGCTGACTGGCTCAATTATGAACTTGAGAGCACAAAGGAGATCCCAGGCCAGGATGGCTCCTCTGAGACTGAGGTCATGCCTCATAGGTTTGCTTGTCTGCTAAGGAACTGAGTCCCACCTGGAGCCTGTCTCCTTTCTGAGTTAAAAAACCAAATGGGGAGACTCCAGCAACGCCCCAGAGGAAGACCGTCTCTTCCAGGTTCATTGATGTTGGTGGTTCAGCTCATTAACTACCTAGAAAGGCTGCCCTGCTAACTGGACCCTGTAGCCAGTGCCTGGGAGTGTCCCATCCCCAGGGGACGGCTGTTTCCCACACACACAGTTTCATGGGGGCCTGTGACTTCATTGAGGGGCTTCCCCGAGCCCAGCTTAGTTACAGTTAACTATTCCAGGATACAGAGCCCCCCTGCCTAACTCCCGGAGCCTGGTGGCGCCTCCTCACCCTCCCCCTGCAGCCTCAGGAGAGCATCAGGCCCACTGTCCATCCACCTGGAAGGAAGCTCTGCCTCCTGAGTGTGCGCACTTGTTTGCTTGGGTAGCTTTTCCCACCACATCCCCGGGGAGCATGACCAGAAGGGCACCAGCGGTCAGCTCCCCATCGCCCCTCCATCCTCCCAGAGCTCTGCCTGACAGTCGGCCTCTGCTGCCCTGAACACACAACTGTTTCCCGCTTCAAAGGAAACACTGACCATGGAGATTCTGGGGTTACCTCACTCCACACGCCTTCCCTGGTCCCGATGTGCACGGTCGCTGACTGGGAAGCTGAGCCCTGTTCCCAGTGGCCTTTGGGTATGTGCGGGGTGGTGGGAGGCTTGCCTCTGTATCTCTGGGTCACAGAGCAGCCACCAGTGCTTAACTGTCCCCTTTTTCTCCTCATCTCTCCTTCCTAAGGGTGAGCCTGTCGGCCACAGACTGTTACATTGTACACGAGATCTACAACGGGGAGAACGCCCAAGACCAGTTTGAGTATGAGCTGGAGCAGGCCCTGGAAGCCCAGTACAAGTACATCGTGATCGAGCCCACCCGCATCGGCGACGAGACGGCCCGCTGGATCACCGTGGGCAACTGCCTGCACAAGACCACCGTGCTGGCGGGCACCGCCTGCCTCTTCACCCCCCTGGCGCTGCCCCTGGATTACTCCCACTACATCTCCCTGCCCGCAGGCGTGCTGAGCCTGGCCTGCTGCACCCTCTACGGCATCTCCTGGCAGTTCGACCCCTGCTGCAAGTACCAGGTGGAGTACGACGCCTACAGACTGTCCCGCCTGCCCCTGCACACACTCACCTCGTCCACCCCGGTGGTGCTGGTCCGGAAGGACGACTTGCACAGAAAGAGACTGCACAACACGATAGCGCTGGCGGCCCTGGTGTACTGTGTCAAGAAGATCTACGAGCTCTGCGCGGTATGACCGCGCCGCGCCGCGCGGCGGCCAGGCTGGGGAGGCATCTGGCGTCACGGCTGTTATTTTAAAGAAATAACAGGTGACAAGCGCACCAAGGGTTTTCTCAGCTCGTCACACTAAGACGTGGATTTCCACCACCAAGGGGCCTGCAGCTGTGGAAGTCCCACTGGGCAGCAGGATGTGATGGAAGCGAGGCTCCGGAGGGGGTGTGGACGCGCTTGGGGGTCGTTAAGTGTGTCATTTAACTGTACCATCCAGAGCCAGCCAGAGGCTAGTGACCATTAAAATGATGAGAATTTCAGCTCCAGGTGTCTGCTCTCTCGTGACGGCCCTGGTGGGAGCGTGCAGGCAGCAGGAGTGGGCACCACTTGCAGCAAGAATAAGCCTCTCACCCGCAGGCCCAGCCCCTCCTGGAGGAGCCTCATGTCTCACCTGGGCCTTGGTTCAAGGAGCACTGCCCGGGGCTGCTCGGGTGAGGCGGGGCAAGGCCAGGCCTGCCAGTCTCTGAGTCTCTGCTGAGTTTGCCCAGAGAGCTGGGGCCTGGGGTCTCTTGTCCAGGTTCTGATTTAGGAGAACAAACTAACGCCTGTGTTTTTTTTTTAAGCATCAAGGCTGTCCTGCTGTGGACCCTGAATTCAACCTGCTGCCCCAGGCTGAGGGAAGACTCCCCTCGTCTTCCACCAGAGGGGGCCCTGCCAGCCCAAGACTCTGCTCAGGTCCCACTGAGGGCACATGTGTGAGTGACACCTGGAGTTTCAGAGAGTCCCTCGGGAAGGTCAGATACCAGAGTGAGAAGGGGTGCTTGGGGCGACGGGGCCATTTGTTTACCGGAGGAGAGCCAAAGATTTTAGAACAGTTAGAGAAACTCTGACTTAATTCCAAGAGGCCTGGGAGAGCTGGGTGGCATATGGTCCACAGGTAACCTGGCAGTGGTCTGGACCTCGTGTCCACCACGCAGCGCCCACCACCCACCTGAGCCTGTGGGGTTGGAACGGGGTGGGGGCCAGATCTGGAAAGGGAGCCTGGCTCTGCCTGCAGACCAGACTGGGGGGAGGTGGCCAGAGGCAGACAAACAGCAGCCAGCTCAGGGCAGCTGAGCAGAAGCTGTCACTGAAACAAGCCTGGTGCAGGAGGGCAGCTCCCATGCACTGAACAACGGGGAGGCCAGTCACATGCTGACCATTTGCTGTGTTGACCAAGACAGTGGGGGTCCCGTAAACAGTGTGAAGGCCGCTGCCTCCTCCCTGAGAACCAGGTTCAGGTGACGTGAGGGTGTCTTCTGACCCTAAGATGCAGGGGCTGAGGTACGAAAGAGGCGTGGTTCTGCCTGCCCTCAGGGACCACAGATCCCAGGCTCCTTCCTTTATTTCATGTCCCTCCACCTGGAGGAAGCTGTCCTTCACCCTTCCTGGTTCCCAGACGTCCTCTTAGTTCCCGTCCCCCGCCAGCAGGCCTGGCCAGGGGTCTGCAGGGGAAGCGTGTCTCCCTCCTTCCCCACCCATGAGGCAGAAGTCCAGCACAGTCCCCATGGAGCAGCGACTGCCCCACCTGCCCACCAGGACAGGCACTAACTGTGCTTGGACTTCCGTTCCTTCCTGGCCCGGGAGGCCATGAGTCTGAAGAAGAGCCCAGGAGCCAGAGTTCGAAGGTAAACAGCCAGGGAAGGCATCGGGTCGGCCAGCACCACATCCTTCTTCTTCTTCCCCAGAGCAGCCAGGATGTCTTGGGCCACCTGCACAGGACTTCGGCCCTGGGCCGTGGTCTCATCCATCACTGAAATGGAACAGGAAACTCACTGAGTTTGGGGGCAGAAGCCTGAGCCAACTCTGGACACTTGGTCCCCCAGGGAGCTCTCCCAGGGGCTTGGCCAGCAGGTGCAGTGACTGTCCTTGCAGTCCAAGGAGGGAGGTGGACAGCTCAGAACTACGGTCCATAGCCAGGGGGTGCCCAGCAGATACTCCCTCACTCCCTGACCTGGGGCATTTCAGCCAGTTGGGGCAACCAGTGACTAAGGGTGCTGTGCCAGGGCAGTGGGCCATGCAGGGGGCCAGGTGGGTGGGAGGGCTGCAGAGCACGCTGGCCGGAGAGGAGTGAGGCAGGTGGCAGGGCCCCTGTCTTGGGTGTATCAGGGTGGCAGGCAGGAAGGAAGCCTTGGTTTGTTCTGTGGATCAGAGGTCAATGCAGGGGCACACGATGTTACTTTTTCCCTTATCACTGGCGAACTGTGCCCACAAAGCAGGAACAGCAGGCAGAGGGGAGGCCACCCGCAGCCACGGTGGTGCCCGGCTTCCTCTCCACCATCAACACAGAACAGTAGGTTTCTGGTGGCTGCTCGTTTTTAAATGCCACAGAGGGAATTTTTTAAAAAGATGCTTGGGACTTCCCTGGTGGTGCAGTGGTTAAGACTGTGTTTCCAGTGCTGGAGGCATGGGTGCAATCCCTGTCAGGGAACTAGATGCCACAAGTCATGGGGTGTGGCCGCCATCCTGGGAATAAATGCCTATGAACCTACCCAGCCCCGTGCTTCTGTACGGCTTCTGCTGCCTTGCTGAATGAGGGGGCTGCTGTCCTGGGCATAGGTGGTCTTGGTTCAGGCTTGGCCAGAAGGCCCCTTCTGAACACCCAGCATACTCCCAGGAGCATGTCCCAGGAGGCAGGCCCCGAGCAAGCGCAGGAAGGCAGCTCATGTGGGTCCACCAGCTGGGGAGGCAAAAGCCAGCTGGTCCTGGTTGGCCCCACCTGCTGGCTGGGCCTTGCCGATCGGGCCACTAGTGACTGCAGGTCAGCTCTGTGCTGTCTTTGGCCTCTGCCTACCCCTGAAGTCTTGTCCCCCCAACACTGCAGGGGAACCTCACGGGAAGAGACCCGGCCTGGTCACTTTAGCACTAACAGTGGGCTAGCAGGAGTCCTGTCAGCATCTCAGCAGAGGGCTCCCCCCAGCCCTCTTGTGGGCCTGTTCCCACAACTTCCTCCAGCCTGCAGGGTTCAGGGTAGAGATGGTTGGTGCTCAGGTCAGTCATCAGTATATATGACCGACCTCACAACGTCAGGTGGTTTAAACTGATACTCTGAATGAAAACTGCAAGATCATCAGGGAGCTTTCACAGAGGAACGCACGCTGGGGCCTCACCTCCATACTTGGACCCGTCGGCTGTGACTGCATTAAGGGAGAGATTGGTGTGGATGTAGCCAGGACTGATGACCGTCACCTCGATGTCATGCTGCTCCACCTCAGCCCGCAGACAGTCGAAGAAGGCCTGGGTTGCGTGCTTGGAGGCCGCGTCTGCAAAGGTTGGTGACCAGGGAGAGTAGGATGATGCTGGTCAGGACCCTGAACAGGGGGGCATCAGGTCTCCCACTCCGGTTCAGGGAATACCCTGTGCGTCTTATGTACATGCACTCACTCACACAGAACACGACACAGCACGTACGGTCAAAGGTTCCTGGGCATTCTTGCTCCTGCAAGTTCTAAGTGTGAATTTAATCTATAAAGTTAAAAAAGTCTACTGTGTAAAACATTCAGATAGTTCAGAAGAAACTAAGAAAGTGAAAGTCCTCCTCACACCTCCCAGCGCAGTTCCTCAGAGGGGCCAGGCCACTGGTGTCTCATGTCGGCCAGGTCCCTGCAAAGATGAGGACATGGCCACAGGTTGCTCCTATGGTCCGTGTTACTCATGCTCAGGGTTCTCTCTGTGTGGAAGGCTAGCTGGGTGCCTGCCGTGTGACTCAGGGTCATAGCCACAGAACAGGCTCAGCGTTGTTTCAACTTTCATCACTGAAAATGTCCAGGGATGCTCCCTGGCTGCATGGCAGCATGTGTGCAAACCCATGCCAGGCCTCACGTCTGTCTGTCAGTTCCCACGGGGCAGTCTCTAGTGTGGAAGAGTCCCCAGAGCTCCATGTGCTAGAGCTCCACGTGCTCACCTCCTGGATCCTCCCACCTGACCTCACAACAGCCCGAGGGGACAAAGCCCCGCCCACACCCCACTTCACGACTGGGGAGCCCACTGCCTGTGGGTTGGCCAGTGTGCCTAGGAGGCACCACCTTGTCCAGCCTGGGGGTTATGAAACTTCCAGACCAAGTGTGACCTATGCAGTCACAGCTAAGAGGAGGATAAAATTCAGAAAGACCAAATCCAATGATGTCTAGAAGCAACTCAGTACAAAGAGCACTGTGCACCGCCCCCCGCCCCCGAATGCCTGGTGTGGCCCCTGCTGTCAGCTGTGACGCCCACACGTTTCCTGAGGAAGCCACCCACCAGGCCAGGACAAGTATGGACACGGCATCCCTGGGCGTGTCAGGGCGTCCTGAGTGTGGCCGCAGGGGTGAGGGAGCTGGTGTGGACTCATGAGCCCCGCAGCTGACCTTGGACACACGCACCAGAAGGAGCGCTGGGCTGCATCCAGTTCTGACGGGCTCCCCGTCCAGCTGAGGGTGCCATGTGGCTGTCCTCGCCAGGCTTTGCCCCTCCCCTCCACATGCCCTCTCCCCTCCATGCCCCCTCTCCTCCACATACCCCTCCTTGGAGCTGCCTCAGGCATCTGCGGGTGGGGGGCTCGGTTACAACAGAGTGTTTCCTTGCAGACGGTGAACCAAGGAACGCACTTACCAGGACAGTTTAGAGGTAATTGTGACGTTACTTATAACATTAAACAAAAGTAGAATCTGCCTGCTGGTGCCCTGTGATGGTGCAGTCCCACCATCCTGGCACAGCTGTGCACACTGGCAGGTGAGTCTAAACTGAGGTCGAGCTGGCAGCATTCCCACTTTCTGGAACTAATCTTACTGAAACCCTCACAGTGAGTGTCCAGAGAGAAAAACACTGGAGGACGTGGCACACAGCACATCCCTGCTGCTGGCCACTGAGGAAGGCAGTTCCCTCAGGCATCAAGTCAACCCCTGAGTTACGTGACGCCCATCCATTCAGCAAGTAGGGAGCCGAGTGGAAAGACTGTCAAGCAGGATGATGGAAGCACAGAGCTGCACATAAGGGCCCCAGCGCTGCACGTCTCATCACATGCAGGAGAACTCTGGAGGCGTGTGCAGTAACCGGATGGAGGGGCAGCACCTGTGGGCTGATGGTGGTGGTGGCGCTGGGAGGGGCCTGGTACGCGGTCACACGTGGCGTGAGGAGCGTGGCTGGGACTGAGCCCAGGCTTCTGCTCAGGCACATGCCTCTCAGGTCCCCACACGCTCTGTGCTGAGCGCCCCTCTCATGTCTGAATTCTGGACCGGGAGCCTGCTGTCTTCACAACAAGAGTAAACAATGGGCGTGTGGGCAGGAGGAGTCTGGGCAGAAGCGCCTGACCGGGGGGAGGGAGCACTCACACGCGGATCGGAAAGGCAGGCTGATCTTGCCCTGGATGCTGCTGATCGCAACCACGTGGCCCTGGCGCCTTCTGATCATGGCAGGCAGGAGCGCTGTGGGGAGAGGGCAGAGGTCACCGTCGCTCACGTGGAGAGCCCGGGGAGGGCCACGTCTGAGAGTGCTCGGCCCCCTGTGCCCTGCTGTGAGAACCGTGGCAGGACATCACTGCCTCTGCTGTGCTCTGCCTGCACCCGGTAGGTCACCAAACCCAGTGGGACATGGAGGCAACAACACAGCGCAGGACCAGGCCCAGAAAAGCCAACCCCGAGTCGCAAGGGCAGCACTGACCCCAGGGTGGAGTGGATAAGACAACAGGTCCACAGGAAATGAAAACCATGCCAACCTGCCCGGCACTTCTCCCTTCTGACCCAAGGGCTTACCCTTTGTCAGAGCTACTGGGCCAAAGTAGTTTGTCTCCATTACTCTCTTGTCCACGTCTGGGCTGGTGTCCACAATGGCGCCTCGGTAGCTGATCCCGGCATTATTGATGAGCACGTCCACGTGGCCAAAGCACTGCAGGATCTCGGAGGCAGCCCCTGCTATGGCCCCAGGGTCTGCGAGGTCAAAGGTCACCGTGCAAGGCTTGTGTGTCTGCACCTGGTCAAGTGCGACAGAAGCCAAACGTACCTTCAGAGTGATGGTCTGGCCTGGCTCCTCATCGTGGGGGCAGCCTAGCGTGAAGGACAGGCTGCAGCACTTCCCTGAAGAACGTGGCCTGCCCGTCATGCTCACACCTGACCTGGGCAGCACTGTGGGCAGGGGTCACAGACAGGTGAGCAGGGCCCCCTCCGCCCTGGGCCAGCAGGATGCTGTACACTGTCCCATGTTACAGAGCTGCTATGCCTCTCAGGCCAAGTCAGTTTATTCACAAAACATTTTTATGCACTCCTATGTGTCCAAAAAAGCAAAATGGCTGTCTGAGGAGGCCTTACAAATAGCTGTGAAAAGAAGTGAAAAGCAAAGGAGAAAAGGAAAGATATAAGCATCTGAATGCAGAGTTCCAAAGAATAGCAAGAAGAGATAAGAAAGCCTTCCTCAGAGATCAATGCAAAGAAATAGAGGAAAACAACAGAATGGGAAAGACTAGAGATCTCTTCAAGAAAATTAGAGATACCAAGGGAACATTCCATGCAAAGATGGGCTCGATAAAGGACAGAAATGCTATGGACCTAACAGAAGCAGAAAATATAAGAGGTGGCAAGAATACACAGAAGAACTATACAAAAAAGAGCTTCACGACCCAGATAATCACGATGGTATGACCACTCACCTAGAGCCAGACATCCTGGAATGTGAAGTCAAGTGGGCCTTAGAAAGCATCACTACGAACAAAGCTAGTGGAGGTGATGGAATTCCAGTGGAGCTATTTCAAATCCTGAAAGATGATGCTGTGAAAGTGCTGCACTCAATATGCCAGCAAATTTGGAAAACTCAGCAGTGGCCACAGGACTGGAAAAGGTCAGTTTTCATTCCAGTCCCAAAGAAAGGTAATGCCAAAGAATGCTCAAACTACTGCACAATTGCACTCATCTCACACGCTAGTAAAGTAATGCTCAAAATTCTCCAAGCCAGGCTTCAGCAATATGTGAACCATGAACTTCCTGATGTTCAAGCTGGTTTTAGAAAAGGCAGAGGAACCAGAGATCAAATTGCCAACATCCGCTGGATCATAGAAAAAGCAAGAGAGTCCCCAAAAAACATCTATTTCTGCTTTGTTGACTATGCCAAAGCTTTTGACTATGTGGATCACAATAAACTGTGGAAAATTCTGAAAGAGATGGGAATACCAGACTACCTGACCTGCCTCTTGAGAAACCTATATGCAGGTCAGGAAGCAAAAGAACTGGACATGGAACAACAGACTGGTTCCAAATAGGAAAAGGAGTACATCAAGGCTGTATATTGTCACCCTGCTTATTTAACTTATATGCAGAGTACACCATGAGAAACGCTGGGCTGGAAGAAGCACAAGCTGGAATCAAGATTGCATTGCTGGGAAAAATATCAATAACCTCAGATATGCAGATGACACCACCCTTATGGCAGAAAGTGAAGAAGAACTAAAGAGCCTCTTGATGAAAGTGAAAGAAGAGAGTGAAAAAGTTGGCTTAAAGCTCAACATTCAGAAAACTAAGATCATGGCATCTGGTTCCATCACTTCATGGCAGATAGATGGGGAAACAGTGGAAACAGTCTCAGACTTTATTTTTTGGGGCTCCAAAATCACTGCAGATGGTGATTGCAGCCATGAAATTAAAAGACACTTACTCCTTGGAAGGAAAGTTATGACCAACCTAGACAGCATATTGAAAAGCAGAGATATTACTTTGCCAACAAAGGTCCGTCTAGTGAAGGCTATCGTTTTTCCAGTGGTCATGTATGGATGTGAGAGTTGGACTGTGAAGAAAGCTGAGCGCTGAAGAATTGATGCTTTTGAACTGTGGTGTTGGAGAAGACTCTTGAGAGTCCCTTGGACTGCAAGGAGATCCAGCCAGTCCATTCTGAAGGAGATCAGTCCTGGGTGTTCATTGGAAGGACTGATGCTGAAGCTGAAACTCCAATACTTTGGGCACCTCATGCAAAGAGTTGACTCATTGGAAAAGACCCTGATGCTGGGAGGGATTGAAGGGGACGACAGAAGATGAGATGGCTGGATGGCATCACCGACTCGATGGACATGAGTTTGAGTGAACTCTGGGAGTTGGTGATGGACAAGGAGGCCTGGCGTGCTTCGATTCATGGGGTCGCAAAGAGTTGGCCACGACTGAGCAACTGAACTGAACTGATGTGCCCGATGCTGGAGACGGTAAAAGCAAGGCGGACACGTTTCTGTCCAAGAGCATATGGTCTCATGGGGAAGACTGACACACTATGGCTGTAAAGAACATCGCAAGAAGAAAACGACTGGTGGACATTCTGACTCATGATGCCCTGAGCCTAAGCAGATGAGGGAGGGGTGTGGAGTCAGAGAGGTCGTGCAGGAGTTGCCCTCTGCCTGGACAGCTCAATGGCAGTGACTCAGCTCTGAGGTCAAACTCTCTGAACACTTGCAGCTTCCAGGGGGTCTGCTCAGCCACCAAAGTATAGAAAATGTTGCCTGATTTCAACCATAAGCTCCGTGGTGACCACGTTCCTGTGATGAGAAGCTGTGAGAAAGGCAACCCACATTTCTCGTGCAGCATCAGAAGCCAAGGAAGACCCTGTCTCCCAAACACTGGGGCTGTGTTCCAATGGTGGATGCTGTTCTGATGGCCGACCTGTGTCATCTTGTCCTGGCTGCAGGATATAAGATAAATACAAAACACCCAACTGTGTTTCTACATACCAACAATGAATAATCTGAACAGGATATTAGGCGAGCAAGACCATTTATAATAGCAGCTAAGAGAATTAAATCCTTAGGAATAAATCTAAAGAGGTGAAAGATTTGTACATGGAAGGCGGTAAGACACATGATAAAAATGAAAATTTAAACACATGGAAAGACATCCCATGTTCATGGATTGGAAGACTTAACACTGTTAAGGTGACAATACTATCCAAAGTGATCTGGACTCCACACAATTCCTATCAAAATCTCAATGCCATTTTTGTCAGAAAAAAAAAAAACAATCCTAAAATCCATATAGAAGTGCAGTGGCTATTCAGGAATAGCAGAACAATTTTGGAGACAAGAGCAAAGTTGGAAGATTCACACTTTCAGTCTTTGAAACTTACTACTGAACTATGCGGATTAAAACAGCATGGTACTGACATAAGGACAGGCATATAGATCAGTGGGACAGAATAAAGTGTCCAGAAATAAACCCTCAGATTTAGATTTTTGCCAAGGTTGCCAAGGCCATTCAAGAGGGAAAGGGACTCTGGGCAAACTAGATATCCACATGCAAAAGAATGAAGCTGGAATCTTATCTATCACCATGTACAAACATGGCCTCAAGGGCTTCTCTGGTGGTCCAAGGGTTAAGAACCCGCCTGTCAATGCAGGAGACAGGAGACTCAGTTTTGATTCCTAAGTCAGGAAGATCCCGTGAAGGAAATAGCAACCCACTCCAGTATTCTTGCCTGGAAAATTCCATCGATAGAGGAACCTGGCAGGCTACAGTCCATGGCATCACAGTCAGACATGGCTGAGCACATACACTCAGTATCTAGAATATACATAGAACTCCTCCACAACAAACAACCTGATTAAAAATCAGGAAAAGGACTTGAATTGACATTTCCCCAATTGAGATATATAAATAAGCACATGAAAAGATGCTCAGCACCACCTGTAGTTAGGGAAATGCAAGTCCAAACCACAGTGAGATTCCACTTAGATCTCCTAGGACAGTACAATTAAGAAACAGAAAACAACATGTGCTGGCCCAGATGTGAAGTCAGAGCCCTTGCGCAGTGCTGCTGGGACTGTAACTTGGTGCAGCTGCAGTGGAAAACAGTCTGCAGTTCCTCAAAAGGTCAAACTAAACCTCCACAAACCCTGCCATTCCACTCTTGGGGTGTCCAAAACAGCTGAAAGCAGGGACTGGAGCAGACACATGTCCACCTGTGTCCACGTCGGCATCATTCACAATAGCCCACAGGTGGAGATGCCTTGCAGTACGTCAAGAAAATGGACAGACCAAGTGAGGAACATCTGTACACACAATGGAATACCAGTCCATCAGAAAGAGGAAAGAAGTTCGGACACATCTGTAACGTAGATGAACCCTGAAGACATTACGCTTAGAGAAAGGGCTACTCGTAGAAAGACAAATAGTTTAATTTTATGAGGCATCTAGAACAGGCAAATTCACAGAAAGACATTTCCAGGGACTGGAAAGCAGAGGAAAAAGTGGATTGTTTAAGTGGGAACACAATTTTTGTTGGGGACAGACAGGTGATCATTACAAACATGGTGAATGCACTTACTATCACTGAACTATAAGCTTGTAAGAGGTTAAAATGATAAATATGTGTATTCCCCCACAAATAAAACGTTAAAAGTCATTGCCAACCTCCCACCACCAAAAAGAGATGAATAGGGACCGGGGTTGACGGGGAGAACTCGCAGAGAGACCTCTCTAAGCGCTGTGAAGACCCGCAGAGGACGGGCTGTGCCTCTTCCCCAGGCAAGTCCCCCAGGCTCACTCACCTCCGGAGCCCGGGAAGCAGCAAGTTCTTGGCTGAGCTCCTCCAGGGCCTCAGCATTCCGGCCACAGAGCACCAGCCTAGCACCAGCAGCATGGAAAACTCTGGCACATTCTAGGGGACAAGAAAGCAGCCTGTTGTCTGGGGAGACTCAGGCCTTCAGCCCCGTCAGCTCAGCTCAGCTCCCAGCTCCCCAGCCTCAAACCGCAGGCCTTTTCTTCCCCAGGCATCGGTACTAGCCCCGCCATGGAGGGGTGTGGGGCTGGGAGTCAGGGCCCTCACAGAGCCGTGTTCAGGGCTGTGACACATCCATGGGCAGGAGGGAGGCTCAAGCCGGGGGACAGACTGTTGGGTACCAGGCTCAGGATTTTCCAACATAGTCTTCAGCTCTGACCCCCACTGTAAGCAGGATCCCCACTGTCACTGCAAAGAAGCTCTGTGAGGCAAGGGATGCGCCCAACAGTCAGCAGCGCCAGAACACCTCCCCCGCACCCCTGCACCGAGGCCTGTGGTTGCTGTCACCTCAGTACAACAGGCACACATCTGCCAGGGGCACTTCTGTGGACACATAGGACTCTGGTGAGAGGGGGTGGGGAGACCCCCCCACCAGACCTGAAGCCTGTAGGGCTGTTCCTCCTGAGATTGCCCAGGCCCAAGGGCTCGTAGACACACATGCCCTCTGCACACTACATTGCTCAGTTGTGTCCAACTCTCTGCGACCCCACGAACTGTAGCCTGCCAGGCTCCTCTGTCCATGAGATTCTCCAGGTAAGAATACCACAGTGGGTTGCCATTTCCTCTCCACACAGTGAGGACAAAGTGCGGAGGCTGGCAGCCTTGCAAGGAGGTTAAAGAACAGCAGGGGGACAATAAAGGGGACATCATTTTAAAATGATCGGGGGCAGGGGGGTGAGACCAGGCTCCTCTGAGTCACTAGAGCATCCAGGTGACAACTAAGACCGTGGCAGGGCAGAGTCCAAAACTGCCTGGACACCTGTCTTCGTCAGCCTTCTTTGGAGGCAAAACAAAAAGCGGGCTTGTCAGGAGGGTTCCAGGCAGCTCAGGAATTCAGAGAAGGAGCTGAACGGCCCAGACGGGGGTACAGGAGGCTGCACAGGGTCCCAGGCAGCAGGAGCCCAGCTCTCTGAATGCTGGCAGGTCCCTTCCCCACTTCATCCCCCAGCCTCTCCACAGAGGGGATGGGGCTGCAGACAACTCTGGATTCCCACAGACACCACTCCCCAGCCACGCAAGGGGGCCTCTGACCTGTTCCCTCCAAGCTCTGGTGTCAGAATTCGAGGGAAGGGCCATGTTAGGGGGCAGAATCACCAGGACTGGGCCAGTCAGGGTCACCTGGGAACCCCAAGACCACAATGGGAAGGGTGGCGGGAGCAAGGAGTGATTCCCCAAACACGGCTGAGTGGTGACTGCCGAGAAGCTCAAAGCCCCTAGGTCAAGAGGACGGACGTGAGCGAGACTTCCTGTGATGGACTGAGTCTCCTTGAGAGGCCTCCTCACCTCCACTTCCCTCTTGTGAGGACTGAGCGCGTCACAGCAGCCTCAGGCAGACAGAAAGTGCCAGCCAGGGCTAAGTGTGTTTCTAAGCTGCCTTTTTAGACTGCTCAAGGGACATCCCTGGTGGTCCATTGATTAGGACTCCCCACTTCTACTGCAGGGGGCGACTGTTCAATCCCTGGGTGGGGAATTAAGATCCCCCATGCCATGCTGCAGGGCCAAAAAATAAATTTAAAAACTGGATGTTGGCAAAAATGGAAACGTGGGGTTTAAAGGGCCACAGCCTTTCCTCACTGGAGGCCTGGCCTCACTCAGGTGCCCACAAGGTCTGTGCAGCCCCCACCGCCCCAGCTGACCATGCAGCCACCCTAGGTATCAGACTGAGTCCCGGGCCCAGCGGTCAAGTGGAGTCTTGGTGCTATGGGCTCAGAGGAGGGGCACGGATCCAGGGATGGAGGAGGCTCTGGGGTCCAGGCGACATCCCTCCCCGGCCAAAGTGAGGGCATAATGCCAGCGTCCCTCAGGAAAGGAGGGAGGAGGTTCCGGGTGACAATGCCCTCTTTCCAGACACAGCTCCTCGTGCAGTCTCACTTGCTCCCCTGATCCAGGTGGAGCTTTCTGGAAGGAGGTTCAGGCCGTGTGGTGTCATCTTCCCTGAACCCCATCCTGACCAAGGGCTCAAACCCAGGCTGAGTCGAGCCCCTGCTCTGGCCCTGGGTGGGCTGCTTGGGTCACAGCCCAGCTGAGTCTCCTTGGGTGGGGTGGAGTAGGAGTTGGGGGTGCTCTCACAGAGACCCTCAGCGTTCCTGAGGCCAGTTTCCTACCATTCCCAAAGCCCTGCTGGCTTCCTCATCCCGTTTCATCCTGACCTGACCGCCATAGTGGACATTCTGTGAGCTGCCACCAAGACGTAAGGTGGGGGACACGGGTCCACACGGCTCTGGAGACTGTCATCCACTTTGCAGCAAAACAAAGGGAGGAAATTAGAGCTTGTACAGGAGTGACGGGGATGCAAACAACAGACTGGGGAGAAAAGCTGATACAGTGAGGCAGAAGGGTGGAGGGAGCACACTTATCTCGGCTGCTGGCCAGTCCCCAGACCTCTAGCCCTGCTGGCTTATAGCCCCCCAGCTGCTCACAGCTGCAGAACCAGGATGTGTCCCTTCACCCAGCATCCTGTGATCCACAGGATAAGCCGGGAGACACAGCAGGAGGAACACAGAGGGCCGTCTGAATACCTGGCATGTCTGCCAGGCCTCCAGGTGGCCGACGGCATAGCCACAAGGGTGGGTGAGGTCTCCTCCCCACAACCCATGGGCAGTGGCCAAGGGGTGTCTACTGAGGCCAGAGGGGAAGAGACACATGGCTTCCTGGCCCTCTGATGGGACCCAGGAAACAGCAGGAAGAGCAGTCACACAAGGACACACAGGCCCCAGTGCTGCAGGAGGAAACGGGGTGAAGAGAGGACGGCCTCTCTCCTGCGCATGCACATGCTGGCCCCGCAGCCCACCTCTCCCGCACAGCCAACCCTCAGGCGCTCTTCAAGGACGTTAAAAAACGCTTCTCTCTGCTGCGAAGCAGAGGCCGCTAAGAATCTATATTTAGAGCTGAGTAAGGTCAGAGGCTTGGCTGTGGCTTGGGGCTGGGAGATCTGATGACAGACCTCAGGTTACCCCCGAGACCTCACCTGAACACCATGCTGGCGCACGCTCCCCGAAGCCTGCTGGCACCCTGGCCACCAGCAGTCCAGTCCTCATCTGCTCCCCCATGTTCCTGCAGCCCCCGCACAGCCCTGCTACTCTGGACCTGTCCTGCCCACCTCGCCGCCTCCCCAGGGAGAGGAGACGCGGGCTTCCATTTGGCTTCGGGTTTCTGCCTACAGATCCCAGGAGGAGTCACGCCTTCTCTGAGCGTATGGAGGACTCGGGAGATGAGCCCGAGCCAGCACACACCTGGGTGCCGTGCCTACCGGCTGCGGGGAACACATGGGGTACACACGGGCAGAAGTCCCTCCTCTCTGTAGGACCCAGGCTCCCTGAGGGGAGGACCCTGCCTCCCATCATCTGTCCCAGCACGTGGCGGGAGACACAAAGGTGCTGGGTGTACCCCACCGCAGGGCGCCTCTCGGCCTTGTTCCACAGAACTGAGCGCCAGCGTGGGGAATATGTAGGGTGGCATGGCACACGTGCGGATTCCGACACACCTACACTGGTACACTGTGCTGAGGGCAGTCTGGGACCCAGAAGCTCCATGTGGACCTAGAACCAGACTAGAACCAAGCTTAACTGGAGACCGGCTGAGGAACAGCTGATGCCTCATTGATGCTGTCTTGATCTGCCCGGATACAGCTGGAGGCCCTGTGAAGAGCAGCGAGGAGAAGGTGACCCCAGAGCCTTAAACCAGGGATGTGGATGAATCCAGTAAAGACCCTCAGAGAAGCAAAAACATTATTCAATTCAACGGACATGAGTTTGAGCAAATTGGAAGACGGTGAAGGACAGGGAGGCCTGGCGTGCTACAGTCCATCTCTGGGGACCTCTTTGGGGTTGCAAAGAGTTGGACACAATGGAGCGACTGAACAACAACTGGGAAGCTGGGTGCCACCACATACAGACACCCGTCTCCACGCTGACCGGCACTGAGGCCGCCCCAGACACGTGTGTGGCCTTCTCCCTGGCTGCCACCTCCAGCCCTGATGCTCCCACGGCCTTTTCCTCCTGGACCAGGGACAGGGAGGCCCTTGCTGCCCAGTCACCAACTGACCTCATATGTCTGCACCCACGTCCCCAGCCCCTCCCCAACAGCACTGCACCACGACCCACCTCGGCCCAGGCCTGACGTGGCGCCAGTGATGACCACCACGGCGTTCCGGACGTAGGCCCTCATGCGCAGCCACTGAAGCAGCTTGAAGAGGCTAAAGAGGCCCACGCAGCCCAGGAGCAGGGGCAGAATGGCTGTGGAGGTGATGAAGTCCATGACCCGCGCCCTCAGCAGACTCTTTCTGGAAGAACAAAGCACATGAATTAGTGACGAGCTGGGGGGACGCCAGGGACTTGGCCACCCTCTGCCCCTGAGTCTGACACAGACCCCAGGTCCCACGTCAGGGTCTCAGTTCTGAGCCCGGCAGGGTCTCCCCAGGCCCCGCACCCTGTGTGGACCGTTCAGCGTGGTAGAACCAGTTTCCTCTCTGTAGGGACACAAGCTGGCATCACAGACTGAGCTGGGTGGCTGAGGACCCGCTCCTGGAGCGTGTCAGCACCCACCGGAGTCTCCCTCAGAAACCTGTTTCGGGGAAATTGATACCACCCAATATTATTTCCCATTCCTGGTATTTGTGAAATGAGAAAAGTTTTTCTGTAAAAAAGGAAAAAGGAAGCCATACAATCCTTACACTCCTCTCAGAAGAGACATTCCCTGGATGGTATCCTCAGTGGCCATGGGCCTCAGGATGCCCCAAGGGACTCATAGCATGGTGAACACCCTCTGAGATGCGGGCACAGACTCAGGCCTGGAGCAGAGGCCCTGCACACTGTGGCCTGTGCCCGCCCAGTGTCACTGGTGAGCCACGTCCCCCCAGAAATCGGGAGGCCCTGGCAGTGGGCACACAGCTGTGCACGGTCCACACTTCAGAAATGTCCACTCCTTCCAGGACTCACCACCCCCACTCCCCACACCCCCATGCCCAGAGGGGAGACACGGGGCTAAAGGCATGTTGAGGGGAGCAGTACCTTGCGTGCCGCCCAGAGAAGGTGGCCCCAGGCCCTCCAGGACCATGAGATTAGGGGCTCAGGGAAGAAGGGCTGCAAATCAGAAGGGACTTCAATCATTCATCAGACTGAATGACTTCAGTGTCCTTGCCCAATCCCAAGCCTTCAGTTCAGTTCAGGCACTCAGTCGTGTCCGATTCTTTGCAACCCCAAGGACTGCAACATACCAGGCTTCCCTGTCCATCACAAACTCCTGGAGCTTGCTCAAACTCATGTCCATCAAGTCAGTGATACCATCCAACTATCTCATCCTCTGTTGTCCCCTTCTCCTCCTGCCTTCAATCTTTCCCAGCATCAGGGTCTTTTCCAATGAGTCAGTTCTTCACATCAGGTGACCAAAGTATTGGAGTTTCAGCTTCAGCATCAGTCCTTCCAATGAATATTCAGGACTGATTTCCTTTAGGATTGACTGGGTTGATCTCCTTGCAGTCCAAGGGACTCTCAAGAGTTTTCTCCAATGCCACAGTTGAAAAGCATCAATTCTTCAGCACTCAGCCCCACATATATAAGGATGTGCTTCCCCCCTTCCCATGACACACCCACTCTGGTGCCTCCAAGGCGGGAACACATGGAGCCCTCACGGGCCACCTGTGTGCCTGCGCTGTGCTAACCCTGACGTCCAGGTTTGCGAGGGCCATCCCGATCTAAGCTACAGGCTCTGTTCCAATCGGAACTGTCAACAAAGCTATTTCAGTATTCAGATTAACTTTTCACCTGCCTTTCCCATACACCTAAATTCTTAATCAGCATAAAAAATTAACATCCATGGACAAACATCTGCAAAAATGACTCTTTCCTATCAACCTCCACTTAATCTACTTAATCTACTTCTGAAACACCCCAGCTACTGTCTGCTAAGTGGGCACATTCCCGTCTTACCTGACACTGTGCCAAGCCCACACATGGATGTCCTGGCAATCCAAATGGCTTCCAAAGCACCTAGCTCTTTACCTGGGTATGACTGGCACCAATGCCTGCCCTCAACTGAACGTTCAGGTGGGGCTGAGCCCCAGAAGCAAGGCGAGGACCTAAAGGCCCTTTGTTTGGCACCTAGGAAGTTCTCAGAGAGGCTCAGTGCAGGCAGGAGCACCCCCGGCACCCGTGGATCTGTGGGTGCTGCCTGGGGGCCTTCACAGGGCCCAGCCCCGAAGACTGTGGGTACATTTCAACCCAGCAGGACGGCTGTGTGGGAAGAGCTTTATCCCCGTGGCAACCCAAGATCCTCATACCAGGTAGGTCCCAAGAAGGAGCACGCTGCTTGGCTCAAATGACCCAGGCCCAGCCACTGCCCAGGAAGCCCAGGAGGTGGGGACACTGCTTATGGAAGGACAACAGGCTCAGCTTTCCAGAGACCACAGCCCTGTGGAGTCTGCCCATGTCAGGCTTTACTGAAGGCTAAAAGTAAGGCACCAAGCACCAACATGCAGCCCTGTTGCCTCCCAAATTCAGAGTTTCCGAGACCATCTGGAGAACACGAACACATGGCAGTGGCAGCACAGGGGCTCAAAGACGAGCCCTCGCCCTGCTGGCACAACCGGCTTCGGCCTCTTACCAGCCTGAGTGGGGGCCACTCCGCTGGGGTCTTGGCACCTGAGTTTGTAAAGCGAGGTCTGTAAAACAGGTTTGTTGCGAAGGATGAATTAACACATAGAAGTATGAGTACGGTCCCTGGCCAAGGGTAAGAGCTCAGTGAACACGGCTGGCACCAGCAGCAGCATCGTCACCCATCACTAACTGAAAGCCCAGGAATCGGTTTCACAGCAATCAGATCTCCAAGGTTGTCTGAAGGGGTCTCTGGTTTATGAAATAAAGGAAACTCATCAAATACTGCTATAATTTAATGTTTATGACTCATAAACCTCCTGGTTTAATTAAAGTAACAAACAGGAAGAAAGAGACAGAATCCCATATCCCAGACTTCGCTAGTGGCACAGTGGATAGGAATCTGCCTGCCAATACAGGGACACAGGTTCAATCCCTGGTCCAGGAAGATTCCACATGCCATGGAGCAACTAAGTCCATGCACCACAACTGCTGAGCCTCTGCTCTAGAGCCCGGGAGCTGCACCTATGGAGCCCACGTGCCCTAACTACTGAAACCCAAGCTCCACACCTAGAGCCTGTGCTCCACAAGAGAGAAGCCACTGCAATGAGAAGCTCACATACCGCAACTAGACCGCAGCCCCAGCTCACCGCAACTAGACAAAAGCCTGCACCACGATGAAGACCCAGCACAGCCAAAAATTTAGAAATAAACAAATAATACTAAATATTAACATACAGAAATTGGTTGCATCACTTTATATTAACAATGAAATACCAGAAATGAACAAGCAATCCCTTTAAAAAATAGCATGAAACAAATAAAATACTCAGGAATAAACCTGACCAAGGAGGTAGAAGACATATGCTGAGAACCATAAAACATTAATAAAGGAAATAGAAGGTAATTCATAGAAATGGAAAGATATCCTATGTTCTTCAATTGGAAGAATATTGTTAAAATGGCCATGCTACCCAAACTAATATACAGACTTAATGGGAGAGATCTGACAGAATGTGGTCCACTGGAGAAGGGAATGGCAAACCACTTCAGTATTCTTGCCTTGAGAACCCCATGAACAGTATGAAAAGGTAAAATGATAGGATACTGAAAGAGGAACTCCCCAGGTCAGTAGGTGCCCAAGATGCTACTGGAGATCAGTGGAGAAATAACTCCAGAAAGAATGAAGGGATGGAGCCAAAGCAAAAACAATACCCAGCTGTGGATGTGACTGGTGATAGAAGCAAGGTCTGATGCTGTAAAGAGCAATATTGCATAGGAACCTGGAATGTCAGGTTCATGAATCAAGGCAAATTGGAAGTGGTCAAACAAGAGATGGCAAGAGTGAATGTTGACATTCTAGGAATCAGCGAACTGAAATGGACTGGAATGGGTGAATTTAACTCAGATGACCATTATATCTACTACTGCGGGCAGGAGTCCCTCAGAAGAAATGGAGTAGCCATCATGGTCAACAAAAGAGTGCGAAATGCAGTACTTCGATGTAATCTCAAAAACGACAAAATGATCTCTGTTCGTTTCCAAGGCAAACCATTCAATATCAGAGTAATCCGCTGAAGAAGCTGAAGTTGAACGGTTCTATGAAGACCTACAAGACCTTTTAGAACTAACACCCAAAAAAGATGTTCTTTTCATTATAGGGGACTGAAATGCAAAAGTAGGAAGTCAAGAACCACCTGGAGTAACAGGCAAATTTGGCCTTGGAATACAGAATGAAGCAGGGCAAAGACTAATAGAGTTTTGCCAAGAAAATGCACTGATCATAACAAACACCCTCTTCCAACAACACAAGAGAAGACTCTACACATGGACATCACCAGATGGTCAACACTGAAATCAGATTGATTATATTCTTTGCAGCCAAAGATGGAGAAGCTCTACACAGTCAGCAAAAACAAGACCAGGAGCTGACTGTGGCTCAGATCATGAACTCCTTATTGCCAAATTCAGACTTAAATTGAAGAAAGTAGGAAAAACCACTAGACCATTCAGGTATGACCTAAATCAAATCCCTTATGATTATACAGTGGAAGTGAGAAATAGATTTAAGGGCCTAGATCTGATAGATAGACTGCCTGATGAACTATGGAATGAGGTTCGTGACATTGTACAGGAGAGAGGGATCAAGACCATCCCCGTGGAAAAGAAATGCAAAAAAGCAAAATGGCTGTCTGGGGAGGCCTTACAAATAGCTGTGAAAAGAAGAGAAGCAAAAAGCAAAGGAGCAAAGGAAAGATATAAGCATTTGAATGCAGAGTTCCAAAGAATAGCAAGAAGAGATAAGAAAGCCTTCCTCAGAGATCAATGCAAAGAAATAGAGGAAAACAACAGAATGGGAAAGACTAGAGATCTCTTCAAGAAAATTAGAGATACCAAGGGAACATTCCATGCAAAGATGGGCTCGATAAAGGACAGAAATGTTATGGACCTAACAGAAGCAAAAGATATTAAGAAGAGATGGCAAGAATACACAGAAGAACTGTACAAAAAAGATTTTCACGACCCAGATAATCACGATGGTGTGATCACTGACCTAGAGCCAGACATCCTGGAATGTGAAGTCAAGTGGGCCTTAGAAAGCATCACTACGAACAAAGCTAGTGGAGGTGATGGAATTCCAGTGGAGCTATTTCAAGTCCTGAAAGATGATGCTGTGAAAGTCCTGCACTCAATATGCCAGCACATTTGGAAAACTCAGCAGTGGCCACAGGACTGGAAAAGGTCAGTTTTCATTCCAATCCCAAAGAAAGGCAATGCCAAAGAATGCTCAAACTACTACGCAATTGCACTCATCTCACACGCTAGTAAAGTAATGCTCAAAATTCTCCAAGCCAGGCTTCAGCAATATGTGAACCATGAACTTCCTGATGTTCAAGCTGGTTTTAGAAAAGGCAGAGGAATCAGAGATCAAATTGCCAACATCCACTGGATCATGGAAAAAGCAAGAGAGTTCCAGAAAAACATCTATTTCTGCTATATTGACTATGCCAAAGCCTTTGACTGTGTGGATCACAATAAACTGTGGAAAATTCTTAAAGAGATGGGAATACCAGACCACCTGACCTGCCTCTTGAGAAACCTATATGCAGATCAGGAAGCAACAGTTAGAACTGGACATGGAACAACAGACTGGTTCCAAATAGGAAAAGGAGTTCGTCAAGGCTGTATATTGTCACCCTGCTTATTTAACTTATATGCAGAGTACATCATGAGAAACTCTGGACTGGAAGAAGCACAAGCTGGAGTCAAGATTGCCAGGAGAAATATCAATAACCTCAGATATGAAGATGACACCACCCTTATGGCAGAAAGTGAAGAGGAACTAAAAAGCCTCTTGATGAAAGTGAAAGTGGAGAGTGAAAAAGTTGGCTTAAAGCTCAACATTCAGAAAACAAAGATCATGGCATCTGGTCCCATCACTTCATGGGAAATAGATGGGGAAACAGTGTAAACAGGGTCAGACTTTATTTTTGGGGGCTCAAAAATCACTGCAGATGGTGACTGCAGCCATGAAATTAAAAGACGCTTACTCTTTGGAAGAAAAGTTATGACCAACCTAGACAGCATATTCAAAAGCAGAGACATTACTTTGACAACAAAGGTCCGTCTAGTCAAGGCTATGGTTTTCCTGTGGTCATGTATGGATGTGAGAGTTGGACTGTGAATAAAGCTAAGCACTGAAGAATTGATGCTTTTGAACTGTGGTGTTGGAGAAGACTCTTGAGAGTCCCTTGGACTGCAAGGAGATCCAACCAATCCATTCTGAAGGAGATCAGCCCTGGGATTTCTTTGGAAGGAATGATGCTAAAGCTGAAACTCCAGTACTTTGGCCACCTCATGCGAAGAGTTGACTCATTGGAAAAGACTGTGATGCTGGGAGGGACTGGGGGCAGGAGGAGAAGGGGACAACAGAGGATGAGATGGCTGGATGGCATCACTGACTCCATGGACATGAGTCTGAGTGAACTCCGGGAGTTGGTGATGGACAGGGAGGCCTGGCGTGCTGCGATTCATGGGGTCGCAAAGAGTTGGACAGGACTGAGCAACTAAAATGAACTGAATGTGACTCCTATCAATTTACCTATGACATTTTTCACAGAACTATAACAAATAATCCTAAATCTTATATGGAACCATTAAAGACCCAGAATTGCCAAAGCAATCCTGAAGAAAAAGAACACAGCAGGATGCATAAGATAATACTTCCAGCCTTCAGATAATACTACAAAGCTACAGTCATCGAAACAGCATGGTATTGGCACAGAAACAGACACATGGATCACAGGAAAAGAACACAGAGCCCAGAAATAAATTCAAAGACCTACAGACCCTTTTCGAGTAAGCAGCCTGAGGTGACCCCTAAAAATGGTGCACTATTCACTCGACCCAGAAAACCCCACAAAATCATCCAAATCAAGAGGTTCAAATCTTCGTGTTCACTTTAAGAACATTCGTGAAAACTGCCCAGGCCGTAAAGGGTATGCATATCCGAAAAGCCACCAAGTATCTGAAGGATGTCACTTTTAAGAAGCAACGTGTGCCTTTCCGTCGCTACAACGGTGGAGCTGCTGGGTGTGCACAGGCCAAACAGCGGGGCTGGACGCAGGGTCGGGGGCCCAAAAAGAGCGCTGAATTGTTACTGCACATGCGCAGAAATGCAAAGAGTCACGCTGAACTTAAGGGCTTAGATGTAGATTCTCTGGTCATTGAGCACATCCAGGTGAACAAAGCCCCCAAGACGCGGCGCAGGACTTACAGAGCTCACGGTCGGATCAACCCCTACGTGAGCTCTCCCTGCCACATTGAGATGATCCTTCCTGAAAAAGAACAGATTGTTTCTAACCCAGAAGAGGAGGTTGCACAGAAGAAAAAGCTATCCCAGAAGAAACTGAAGAAACAAAAACATATGGCTCGGGAATTAATGCCGCAAAAAATCAATGCAAATAAAAGTTAAAAAAAAAAAACAACAGACCTATGGACAATTAATCTTCAACACAGGAGGCAAGATCATACAATATGGGGGAAAAAAGTATGTTCAGCAAGTGGTGCTGGAAAACCTGAACAGCTGCATGTAAATCAATGAAGTTAGAACACATCCCTCACACCATACACAAAAATAAACTCAAAATGACTTACAGATGTGTCTGACTCTTTGTGACCCCATGGACTGTCCATGGAATTCTCCAGGCCAGAATACTGGAGTGGGTAGCTTTTCCTTTCTCCAGGGGATCTTCCCAGCCCAGGGACTGTACCAGGTCTCCTGCATTGCAGGTGGATTCTTTACCAGCTGAGCTACAGGGAAGCCCAAGAATACGGATTGGGTAGCCTATCCCTTCTCCAGCGGATCTTCCTTACCCAGGAATAGAACTGGAGTCTCCTGCATTGCAGGTGGGTTCTTTACCAATTGAGCTTACAGGGAAGCCCAAATATAAGACAGGACACCATAAAACACCTTGAAGAAAACACAGGCAAAACATTCTCTGACATAAATGGTACCAATGTTTTCTTAGGTTAGTGTCCCAAAGAAATAAAAATAAAAGCAAAAATAAACAAATGGGACCTAATCAAACTTACAAGCTTTTGCACAGCAAAGGAAACCACAAACAAAATGAAAAGACTAAAAAAAAAAAAGTGAAAAGACTGGGAGAAAATATTTGCAAATGATGTGACCAACAAGGCTTAATTTCCAAAATATATAAACAGCTCACAGAAGTAAATAATAAAACAAACAAACAACCCAATCGAAAAATGGGGAGAAGACCTAAATAGACATTTCTCCAAAGAAGACGTTCAAGGGTAGCAGGCCCATGGAAAGACGGTCATCACCATTAATCATGAGAGAAATGCCAATGAAAACCACAGTGAGGGGCCAACTCTCTCCAGTCAGACGACTAACAGTAAATGTTGGAGAGGGTCTGGCCAATATGGAGCCCTCTTATACTGTTGGTGGGAATGTAAGTTAGTACAGCCTGTATGGAAAACGGTATGGAGGTTCCTCAAAAAACTAAAACTAGATGTGCCATGTGATCCAGCAATCCCAGTCCTGGGCATACACCCAGACAAAACTATAATTTGGAAAGATACGTGCATCGTTAGGTTCAGAGCAGCACTGTTTAGAAGACCTGGAAATAGCCTCGATGTCCATCAACAGATGAATGGATACAGAAGATGTGGTGTATATACATACACACACTAACACACATGCAATGGAATACTATTCAGCCACATAAAGAATGAAATAATGCCATTTGCAACAGCATGGATGGACTTAGAGATTATCATACTGAGTGAAGTAAAAAAGAGAAAGACAAACGCCATATGATATCACTCATGTAGAATCTAAAACACGACACAAGCGAACACATCCATAAAACAGAAAAGACTCAGACATAAAGAACAGACTCTTGGTTGCCGACGGGGAGAGAGGGTGGAGGAGGGGAGGGTTGGGAGTTTGGAAAGAGCAGATGCAAACTACTATATATAGAATGAATGAGCAACAAGGTCCTACTTGTATGGCACAGGAAACTATGTTCAATATCCTATGATAAACTATGATGGAAAAGCATATGAAGAAATATATATACAACTGAGTCACTCTGTTGTACAGCAGAAGTTAACACAACACCAAATCAAAGTTTAAAAACAAAAAAAGAAAATGTGGCTGCCACGACAGTCACGGAGGCTGACAGAGCAAGGAGAGAGCAGACGGGGACTGTAGTGTCCCGTCCACCCCCTTCTCACGGCCAGGGAGGAGCAGGATGAAGATAAACCCACCCAGCAAAGCACACCACTGACACAAACGCAGCTCCATGCACCTGCTCAAGCCCAAGGCAGCACCTCGGACATAAAAAGAAGAGGAGCCACACACCGTCTCGGACACATCTGGTGTTCCTGGAGCACCTGACACATCGCCCGCCAGCCCAGGTCTTCCGGCCCCGGGGACCTCTCTGCCCGAGGCAAATACGGCACCAGGATAAGGGGGTCCATTCTCGGCCCGCTTTCTGTAAGGAGAGTGCACCTGCATTCAGTCTGGCAAGGTCTCAAAATCAGAACGTAAAGTAAACTAGAAACCAGCACCCACTCCGCCCAGCAGCTCAGGACGATGGTGGGAAAAGGGACACCCCAGAGCAAGCCACTTATTTTAGAGTCAGGTTCAATTTCAGCATCACTTCCCTGAACAGGTGAGGCTGCAAACACTGACAATCACACCTCTTTCTGGGAGTTTCTCAAATTCTTAAAGATCTCCCAACTTTAATCCTGCTCTGCCGTGCACATGGCCACACAAATGGGCCCCTGGGTCTCCCAGACTCTCAGAGGCAGCTGTGCCGACTCCTTTCTGTCTCACTCCCACTGGTGCGGGCAGCCAAGAGAGTGAGACACAGAAGTAACTCAGCCCCACAGCCTTGGTGCGGTGTCTGGGCCTTTTCTGAGCAAAAGGGCAGAAAAGAACTGAGTCTCAGCTGGCCATATGTACTGATCAGGAAAGAAATCTCCTATATAAACCAAAGGGTGTGTATTGGCGGGGAGGGGGGCAGTTTAACGTGGCACATGTGTTTATATGTTTTGCATTTTATATCCAAATGCTTAACTGCTAGTTGTAGATATAAATGGAATACAAGACTGGAGGTTAAAAAAAAAAGGTAGGAGTGGGGAAAAAAATCTTGCTCACGATTCCCAGCGTTTGGAGATGAGCTTATAGCACGAGGTGCAGTCAGACAGGATAGGAAGCACGTGGAGAGATGGAGGCGGGGAGGCACCAGCCAGGTGTCCCCTGGACTGGAAGCAATGGAAGCACGACCACACACTGGGAGCCACGCCCACGCTCTCCAGGACAAGGCAGGAGCCCAGGATCGGCCGGTGTTTTCAGGCCCAAGTCAAGCGTATGAAGGTGGAAGAGCCCCTACGGGTGGCAGGAAGGTCGTGGGTGTGCACTGCTCTCCTGCTCTCTATGAGGCTCTTCAGACAGGCCTTCAGAACCTCAGTCTGGAGCTCCGAGGAATCAACTTGAAGTAGGCTTGTCACCGCTTATGCCATCTGTTCCATTTTCTATCCTTCAGTCAAAATCCTACACTGCATTTCACAGATGGAATCTGCTCCTAAGATCCCTTTCTTCTCTCAAACAATCACAAAACTAAAATAAACTGAAACTTCAATAAAAACAGGTTGTTAGAATCCACTCAAAAACCACACACAGAAATTAAACCGTTAACAGCCACATCTGAAAATCAAAGGCAGGGATCTGAGAACCCTCCAAAGTCAAAGATAATGATGAGTTCGGGTCTGTCAGGGTCAGTCATGAAATAATGTGCCATGTTAAGTACAAGAAAATGGGGCGAAAGGGTAGAGAGGGGTTCCAACCGGGCGGCAGGACACGGAGGCCACACGGCAAGGAGGGGCCTGGCAGCGACAGGAGTCAGGCTCCTGTTCCCACAGCCCACATTTAGTTCCACACAGCTGTTCTGCTAAAGGTGACCTAAGCTACAGGTCATGCTTGTGACCCATATCTGAAAATACATATCTAATTTCAGAAAGTAAGAACAGAGTGAAGCCACTCTTTTGTGGTCCTAAGCGTACGAGAAGCAGCAGCGAAGGCCATCTTCGACAGGAAAGACAAGACAGAACCTACCTCAGGCGGCAGACGCTTCACCAGTGGCAGCCCCAACACCGAATCTTCTCTGGTCTTTTGACCCGAAGCTGAGTGACTCAGACCGGAGGCCAGAGGAAACCTTCAGGTCAGCAGGCCCTCCCCGGAATGCTGGAACGAGCCACGGACGGGTGGCCTGTGGGGTGTATTTTAAGATGACAGCCTTAGGGCCCCCAGTTTAAAGGAGTGCAGGCCAGCATTAGTGAAGACAGAACCAAGAGGAAGGCCTGAGTGTATTTCAGACCAGCTCCGGGGCGTTCCGTCCTGGAAAAGCAACCATGCTGAAGCGGGCACTGCTCTGCAGTAAGACGCTGAGCACCGACTGCCCACAGCCTGGCAGGGAAGGTGGCAAGAGGGATGCCAGACACAGCTCCAGACCCTGCAGTGGGGAACGGCCGACACAAGCACAGGATGCTGGAGGCTAACTGTTCATTACGGGCCAAAGTCTGCCTTCGGTTTTTAAAAACCACACTGAACGAAACTGCCCAGACACCATGTCACTAAAAACAATTTTGGTTTCCAATGTGCTTTATAAAATGAATTTAGTATTACTAGAAGATGCCCACGTGACCTTGCCCTCTTCCTAGAACACACACCAGACCTGTACCATCACCCCAAAAGAAACCACAGGAGGCAGTCATTGCAGTGGTAAAGCAGAAAAAGTACCAAGCTGGCGCTGGGGAGGGGAGTTCAAGGTCACCTGTTGTGTCCCTGACACGCGAGCAGATTTACTCTCTGCAACTAACTTGTGCTAACTTACAAAATGGGGCTGATTATTCCAATGAGAAACAACGTGGGCAGCACTCTGTAAACGCTAATGTCCTGCTGACTCATAAAGTGACTGAAAAAAAGCACTTCCAGGGAGGATTTCGGACAGGAACTTCACACAGGCAGCCATCTTGAAGGGCGTTCAGCAAAAAGACTAAGCTCTCTATTTTCCATCCACATGTCACATGCAGAGCCTCTCAGCTCAGCTCCAGGATGGCTCTGGCCCACCCATTCATCAATGGCGTATCAGCTGCCATTTGCACCAGGAGCTGGGCAGACCAGGGCTGTAGGGCGATGGACCCGTGAGACACAGGTTCTGACCTCATGGAGCTCACAGCCCAGACAGACAGACTGACGATAAAAAAAGAAACAAAAGTTAAATGACTAGACTTGTGATAAGGTAGCCTGTCTAGTGGACAAGCCTCACCTGAAGCTTTGATTCAAAGTCAAAACCACCCAAACAGGCATGCTGGCCACACAGCACACAGCCCACCCCAGGGCAGCTGCCAGCTGCAACTCCCGAGTTTTAGGAGAGAACACTTTCTAACTCATTCCATGAGACCAGCAAGAAAAAACACTGTAAGAAAACTACAGACCAATATCCCTTTTGAACAGTGACACAAAAATTCTCAACAAAAAAACCCTAACAAACTGAATTTAGCAGTATAGTAAAAGGATTATACATCCCAACCACGTGGGGTTTGTTCCTGGGATGCAAGATTGGCTCAACATATGAAGGTAAATACACCACATCAACTGAAGGAAAGAAAAACATATGATTGTCTCAGTTGATGCAGAAAAAGCATCTGATTAAGAAATAAGCATCTGATAAAATTTAACACTGTTTCATGATGCAAGCACTCAACAAATAGGAATAGAAGGAAACTACTAACACAATTAAGAGTCATATACTAATAAACCTCCATCAAACATCGGACTCAATGATAAAAGAATGAAAGCTTCTCTTCTAAGATCAGGAACAAAGCAAGGATGCTGACTTTCACCACCTCTATTCAACACAGACTGAAAATTCTAGCCAGAGCAATTAGGCAGGAGAAAGAAAGAAAAGACATCTAAATTGGAAAGGATGAAGTAAAATTATTTGTTTGCAGACGATATGATCTTGTTTGTGGAAAACCCTAAGGACTATAACACACACACACAAAAAATGTGTTTTAAAATGTGTTAGGCTTCCCTGGTGGTCCAGTGGCTAAGACTCCATGCTCCCAATGCAGGGAGCCCGGATTCGACTCCTGTTCAGGGAGCTAGATCCTACATCAGTTCACTCGCTCAGTTGTGTCTGACTCTGTGACCATATGGACTGTAGCACGCCAGGCTTCCCTGTCCCTCACCAACTCCCGGAGCTTACTCAAACTCATGTCCATCGAGTTGGTGATACCATCCAACCATCTCATCCTCTGTCGTCCCCTTCTCCTCCTGCCTTCAATCTTTCCCAGCATCAGGATCTTTTCCAATGAGTCAGTTCTTCACATCAGGTGGCCAAAGCATTGTTCACGTGTAGAGTCATCTCTTGTGTTGTTGGAAGAGGGTGTTTGCTATGATCAGTGCATCCTCTTGGCAAAACTCTGTTAGACTTGCCCTGCTTCGTATTGTACTCCAAGGCCAAATTTGCCTGTTACTCCAGGTATCTCTTAACTTGCTGCTCTGGTGTGAGTTCTAGGTCTTGTAGGTCATCATAGAACCATTCAACTTCAGCTTCTTCAGCATCAGTGGTTGGGGCATAGACTTGGATTACTGTGATATTGAATGGTTTGTCTTGGAAATTAACAGGGATCATTCTGTCATTTTTTTTTTCCTTCATTTTGTTTTTATTATTAGCATGTTTGCTTAATTTACAGCAAGCAGAAAATAAGCTGGGTCTTGTTTTGATCCAAACATTGATGTTTTAAAGGTTGTACACAATATTTGTTAAAAAGAACATATAAAAATACCTTTTTAGAAGCTTCTATAAGAAAGAAAATACAAAGTTTAACCCCACAACTTTCCTCTTTGCTAGAACTGCAAACTACTGCTACAGTTTTAAATAGACTTTTTGTTTAAACTATACATCCAGGAAAATCTAAAAAAATTAAAGAAACGTGCATATAAATGATTGCATAGCAGAACATGAACATTAACTGCAAACAGTAAAGAAATGAGTTAGAAATACTATCAAATATACAAAGGTTCTAGAATCAATCCTTGAAACACATTCCACAAACAGTATTTAAAAACCACCTTTTGTTCTTTACAGGCAAGGCCTAGATCTCTAAAACCGAAACTGAAAAAAGTAATCCTCTAAAAGGCATAGTTTCCCCACAACATTTCTTACTTATGCCTGTAAGCAAGCAATCTAAAATTTTAAAGATGCTAGCTTTTACTCTGAAATGAAACTGGACATATCAAGTCACTTTTTATTGCCCCCACATGATATCACAGAGAGATGTTAGAAATTTTTATAAAGAGTAGGGTATTATTCTCTTGTTTTTATCAGGTACTATACTGATAATCAATCATAAACTCAAAGAGATGTGACTTTCTTGAAATTAATTTTTTCCAAAGTTATTTTAAATCTCATGGCACCAGAGAATCACTTAGAATGGGAGTGTTGTTTTTTAACTTGCCTCATGTTAAACTGAGGTGTGAAGAACAAGCTTCCTTCATAAAGAGATGGGCACATTTTGATACAAATGCACACACCAAGTGCTTTAAGCATCAAAATTCAGTCCTCTTACACTATGCGCATTCACAAACAAATCCTCCTTTGAAACACTTTACTTGCTTTTAACAGCAGTAAGAAAACTATGCAATATTATGGTCAACAACGCTCCTTAAAGTAACTACATAAGAGCTTTCTTTTCCCCTTAAAATTATTTCTGCCACCATCAACCTGCCCAAATTTTAAGGTGAGTTTTTCCGACGTTTGTATGGTTCCAAATCTTCATAGAAACCAGGAAAGTGAAGGCTCCTTGTTTCAAACAATCTGCCTGGAAATGCTACTTAACCCACTTGTCATGTTCCAAGACAGTGGGGGTTAACAGAAGAACTACTCCACACTGTGCCATAAACTATCATCACGGGCCTAGACATCTGGACAAGACAAAAAGGTCCACCCTGAACCTAAATGTGTCTGGTCGTCAGTGTTTACTGTGGCTACAACTTCACTTTTTTTCATTCTATCTTATTAGCAAGCTACATTTCTAGGTTAACAGTTCTACCAAATATGGATATGAAAGTTTATTTTTAATAAGACAATGTTGCAAATTATGGTCAACCAACATCTTTTCACCAATACTTCAAGCATAAAAAATGAGAATCTTTACAAAAATATACAGAGACACCACGAATTGGTAGCTGCCCATAACATTAAACAAACTGGACTCTTAAGAGTGGCTTCTCAACAGCATATCATTTTAATTATAACCATTGCCTGGTACAGGGAAAACTGACAAGTGTTTTTTAAGCATCATTGCAACATTGTATTCCTGATAATTTAAGTAAACCAAACTATGAGTAAATGAATGATACATGCCTAAAAATATCATGGTTTATACTATCAGTGGCCACTGGACTTAGGACTAGTCCAAGACCTTGACCTAGATTTTGACCTAGACCTAGACTGTGATCTTGACTGAGATTTGGATCTAGGTGGTTCTTTTTTCCTTGATTCCTTTTCATATCTTGAGCCAGACTTATAATGTGTTTTGGAATCTGTTTTAGAGGTGCCTCTAGTTTTGGTGTGAGATGCAGACCTAGAACGTGATTTAGCCTTCATTTCTTTCTTGGGCTGGGACTTGGACCGTGATCTTGAATTGGATTTAGATCTTGAAAAAGATCGATTTCGGTGTTTGAATCTATCATTGTCGGAATGGCTTCTGCTACGCCGTGGTCTTCCAGTCGGTCTACTGTTTCTAGGACTATAAGATCTTCTATAGTTGTAATCGAAGGAGCGACTCCTGGATCTTCTTCTGTCATAACTTTGGCTTCTAGAACGTCTGTATCTGTCATAATCATCATAGCGCGAAGAACTATACACATTCCTCCCTTCCTTGGCTTTCATCTGATTTGGAGTCTTTCGATCCCCCTGTGCAAACTGTATTTCAATTTGGCGTCCACAAATGCACTTTCTGTCCAAATTATGTAAAGCATCTTCAGCATCACGAACATCCTCAAATTGAACATATGCAAATCCTCTTGGACGGCGAGTGTAGAAATCAAGTGGAACATACACATCAACTATAGGACCATAACGACCAAATTCCCGACGTAAATCTTCAGACCTGGTATCGTCAGCCACGTTCCTCACGAAGAGAGACGTGTTGGGGGGGCGCAGGTACCGGGACATGACGCCGGCGTTGAGTCTCCGCAGGGACACTAACGGGCTCAGCAAACCGTCCGCAGCTTCGGCGCCGGATCCTCCACAGACACACACACAGCCAGAGGGCTCCGCTACAGCCCATTCTGTCATTTTTGAGACTGCACCCAAGTACTGCATTTCAGACTCTCTTGTTGACTATGAGGGCTACTCCATTTCTTCTAAGGGATTCTTGCCCACAGTAGTAGATATAATGGTCATCTGAATTTAATTCACCCATTCCAGTCCATTCTAGTTCACTGATTCCTAAATGTTGATGTTTACTCTTGCCATCTCCCGTGTGACTTCCAATTTACCTTGATTCATGGACCTAACATTCCAGGTTCCTATGCAATATTGTTCTTTACAGCATCAGACTTTACTTTCACCACCAGATACATCCACGACTGGGTGTTGTTTCCACTTTGGCTCAGCCTCTTCATTTCTTCTGAGCTATTTCTCCACTCTTTTCCAGTAGCATACTGGGCACCTACCAACCTGGGGAGGTCATCTTTCAGTGTCATCTTTTTGCCTTTTCATACTGTTCATGGGATTCTCAAGGCAAGAATGCTGAAGTGGTTTGCCATTCCCTTCTCCAGTGGACTACGTTTTGTCAGAACTCTCCACCATGACCCGTCTGTCTTGGGTGGCCCTACAGGGCATGGCTCATAGTTTCATTGAGTTAGACAAGGCTGTGGTCCATGTGATGAGTCTGGTTAGTTTTCTGTGATTATGGTTTTCATTCTATCTGCCCTCTGATGGATAAGGATAAGAGGCTTGTGGAAGCTTCCTGATGGGAGGGACTAGCTGTGGGGGAATCTGGGTCTTGTTGTGATAGGTGGGGCCATGATCAATAAATCTTTAATCCAATTTTCTGTTGATGCGAGGGGCTGTGTTCCTTTCCTGTTGTTTGGTCTGAGGCCAAGCATGGTAGGGGTCAAAAGGACTTACGCCAGCACTGTTGTAGTCAGTGCCCCTGACCCCATGGCAGGCCACTGCTGACCCACGCCTCTGCCGGAGACTCCTGGATGCTCACAGGCAAGTCTGGCTCAGTCTCTTGTGGGTCACTGCTCCTTTCTCCTGGGTCCTGGTGTGCACAAGGTTTTGTTTATGCCCTCCAAGAGTGTTTCCCCAGTCCTGTGAAAGTTCTGTCATCAAATCCCACTGCCTCCAAAGTCAAATTCCCTGGGGGTACTCAGTCCCTTTGCCCAATCCATAGGTTGGGGAATCTGTTGTGTGTCCTAGAACTTTCACAACAGTGCAAGAACTTCTTTCATATAATTGTTCTCCAGTTTGTGGGTCATCTGCTCAGTGGCTCTATGGTGCAGCTAATGGCCACCTCCTCCAAAAGGATTTATGTCACACGCAGTGCCTCCCAGGTCTGCTGCAGCCAGAGCCCCTGTCCCCGCGACAGGCCACTGCTGACCCATGCCTCCATAGGAGACACTCAGAGGCAGGTCTGGCTCAGTCTCTGTGGGGTCTCTGGGTCCTGGTGCACACAAGGTTTTTTGTTTGAGACCTCCAAACGTCTCTGGTGAGTATGGGGTTTGATTCTAAACGTGATTTCACTCCTTCTACCGTCTTCTTGGGGCTTCTCCTTTGCCCATGGATGAGAAATATCTTTTTTTGGTGGAATCCAACATTTTCCTGTCAATGGGTGTTCAGCAGTGAGTTGTAATTTTGAGTTTTCGCAGGAGAAGAGGAGTGCACGTCCTTCTACTGCGTCATCTTCCTACATGTTGCAACTAAAAAGTCCCACTTGCTGAAGGAGGAAACAGACAGAACAGGCTCTATCTTGAAAGCAGGACTCCATCTTGGGCCAGACTGTGGACTTTGAGCTATATGCCCGATATCTATGGAAACGACATACCAACTGGAAAACCAGACCCCCCTCCCCGATGGAAGAGCCCAGGGCTTGTACCTGGAAGAGCCCCAGGGCTTGTACCTAGACTCTCCATCACCTAAAAGAATACCCTAATTATCTGTGTAACCAAATAGAATCATAGATTCTATTATGCTTATTAGGGTATGACCACAGGCCTATTGATAATTGTCCACTGTTAACTACCTAGGCTTAAGGCATACGAATCACAGGTTTAAGGCATACGAATAACGAATAAGGGGTTAACTTTGATTGTATCTTTCTTTTCCTTTGTTCAGACTAGTTTCAGAGAATTTGGGGAGGTGGGTTTGAGCACGTACACTTAGGGTATATAAGGTTTTCACAAAAACTGGTTGGGGTCCTTGGCTAACAGAAGACTCTGCCTTGGGCCCGCCGGTGTAATAAACTGCATTCCACTATCTGCATTGTCCTTCTGAGTGAGTTTGTTTCCCAGAACCCGTGGCTACAACTAAGACCTGGTGCAGCCAAATAAATCCATAAAAATTTGAAGTAAAATAAAATGTGTTAGAATAAATCAATTCAGCAGCAGGACACAAAGTCAACACACACACACAAAATCAGTTGTATTTGTACACATGAAAAATGAACAGTCTGAAAAAATTTACGAAAACAATTTCACTTACTATAACAACTAAAAGAATGAAATACTTAAGAACACATTGGGAGGTGAAGACTTATACAATGAAAACTATAATATATTGCTGAAAGAAATTAAACAAGACATAAGTAAATGGAAACATACCCCATGTGCATGAAGTAGAGCACTTATTACTATTAAAATGCCAATCCTAATCAAAACAATCTGCAGATTCAATTCAGTCCCTATCAAAATCCCTATTGTGTCTTTTGCAGAAAAAGAAGAACTCATCCCAGAATTCACATGGAGTCTCAAAGGAACCGAACAGTCAAAAGAATCTTGGAAAAGAGCAAAAAAGCTGAAAGAACCACTTTCTAATATCAAAACTTACTACAGAGCTAGAGTAATCAAAGCAGTGTGTTGGCACAAAGACAGACACAGACCAATGGAATAGAGAGCTCAGAAATAAACCTTTGCATATATGGGCAAATCATTTTTGATAGGGCTGTCAAGACAATTCAATGGGGAAAGGACAGTCCTTTAAGCAAATGACGCTGAGAAAACTGGATATCCAAGGACTTCCCTGGTGGTCCAGTGGTTAAGACCTCATGCTTCTACTGCAGGCGGCACAAGCTCAATCTCATGCCCTCTTCATGCTGTGTGGCACAGCCAAAAACAAAAAATTAAATTAAAAAAAAAACAAACAACCCTGTATATCCACATGCAAAAGTTCAAATTTGGACCCTTGTACAAAAATAAACTCAAGAAGGATCAGAGACCTCAATGTAAGACCTAAAGCATATTTCTTAGAAGAAAACAGGCAAAAGCTGATTTTACATTGCACTTGGTAATGATTTCCTGGATAAGACTCCAAAGGCAGAGCTAACAAAAGAAAAACTAGATACACTGGTTCATGAAAATGTATGTGTTGTGCATTAAAAGACACTATTCACAGAGTAAAAAGGTAACCCACAGGGTGGCAGAAAATATTTTCAAATCATATATCTGATAAGAGAGCAAATATCTAATATAGAGAACTCCTAAACTTTGAAACAAAACAACCGGATTCAAAAATGGGCAAAGGACTTGAATAGACATTTCTCTAAAGAAGATATAAAAACAGCCAGTAAGTATATGAAAAGATGCTTAATATCACTAGTCATTAGTAAAATGCAAATAATAACTATGAATACAATGAGATACAACCTCACACCCATTAGAATGACTACTATCAGAAAACCAGAAAGTGCAAAGTGGGAGGATATGGAGAAATTAGAACCTTAGGCACCGTGGGTGAGAATGTAAAATGGTATTGCCACTGAAAAAAAAACACTATGGAGCGTCCTCAAAACAATTAAAAATAGAATTATCATATGATCCAGCAATTCTACTGCTGGATACACGTGCAAAAGAACTGAAAGCAGGGTCTTGAAAAAATACCTGTGCCCCCAGGTTCACAGCAGCATTATGCACAACAGAGAAAACACAGAGACTACCCAAGCAACGTGATATGTGAACACAACAGGATATATACACACAATTCAGCTTGAAAAGGAAGCAAATTCTGACACATGCTACAACACGGATGAACCTTATAGACATTTATGCTAAGTGCAATAAGCCAGACACAAAAGCAAATGCTATATGAGTCCACTTACATGAGCTACTTAGAGTCGTCAAATCCTTAGGGGCAGAAAATTGGGGGTTGCCCGGCGCTGGGGGCGGGGAAGGAAATGGGGAGCTGTGTTTTAATGGGTACAAAGTTTCCATTTTACAAGATGAAAAGAATTCTGGAGATAGATGGTGGGGATAGCAGTACATTATGAACGTATTTAGCACCTCTGAACTATACCTTTAAAAATGGTTAACGATGTAAATTTAAATTATGTATATTTTATTACAATAAAAAATATTTAAGTATGTCACTCATAAAGGATAAAACATTAAATGCTATCTAATTTCAAGTAGGTTCATGCCTGAAATCAGATAATTTAAAAATTCTAACATTAATTTCCTCATGGATTTGGATAGATTTGCCTTGCCCCACTGTTCTCTCTTAGACAATTTACTTAGGATGATGGTTCACTCTGATTTCCAACTCCAAGTTATTTTTAGAACTGAAAACATAATTGTGAAATGTAACTATGAAAGGCCCTTTACTCTGAGGCAGTTTTTATAATGCTTCCACTTGAAGCATCCTCACTTTAATGCCAGAAAATATGTGGAAAGGACCCTCCATCCTGGAAGGACTAGAAGCAGAGTAACCAGAGAGGGTTTTCCAGAGCCAGGCGCTAAGCTTTCACTTAAAAATAGCCTTGCCGGGCCTGTCACTATTTCCAGCACCCCACCAATCACCCCCCAAGGACACAGCCCTGTCGCCAAAGGTCAGGGCCGCAGCGGCCATCAGTCAAGCTGTTTATCTCAACAAACACTGTGGGCAGCTTTACTTTTCCCCACACCCATTTCCCCCCATATTTCTCACTCAGAGCCTTTTCAGGCTTGGAAAAAATTACTTGGCAAAGTCCAGAGCTTATATTAAAAGAAAAAACAAAACAAAACCTTAAATAAAAAATGTCTTTTATGCTTTCACCACATTTATTGTTAGAGTATGTAACAACAAAAAGGCTATCTTTTTAAACTGCATTTAAACCAGAAAGTCAATATATACTGTTAAATAACAAATTTTTTCTGGTCATGTTAACATTAATAAGCTTAGCCACAGAATAAGGTGAAAGCAAAACACATTTTAAAATCAAATTTATGAACCAGGAAATGCAAGATTTAAGTTTCTTTGCTCCCAGTGTAACAAAATACCGATGCCTTTGACACTGGGATTGACACCTGGTGGGTATATGGGAGTTTGCTGTGTGTTTCTCTTCGAGCGTTTCTATAATTTCTCCTTCATGCTCAACTTTGCTAAAATAAGGTTAGAAAAGTGAATAATTAGCTACACTCTAAGTATCAACCTCGTAAAGTAAAGCTAGCTAAAAAATACCACCAAATAGAACATCAAGAGGAACAAACTGGCCAATGTCAAGCGGCAGTGGCATCTTCATGGGCAGCAAGGTGGGTGGGCCTTGATTTGGACCTTCGATGGTAACTGAGACCAGGTTAGTACAGAGCAAGTCACCTGACTGTCCCAGGCCCACTCGAGTTTCTGTAATTTTTTTTGCTTACTTTGGATTTAATTTGCTCTTTCACTAGTTTCCTAAAGTGGAAGTTTAAAGTGCTGATTCAGATCTTCTTGTTTAATATGTGTATTCAATGCTATACAGTTCTGTCTAAGCACTGCTTTCACTACTTCCTCCACGTTGTGTATAAGCTGTGTTTTCATCTCTATTTAGTTCCCCCCTCCCAAATTTTTTTCACCAGTCTGTGCAACCTGTGAGATCTTAGTTCCCCAACCAGGGACTGAAACCGGGGCACGGCAGTAAAAGCACCGAGGCCTAACCGCTGGACTGCCAGGGAGCTCCCTGAGTTCAAAATATTGTTAAGTTTCTCTAAAGATTTCTTTGTTGACATGTGTTATTTAGACATGTACTGTTTCATCTGCAAGTATTTGGGGATTTTCCAGCTTTCTGTTACTGACTTCTACTTTAGCCCCATTGTGGTCTCAGAGCAGACAGTCTGTTTTCTATTCTTTTAAATCTGTTAAGGTGTGTTTTTATGGCCCAGAACATGGTCCAGCTTCAGAAGAATATATGATGTACTGTTGTGGGATGAAGCAGACTCAGATGTCAGTGATACTCAGGTGACTGATGGTACTATCGAGTTCAAAGACATCCTTGCTGCTTTTCTGCCTGCTGGATCTGTCCATTTCCAATAAGTGGTATTTGAGGTCTCCAGTGACGCTAATTCATCTATTTCTCTTTGGAGTCCTATCGGTTTTTGCCTCGTGTAGCTTGATGCTTTGATGTTACGTACACACACATTCATGAATGTCATGTCATCTTGGAGTACTGACCCCTTTATCATTATGCCACATCCTTCTTTATTCCTGATCACTGTCCTTACTCAGGAGTCTTCTCTAAAATTAATACAGCTACTCCTATTTCATTAGTGCTGGCATGGCTCTCTCTATCCCTTCACTCTCCATCCATATGTGTCTTTATATTTAATGTGGGCTTCTTGGATGTGTATATTAATGTGTATAGTAACCTGAACAATTCACCCCAAAGATGGGCGGACTCCATATGCGGACCTCCAGAACCAATGAGTATGTTACCCAACTGATGAGGTAAAAGGGACTTTCAGATGTAGTGAAATTAAGGACCTTGAGATGGGGAGATTATCCTGAATATATCTGGCCCAGTATAATTACAGGAGTCCTCACACAGGGAGGGGGGACGGTTGAGTCATAGAGTAGATACGACAGATGCTGAGCAACAAGAGGTTGAAGTGATGTGAGGAGGCCCTGGGCCAACTGATGCCGGTGGCCTGGAGACGGGGGGAGGCCAGTGGACAGACCGTCTTCCAGAGCCTACACAAGGAACATGGCCTGCTGACACCTTGATTTTAGGACTTCTGACCACCAAGACTATAATAGAATAGCTTTGTGGGGTTTTAAGCTACTGTTTGTGGTAACTTATTACAGCAACAATAGGAAACTAATACAACATTTTTCATCAGATTTGGAGATATTAGGAGATTATTTCTTCAAATACTTTTTTCCTACCCCATTCTCTCTTTCCTGTTCTTCTGGGACTCCCAAAGCCTGATATCCTGTGGACATCCTGTGGACATATCCTGTGGATATCCTTGATATCCTGTGGGCATCTGCAGCTCTCTTAATTTGCCTTCCACCTTTGTTCTGCTCTTTAGATTGGATGATTTCTACTGATCTTTCTCAAGTTTGACTGCCATCTCAAATCTGCTACTCAGATCAGATCAGATCAGTCGCTCAGTTGTGTCTGACTCTTTGCGACCCCATGAATCACAGCACACCAGGCCTCCCTGTCCATTACCAACTCCCGGAGTTCACTCAGACTCACGTCCATGGAGTCAGTGATGCCATCCAGCCATCTCATCCTCTGTCGTCCCCTTCTCCTCCTGCCCCCAATCCCTCCCAGCATCACAGTCTTTTCCAATGAGTCAACTCTTCGCATCAGGTGGCCAAAGTACTGGAGTTTCAGCTTTAGCATCATTCCTTCCAAAGAAATCCCAGGGCTGATCTCCTTCAGAATGGACTGGTTGGATCTCCTTGCAGTCCAAGGGACTCTCAAGAGTCTTCTCCAACACCACAGTTCAAAAGCATCTGAGTCCATCTAAAGCATTCTTCATTTCAGTTATTGTGCCTTTCAGCTCCAGAGTTGGTACCTGGCTCTCTTTTATACGCTCTCTTTATTCAGATTGTGTATTTGTAGGATAAATGTCATCATGTTTCCATTTAACTCTTTAAACATGGTTTCCTTTAGTTATCTGAACATATTTATAAGAGCTGTTTTGGAGTCTCTGTCCTCTAAGTCCAACATTTGGGCCAACTCAGGGTCAGTGTCCATGGAATGCTTTTACCCCCTAAGTTCAAGTCACACTTTCTTGTTTTTTTCAATCTTATAACTTTTTTTTGAACAACTGATACTACATTGATACTACAACTGATACTACTACATCAGTGTCATTCTGATACTATGTTGCAGCAACTCTAGATTCTGATTTTCCCTTTTGGAGACTGGTATAGTTACTGGTGTTTTTTTGTTTTTGTTTTTGTTTTTTGATTCTTTGTTTAATAACCTGCCTATTCTAAACCTATGGATTTTGTAGTTCAAACCCATGTTATTCAAGGGTCAACTGTAGTTAAATTTCCTTATCTCTTTTCATTCACCAATGAACAATGAATCAACCTTCTCTTTTTTCATTAACTGAGACCCTTCTACAACATGCAACACACCAATGAATATAACAGACATTTTCCTACAAAGTTATATTAAAAAAAAAAATTCTAAACAAACTTTTTGAAGAGTAACCATTTGAGAAACACTGTCTGAAAAAAATTACCATAATTTAAAAATTACTCATTGAGGACTTTCCTGGCGGTCCAGTGGTTGGGGCTCTGCACTTCCACCGCAGGGGTGCAAGTTCAGTCCCTGATGAGAGAAATGGAACATGGCTCAGCCAAAAAAAAAAGAGCTGATTACAGCAAATGAATTCAAACTACTGGTAAGCAATACTCAATCACTTCAGCTGCCATCAACAGATATGAATCTCCAGTAAGCAGTTTAGGAGCCAAGTCTCAGGTTACCCTGAACTTCAGAAGACGGGAGGGACAGCTCAGGTAGAATCTAAAAGAGAGGCCATTGAATTTCCTTAGCTTCCGAGCAGAATTTACAGTGCCATTCAGTATCACTTTCCATCCCCATATTTACAAGCTTGCGGAGCAGACAAATAGAGGGTTTATTTCTGCATAAAATCATAACGTTACCTACCAAAGGTCTCATGCTTTGAGACTGGTGTTAAAGAACTGGTGTTAAAACAAGAAAGTATGCTCAAAATGGAGTCAATGATACTGAGGCCCACGTGACCAAACTTCACCTAATTAGTTTCAGCCTCTTCCAGAAATGAACTTCCCTGATGGTTCAGTGGCTAAGAGTCCGCCTGCCTGTGTAGGGGACACAGGTTTGATCCCTGGTCTGGGACGATTCCACATGCCATGGAGCAACTGAGCCCATGGGCCACGACTGCTAAGCCTGTGCTCTAGAGCCCACGAGCCCCAACTACTGCAGCCAGCGTACCACAGCTAGAGAGTAGCTCTCGCCCGCCACAACTGGAGAACGTGCAGGCACAGCAATGGAGACCAAGGCAGCCAAATAAATAAAAAAGAAACTAAGGATGCTTTATTTTTCCTTCAGAATCATAGCACAGACGGCCACCCCAATCACCAGGTGAATTTAGGATGAAAGCACAGACAGGAAATGGTGCTGTCTCACCTTTTTACAAGGAGACAAACTATCATTAGCCTTGAGACTATGTATGCAATGGTCCGTAAATGGTAAGGCTTTGTTCTCTGTTTCCTCGTCTCATTAGCAGACTACCTATATTGCATCCCACTTTCGGTTAGTGCCTGTTCAATAATAGAATACTTCCTTCTCCACATTTGTGGACGGTATTTTCCAGGGTGGCAGGAGATCTTATTTTTATCTTTCCTCAACATAAATGTAGCTAAACTGTATTCTCATTAGACCACTTCATTGGTCCCACTTTGACAGCTCCCTCAATAAGGAAAAGGTGGGGACTTACTTCCCTGGCAGCCCAGGGGTTAGGACCTCACGTTTCCACTGCAGGGGGTAGAGGTTCCATCCCTGGCTGGGGAGCTAAGATTACACATGCTGTGTGACACCCCACCTGGATTACTGCAAAGCCATCTTACTCAAAACTGAACTTAAGTCCTTCCTCTGGGTTCTGATCTCAGGCACACAGGTCAGAAAACAAATCAGCCCTGAACTTCCCTCTTCTGTCTCAGCCCAGAATGAACGTATTACCACTGATCCTACCTTTTAAATAGCTCTCACACCCATGACTTCCACCTCCACCAAAGGAGGAGCTAGAGTGATCTTTCATAAATACACCTGCTGGTTCTATTCTCCTGACTGAGATTCTTCAATGGCCTCCTGCCATTCTGAGCAGAAGCCCTGGACAACTGTCACGACCTGTAAGGCCTGCAAGGTCTGACCCCTGCCTACCTGTTCAGCCCCATCTCCCTGACTCACTCCCCCTGCTTCTCTGTCCTCCAGCCCCAAGTGGGGCCTTAAACTCCAGGAGGACAGAGACCATGTCTGTTTGCTCATGCTATGTCCCTAGCACAATGCTCAGCACACAGCAGGTGGTAAATAAACACATCTGAAGAGTAATATTGATAGAACAACTGTAGCCTCTTAAATGGAAGGCAAATAAATGTACGTTTGTACCCTAGGTAGCTAACATAGGACTTGGACCATCATGAGACTAAAAAATGTTAAATAATTTTGCAAACCAGAGACAAACAGGATGAAATACAACACTGGCAATACCTGTTTATCAGTTCTGCCACACAAGTTACCGACACTGAGGTCTCTGCTCCTCCAGACACCCGTCCCCAGCCAAGGCAACCAGAGGCCTAACCATGTCCGAAGGAGGAGACCAGGAGCTGGAATAATGACACAGTCTGTGGAGTTGATTATATGAAAGTGAAAGTTGCTCAGGTGTGTCCACATCTTTGCAACCCCATGGACTATACAGTTCACTCCAAGCCAGAATCCTGGAGTGGGTAGCCTTTCCCTTCTCCAACAGATCTTTCCAACCCAGGAATCAAACCCAGGTCTCCCACATTGCAGGTGGATTCTTTACCAGCTGAGCCACAAGGGAAGCCCAATAATACTGGAGGGAGTAGCCTATCCCTTCTCCAACGGATCTTCCCAACCCAGGAATTGAACCAGGGTCTCCTGCATTGCAGGCAGATTCTTTACAAACTGAGCTACCAGGGAAACAAATACACCCTGGGGCGCAGCATTGCTCAAATGAGCTCCAAGCTGCGTCTGCGTCTGCCTTGGAAGCACTCTCTACCACTGGCCCATAAGGACCAGACATGGCCCCTCTGACCCTTGGGGTCTCACGTGGGTCTTCCTTCTCTTCACTCTTTGCTCAACTGAACTCCAAGTCTGTCCTTAAGGTCTCAGCTGAATACTACCTGCTCAGGAAAGCTGACCCTGTCCTTCCTCACCTCAGCTGCTGCCAGTGGCCCCATTATACATCCTCACAGCCCCCTCTACTGTCCCCACGGTGGGTACCACCACCACCATCAGTGTTTAATTGGTCATTTTCTATTTCCTTTCTGTCTCCCATGCTAGACTCATTGCTGATGAGTTGCTACTTCAACCCAAGTTGCTGTTTGAGGACAGGGGCTGTATCTGCTTTGGCCATCATTGTATCTCCAATATACAGCAACTGCTGGTACAAACCAGCTGTTCCTTAAATATGTGTGAGTGAAGGGATGAATGAAATATACAGATAAGCACTAGCTTTCGGAGTGACATGAAACTGACTCTGCCCTTACTATCTCAGGGATAAATTTCTTCCCATCCCTGAGTTCACTTCTTCCACTATAAATGAAGATAAATATTCCTACTTTACAGGATTATTGTAGGACTGAATAATCCAATAACTGCTTAGCATAGCGCTAAGACTCTCGGTGACTATTAAATATTATTTTCTTAGAAAATGGAGAAAAAGAGGAGTGTATGTGGTAGGGAAGACATATTCCATGCTCTAGACTCAGGCACAACTATAGCTCCCTAATGCAAACATATAGTTGCAAATCTGAATAAAAAATACTTTAAAAATATTTATTTATTTTTATTTATTTGGCTGCACCAGGTCTTAGTTGCAGCTCTCAGGACCTTCGATCTTCCATTGCTGCAAGAAGAATTCTTAGTTGCAGTGTGAGAACTTAGTTGCAGCATGTGGGATCTAGTTCCCTGACCAGGGGTTGAACCTGGGCCCCCTGCACTGGAAGTGCAGAGTCAGCCACTGGACCACCAGGGAAGTTACAGAATAAAAAAATATGTTTAGATGATACTACAGGAATGTGTCATCTAAAAGAATCATGAAATAGATCTGTCTATCTGACGAACTACAGGCCATGGGGTCTCAAAGGGTCTGACACAACCTAGCAGCTAAACAGCAACAGCATAGAACCAAGCCTCTTGGAGGATGTGAGGTGATCACATATTTACTTCCTGGACTCTGGGCACAGCGTCAGGTTCTCTCAAAGCAAAGCACGTGAGGAATCCATTATTTCAGGGAAGGAAATTCCAAACCTGGGCTTCAAAACCTAAAGGACCTTGGTCCAGCAGTGCTGACCTCAGTCCAGGACATGCAGTTAGAACAACAGGTTTTCGCCTTTAGGACAACTGCTCTTCCTTTCTAGTAGGAAACTCCATACCTTAATGACAAAATGGCCCTTTGGTCTAGTGTCCTCCAGCATCCCGGGGTCACCTGCTTCCCCCTTCCTGTGGCATTCCACATCCCCCAGAACTCCCCATTTAACTTTGTTTCCATCTTCGCTTAGATCTTCCTTTTTTAGACACACCATTTAACTTCCCCAAGTCTCAATTTCTTCATCTGTAAAAATGGAACTAAAAACGTACTTTCTTTTTGACTACATGGCATAGTATATGCCACACATTCAGTTCAGTTCAGGTCAGTTGCTCAATCATGTCTGAATCTTTGCGACCCCATGAATCGAAGCACGCCAGGCCTCCCTGTCCATCACCAACTCCCGGAGTTCACTCAGACTCACATCCATAGAGTTGGTGATGCCATCCAGCCATCTCATCCTCTGTCGTCCCCTTCTCCTCCTGCCCCCAATCCCTCCCAGCATCAGAGTCTTTTCCAATGAGTCAACTCTTCGCATCAGGTGGCCAGAGTATTGGAGTTTCAGCTTTAGCATCATTCCTTCCAAAGAACACCCAGGACTGATCTCCTTTAGAATGGACTGGTTGGATCTCCTTGCAGTCCAAGGGACTCTCAAGAGTCTTCTCCAACACCACAGTTCAAAAGCATCAATACTTTAGCACTCAGCTTTCTTTATGGTCCAACTCTCACATCCATACATGACCACTGGAAAAACCATAGCCTTGACTAGACGGACCTTTGTTGGCAAAGTAATGTCTCTGCTTTTGAATATGCTGTCTAGGTTGGTCATAACTTTCCTTCCAAGAATTAAGCGTCTTTTAATTTAATGGCTGCAGTCACCATCTGCAGTGATTTTGGAGCCCCCAAAAATAAAGTCTGACACTGTTTCCACTGTTTCCCCATCTATTTCCCATGAAGTGATGGGACCAGATGCCATGATCTTAGATCCCTAATCTATCTACAACCTAGAAAAAAATCACAACAAAGATCCTTGCCAATGGTTTAAATGTTTTTTTTTCCCCCCAGAGTCTGTGTTTTTTACAGTAAAAAACCCCCACCCACCCTATTAATTAATGTACTGGAATAAAGATGATGCTGTTAAAGTGCTGCACTCAATATGCCAGCAAATTTGGAAAACTCAGCAGTCGCCACAGGACTGGAAAAGGTGATTTCATTCCAATCCTCAAGAAAGGCAATGCCAAAGAATGTTCAAACTACCGCACAATTGTACTCACACACCAGCAAAGTAATGCTCAAATTCTCCAAGCCAGGCTTCAACAGTACATGAACCGTGAACTTCCAGATGTTCAAGCTGGATTTAGAAAAGGCAGAGGAACCAGAAATCAAATTGCCAGCATCCACTGTATCATCAAAAAAAGCAAGAAAATTCCAGTAAAACATCTACTTCTGCTTTATTGACTACCCCAAAGCCTTTGACTGTGTGGATCACAACAAACTGTGGAAAATTCTTCAAGAGATGGGAATACCAGACCACCTGACCTGCCTCCTGAGAAATCTATATACAGGTCAAGAAGCAACAGTTAGAACTGAACATGGAACAACAGACTGGTTCCAAATAGGAAAAGGAGTATGTCAAGGCTGTATACTGTCACCCTGCTTATTTAACTTATATGCAGAGTACATCATGCAAAATGCTGGGCTGGATGAAGCACAAGCTGGAATCAAGATTGCATTGCTGGGGGAAATATCAATAACCTCAGATACGCAATGACACAACCCTTATAGCAGAAAGCAAAGAAGAACTAAAGAGCCTCTTGATGAAAGTGAAGGAGGAGAGTGAAAAAGTTGGCTTAAAACTCAACATTCAGGAAACTAAGATCAGGGCATCTGGTCCCATCGCTTCATGGGAAATAGATGGGGAAACAATGGAAACAGTGAGAGACTTTATTTTTTGGGGCTCCAAAATCACTGCAGATGGTGACTGCAGCCATGAAATTAAAAGACGCTTGCTCCCTGAAGAGAAGCTATGACCAACCTGACAGCATATTAAAAAGCAGAAACATTATTCTGCCAACAAAGGTCCATCTAGTCAAACTATGGTTTTTCCAGTAGTCATGTATGGATGTAAGAGTTGAACCATAAAGAAAGCTGAGCGCCAAAGAATTGATGCTTTTGAACTGTGGTGTTGAAAACTCTTGAGAGTCCCTTGGACTGCAAGGAGATCCAAGCAGTCCACCCTAGAGGAGATCAGTCCTGAATATTCATTGGAAGGACTGATGCTGAAGCTGAAACTCTGGCCACCTGATGCGAAGAACTGACTTATTGGAAAAGACCCTGATGCTAGGAGAGATTGATGGCAGGAGGAGAAGGGGACAATAGAGGATGAGATGGTTGGATGGCATCACCCACTCGATGGACATGAGTTTGATTAAGCTCCAAGAGTTGGTTATGGACAGAGAAGCCGGGCATGCTGCAGTCCATGGGGTTGCAAAGAATTGGACACAACTGAGCAACTGAACTGAACTAGAACAAAATATATGATCCCAAAGAATCTCCAAATGTTGCAAAGAAAAATGATTAAACTAAATGGTCCTCTAATTCCATGTATACCCATTTTTAGGATGCCTTCCTTTAAAGCAAGCCCTATTAGGATGACATATACTTCAGTTAATCTGGAAATCTCACCATGTTGCTTCAGGGCATAGCAAAATGCCACCAAGAGAATCCCAGCAAGAAGGAGCACTCAGTGTCACTGGTCACCCTTTACCAAGGCCTAATCACAACCCTACTCCTTCCTTCCATCTCACTCCCGCCCAACATAAGCCACAGGAGAAAATGGAAGCCTCATCGCCTTAAGAAAAAGTTGGGAACCTCCATCTGGCTGGTAAGATGTATTATGGCAACAATTCAGATTACCTTTAAATATAAATTCTTGAGCAAAGACCTCTTCAAAAGCAATGCCTATACTGGAATGAGTATGTTTTATATAGAAGCCTAGTCTTATTTTTTAATTATTTATTTATTTTTGGCTGTGCTGGGTCTTTGTTGCTGTGTGCAGACTTTCTCTAGTTGCCGCAAGCAGGGGTCACTCTCTAGTTGTGGTATGTGGGTTTCTCATTTTGCTGGCTTCTCCAGTTGGAGTGCATGGGCTCTAGAATTCGGGCTCAGCAGCTGTGGCGAAGGGGCTTAATTGTGGCTCATAGACTTAGATGCTCTACAGTATGTGCAATCTTCCTGGACCAGGGATTGAACCCGAGTCTCCTACATTGGCAGGTGGATTCTTAACCACTGGACCACCAGATAAGTCCAGAAGCCTAGCTTTAAAAGCCTGCTTCCCTCATTTATTGGCTGTGGGTGCTCTCAGCACCCAAAACGGTCTGGAGTACAGTTATGCCACTCACTACACTCTCCTGCATTAGGAGTAAGAGATATCCACACAGTCATTCTGGTGGGCTCTCAAAAAAGTTAGTTCCCTGCCTATCCTTCTTAAGAATTAGATCATTTTTGCTGATTCTATCCCTAAATCACAGCTTCCCTGGTGGTTAGTGGTAAAGAATATGCCTGCCATGCGGGAGGCAAAATGTGTTCTATTCCTGTGTCCGTAAGAACCCCTGGAGAAGGAAATGGAAACCCATTCCAGTATTCTTGCCTGGGAAATTCCATGGACAGAGGAGCCTGGCCGGCTGCACTTCATGGGGTCACGAAGAGTAGGACACAACTTAGCAATCCTTGTATCACCATGTTGAGGATCCTTTTTTCTATCTGCCACTTTTCTAACAACTGACTTTCTGTTTTCCCCACACACAGGTTGGAAGATGTGAAAAGCACTTCCTGGTAATTCCATTAAGAGAACCAAGTATTATTTTCACTAAACACACGCGTATATGAAGGTCAAAAGTTATTTCAAAAGTAACTTGTCAACTCAAACCACTACAGCAAAGCAAACTATAGGGTTCTATGGGTACCATTTGTTGAGCCTGTTCTGTGCCACATGTAGTTGGAACAATCGGCTTTCGCCTTTAGGACAACTGCCGTTCCTTCCTAGTAGGAAACTCCATGCATTAATGACAAAATGTCCCTTTGCTCCCGTGTCCTCCAGTTCTAGAGCCCAGGGTCACCAGTTTCACCCTTCCTGTGGCATTCCACTTTCCTCAGTACACCCCATTTAACTTTGTTTCCGTCCTCCCTCAGATCTAAAAACTAACTTTCTCTGTTTTCCACACACACGGGTTGGAGATATCAAAAGCACTTCCTGGATCGTGTACCATCCACGTGCAATCTCATCACGCTTCTCGACAAACTCATAGGTGGGCATTCTGCACATCAGAACACAAGTCCAAGCCGCACAACTTGGCGACGGCAGAGAAAGGGCCACAAGAGCCAGAGACGCCGTGGCCGTCCCGCGGGCGCGCAGCAGGCACCACCCCGCTCCGCCTCCGAACAAGGGTACCTGCTGCCCTAACTCTGCACGGGCCGTGTGCCTCAAGCCCCGGCCATGCCTGGCGCGGAATCGGGGAAACCTGGGTAACCGGATCAGCCGCCCGCCTACACCTACTTGTGGCCAAGCCAATCGAGGCTCCCTTGCGGCTCAGTGGTAAAGAATCCGCCTGCAATGCGGAAGACTAGGTTCGATCCCTGGGTTGGGAAGATCCCTTGGAGAAGGGAAAGGCTACCCACCCCAGTATTCAGGCCTGGAGAATTCCGTGGACTGTATAGTCCATGGGGTCGCAAAGAGTCTGACTGAGCGACTTTCACTTTCACTTTCAAACCGAGGCTCAGAGAGTAGCGAAGGCGAGGTTCTGCACCAAAAAACCGCCGAGCCCGAACTCCGGCGCGGGCGCCCCTCCGGGTCTGCTCAGCCTCCACATCGCTTCGTTCCCCTCAAGAGGGCGGGACGCGCTCGAACCGGGATCTGCCGCGCGCCTCAGTTTAGAGCGGGACCCCAGTAGCCACCGAAGTTCCCCCGCTTGCAGCCCTACCTGGTTGCTGCGGAGACCATGACGCGTCAACGCCAACAGCCCGCCAGTGACGTATTTTTCCCTCGCCTGGTGGTATGGCTCTGTCCAATCACGGCCGTGAGACTGCGCGTGCGCCCCTCAGGCCACAGGGAGGCGCTGCGGGTTGGGAGCGGTCTGAACATTGTCCTCTGGTGTACAGGCCCTACTTCCATATTCCGGAGGGAAATTAAGAAAGTCACGGTGTGAGTTTCGTGCACTCTGCTGGTGTGGGGGCAAGGGAGGGAAGGGAACACAGAGTTGGGGAATGTGTGTGCTCAGTCGGCTTACTCGTGTCCGACTCTTTGCGACCCTATGGACTGTAGCGCGCCCAGGCTCCTCTGTCCTTGGGATTCTCCAGGCAAGAATACTGGAGCGGGTTGCCAGTTCCTTCTCCAGGGGATCTTCCCGACCCAGGGATGGAGTCGTCTCTCTTGCGTCTCCCGCATTGGCAGATGTATTCTTTACCACTAGCGCCACCTGGGAAGTCTTGAGAATGTACGCTGCTGCTAAGCTGCTAAGACACTTCAGTCGTGTTCGGCTCTATGCGACCCCATAGACGGCAGCCCAGCAGACTCCCGTCCCTGGGATTCTCCAGGCAAGCATACTGGAGTTGGTTACCATTTCCTTCTCCAGTGCATGAAAGTGAAAGTGAAGTTGCTCAGTCCTGTCCAATTCTTCATGACCCCATGGACTGTAGCCTACCAGGCTCCTCCGTCCATGGGATTTCCCAGGCAAGAGTACTGGAGTGGGTTGCCATTGCCTTCTCCGGAGAATGTATGCTAGGTAGTATAAACCCTTAGTGATTAAAGCCGTGTCATATTGGCTGAAAGATAAATAAAAAGATCAATGGGAAAGAAGAGAGAGGCCAGAAACAAACCCTGGGGTATGTAGTCACGTGTTTTCTCACAAAAGAGTCCCAGTAATGCAATAGGAAAGTTCTTAGCAAGAAAAAGAGCTTGATCTGTTGAATTGGTTGTCAGGGTTGGGGGATGAACCGTAATCCCTACTTCATGCAAGAAAATAAATGCAAAATGGGTTGTGTCATGGTCTGTGCAAGGGTTGGAAAATAATTTCTAGACATGAGACAGAATGAGAGTAGAATAGAGTTTATTAGAGCAGGAGACCTGTTAGAACAGTGGGCCAACATCCTGAATCTGGGAGAGAAGACCCTTTTCATGGGTTAGTAGTGCTTAGTCGCGTCCAACTCTAGGGGACCCCAAGGACTGTAGCCCACTAGCCTTCTCTGTCCATGGAATTTTCCAGGCTAGAATACTGAAGTGGGGTGCCCTTTCCTCCTCCAAGGTATCTTCCCAACCCAGGGAATGAACCTGCATCTCCTGCGTCTCCTACATTGGTAGGTGGATTCTTTACCACTGAACTTGGGAAGCCCCTTTTATGGGTTTGTAGCCAATTTTTATAGTCTCAAGAGAAAAATTCCTGCTGGAAGGGTGGCATTAGGTGATTGGTTAAGGCACTATAGGGTGAGTACCTGGGTGGGTATTTTTACCTAATATGGGGTCAGGAAGGTGGCCAGTAAAGCCTAGGGGGGTTCTGGGCAACAGTTACAGTGAGACTTAGTCAGTTCCGGAGATGACCTTGGCGTGGAGCTCTGCATCTGTGGCCTTTGTACAAGACCTCACACCTGGTACAGGGCACCACAGATTGTAGACCTAGATGTGAAAGATAAAACTGTGGATGGTAACAGCTAATTGCAGAATATAAGGAGCACAGGCCTTAGGCACATGGTCTTCAGTAGTCGAGGCACATGGACTCTGTAGTTGCAGCTCATGGGCTCTAGACCTTGGGCTCAATAGTTGTGACTCACAGGCTTAGTTGCTCCATGGCATGTGGAATTTTCCTGGATTAGGGATCAAACCCATTTCCCTGCCCATGTTGGTGGGTGGATTCTTAAGCACTGGACCAGCAGGGAAATCCAACTGGCAGGTTCTTGAGGGCAGGAACTATGTTTCTCTACCTTACCCTTTTGGGCACAAATTAAGTGTTAAAAACCTTTTCTTTTTAATGACTTTTTAAAAATTGAAGTTTGGGAGGGTAGATTTCCCATACACTCCCTGCCCCTACACATGCATTGCGTGCTCAGTGGCTCAGTCATGGTCAACTCTTTGTGACCCCGTGGACTGTAGCCCACCAGGCTTCTCTGACCATGGGATTTCCCAGGCAAGAATAATGGAGTGGGTTGCCATTTCCTCTTCCAGGGGATCTTCCCAACCCAGGGATCGAACCCGCATCTCCTCCGTCTCCTACATTGGCAGGTGGATTCTTTACCACTAAGCCACCTGGGAACCCACACATTCATTTCCTCCCCCATTATCAACATCACTCATCAGATGGTACACTTTCTACCAAGGATGAAACAACACTGACACATCATAATCACCCCAAGAGCTCACTTTACTTGAGGGTCCACTCTTGTTCTATATTCTGAGTGTTTGGACAAATGTATAATGATGTATATCCATGATTATAATATATTTTTACTGCCTTAAAATTTCTCTGTGCTCTGCCTATTTATCCTTTCTCCCCCTCCTATTAATAACCTTTTATTGAGGAAAGTTTATGATATAAAACTTTATTTTTTAATATATTTATTTGGCTGCACTGGATCTTGTGGCACACAAGATCTTCACTGCAACATGTGGATTCTTTAGTTGTAGCATGTGGGATCTCGTTCCCTGAGCAGGGATGGAACCCAGGCCCCCTGCATTGGAAGCATGGAGTCTTAGCCACTGAAACACCAGGCAAGTCCTAAGACATGAAACTTGGAAGCATCATCATAAATTTGTGGCTATGAATACTTAATTTCCCCCCCTTGTAATTCAGGTTCTGATTTATGAAGTCATAAGACTGATCTCGGAGAAGGCAATGGCACCCCACTCCAGTACTCTTGCCTGGAAAATCCCATGGATGGAGGAGCCTGGTGGGCTACAGTCCATGCTAAAGGTCTGACACAACTGAGCGACTTCACTTTCACTTTTCACTTTCATGCATTGGAGAAGGAAATGGCAACCCACTCCAGTGTTCTTGCCTGGAGAATCCCAGGGACGGGGGAGCCTGGTGGGCTGCCTTCTATGGGGTCACACAGAGTCGGACACGACTGAAGTGACTTAGCAGCAAGACTGATCTTGGGTGGCCTCAGCCTGCAAGGGCTTGGAGCGAAGCTTGAGTTCCCAACCAGAAATTGAGCTGGGTCACGTCAGTGAAAGCCCCAGATCCTAGCCACTAGACCAGTGATCAGGACAAGTGCCCTGGCCCTTTGGTTTTGCAGAAAAGAATTTCCACAAAGACAGAAAGTAGTGAAGCAAGTAAAATGTTTACTAAGAGGAAAAAAAGTACAGTACATGTGCATAGGCAAGGGGCAGACTCAGAAAGAGGGTCCCTGAGTTGTGCCCTCTTGGCAGTTTGAATCACTTATATGGGACATTTCTTCCAGTTTTCCTTTGGCCAATAATTTTGATTTGCCTGGTTCACAGTCTGTATTTGATATATCTCAGGATCCTTCCATGTGAGCACACATATCTCTTAGCCAAAATGGATCCTACCACAAACATATCTGGGTGTTCCCTGACATTGCTCCCCCTTTGGCCTGCAGTCCGGAGGCTTTCTGCCCACTTGTGGTTGGGGAGGTCTCTGGATTTCAGTAATGAGAGATACGTGGTCTGGGCATGGCCCAGCCTCCTCCCTTAATTGTCCTGCTATTCCTGTCTTAGAGTTTCAGTCCAGAGGGAATGAATCTCCAATTGCTTTACCCTGGGAGTTCATCTGCCTCCTGCCTCAGGACTACTAATCTACAAAGGGAATATGGACGGTAGTTAGTTATTTTGAGGTTGTAAGGCACTTTGGGGTCCAAATGTTAACTGGTGTATTACTGAATGCAGACTGAGGGTGGCAAGCCTCATAACTGAGGGACCAGAACATGCTTGCAGCCTGGAATCCTCTTAAATTCTGATTTCCTTTCCTCCCTCTGGGTTTCTGGTTCTGTGTGAAATGGATTCCGTCCTCCTGGTAATTGTTGGGGAATGGGATGTCACTGTTATTTTTCTTTTTTGTTTTGTTCTTAATTTTTTAAGTTGTATAAAGTGAAAGTGTTAGTTGCTCAGTCATGTCTGATTTTTTGCAACCCCATGGACTGTAGCCCACCAGGCTCCTCTGTCCATGCTTTTGTCCAGGCAAGAATACTGGAGTGGGTTGCCATTTCCTCCTCCAGAGGATCTTCCCAACCCAGGGATCGAACCCCCATTTCCCACATTGCAGGCAGATTCCTTATGGTCTGAGCCACCAGGATATAGACTATTTAAAATGTTGTGTTAATTACTGCTGTACTACAAAGTGATTCAGTGATACACATACACACTTTAACATTCTGTTCCAATATGATTAGTCCCAGGATACTGAATATAGCTCCCTATGCAATACAGTTTTCTGCTATTGTTGCTCAGATGTCGCATTTTTGATTCCCACAAGTTACTCACTTTTCTTTTTCAACTGACATTGAAAGCCGGGAGATTCAAAGCCTGCCCCCCAACTAAAGAGTGAGGCTCTCCGGGCGGGCACTCGCAAGGGTTCTAGCACCAGAGACCTAAACCAGAGTGGGAGGTTGGGGAAGCACCGTAGGACTGGGCAAAGGCCCGGATCCACGGATGGCCCTCAGGAATGGCCCTTCTGTCAGGGCTCTCAACTGTCAATCAAGAAGTCTCCTTGCGACCGGGCCAATCAGGCTCCGAGGCCAGGGCTCCGAAAGCGCTGAGGGCAGTTGGCTGACCCTCCCAGCACTGGGTGCCATGATGATGCTGCTTTCTTCCTGCTCCTTCATCCCCACAAAACCCCCTTCCCTCACTGTAGGGGAAAGAAACATGGCCCTTCTCAGCCGGCATCGCCGAGAGACCACCCGTCCCTCTAGGTCACTCTGGCCAACAGGAGACTGCACTTCCAGAATGCTTCGCAGGTAGGCGGGCCAGTAGGACGTCAGCAGCCTGCGACCACTTCCGGCGTCCCCTGCTGGCACGTCGGCTGGGGGCTGTGACAGACAGGAGGTCCCGACCCACGAGGTGGGACAATGGGTCCCTGAAACTAGGGAGGGGCCCGGCTTTTCGGGGGTCGGTGTCTCGCTCCCGTTTTCTATGGGCAAGTCTCAGGATTTGGTGCTAAAGGGGTATCCTACCCTGTAACCCACCAACAGAAGTGCCGCTACGTGCCTGCCCACCCCACTCATAATCGCCCAAACCCAGGAACGGCCCAAATCATTCACCAACAGGCAGTTGAGGTATAATCTTTCAATGGGCTGTCAGGAAATCGACGGAAAGGGCGGATGGCTCCGTTGGCGTAGGGAACTGTTACCGGACCAAGATGGCGGCAGTCAGGCTCCACCTCATTTCCTGTTGTTGTTGTTCAGTTGCACAATTGTGTCCGACTCTTTGCGACCCCATGGACTGCAGCACGCCAGGCTTATCTGTCTTTCACCATCTCCCAGAACTTTCTCAAACTCACGTCCATTGAGTCTCTGATGCCATCCAACTGGGGTGACCCAAGGACGAAAGAGCAGGTAAAACAAAGTAGGGTCTTGGAATGTAGGAACAGAAAAACCAGACCCTCCCCCATGTTGTAACTATTAATGGAACTGTATAATCTGTCTCTCCTCCTACCCCATAGGGAGAAGGTATTTGCCCTACTTTTCCCCCACCCAGTATACATGCCTCATCCAATCAGCAAATGACCCACAAGACCCCTATCCCACTCCTTGTACCCTGGGTATAAAGGTGGGCTAAGGACCCCTGTTCAACGTTGTTCTCCCTTGAGCTGGCCCACTGTTCTAACAGCCTCTCCCAGTCTAATAAACTTTTATTTCCCTCTCATTCTGTCTCATGTCTGGAAATTCTTTTCCAACCTGCACCCAGACCACAACACCAACCATCTCATCCTCTGTCATGCCCTTCTCCTGTCTTCAGTCTTTCCCATCATCAGGGTCTTTTCTAATGACTGGCCTCTTCACATCAGGTGGCCAAAGTATTGGAGCTTCAGTTTCACCACCAGTCTTCCCAATGAATATTCAGGACTGTCTTCCTTTAGGACTGACTAGTTTTGAAACCGTTTATCCCAGAGTGGGACTTGAACCCATGTGCTGGGACACAAACCTATCCAAAACCTAGTTTGGGACCCCGAACCCAGCCAAAACTCTGCTTGGGACTTGCACTCATGGCTAGGACTTGAACCTAGCCAAAACCCACAGTACCTGGTTTCAGGGCCTAATAGTAGTCAAGGCTATGGTTTTTCCAGTGGTCATGTATGAATGTGAGAGTTGGCCTATAAAGAAAGCTAAGCGCTGAAGAATTGATGCTTTTGAACTGTGGTGTTGGAGAAGACTCTTGAGAGTCCCTTGGACTGTAAGAAGATTCAACCAGTCCATCCTAAAGAAGATCAGTCCTAGATGTTCATTGGAAGGACTGATGTTGAAGCTGAAACTCCAATACTTTGGCCACCTGATGTGAAGATTCTGGGAAAGATTGAGGACAGGAGAAGGGGATGACAGAGTATGAGATGGTTGGATGGCATCACTGACTTGATGGACATGGGTTTGGGTGGACTCTGGGAGTTTGTGATGGACAGGGAGGCCTGGCATGCTGCGGCTCATGGGTTCACAAGGAGTCAGACACGACTCAGCAACTGAACTGAACTGAATGCTCAGGTTCTTGATGTCTCATCACAGAAAGAATATAGTGAGAGACAAAGGTAAGAAGTGGATTTATTCAGATTCACGGAGAAGCACACTCAACAGACAAGAGTGTGGGCCATCACAGAGGGCTAGTGCAGCCGCCAAATATGGCATGGTTAGTTTTTATAGGCTGGGTAACTTCATATGCTAATGAGTGGGAGGATTATTCCAACTATTTTTGGGAAGATGTGGAGGTTTCCAGGATTTGGGCCACGGCCCACTCCTTGGTCTTTTGACAGTGCTTTGGAACTGTCAGGGCACCTCTGGGTGTGTCATTTCACTTGCTGATTGAAGATCAGGGTCTAATCTTGTCTGCCATCTTGGTCCTATTTGATTCTAATTGGTTTATTGGTTCTAATTTTATTTTATTGGTTCTAATTCTAATTGTGTCCTTTGGCTATGTCATTCTTTCAAAAGTTGTGCCCTGTTTCTCTCCCTCCGATTACAGTTTGACCTCCTTGCAGTCCAAGGAATTTTTAAGTGTCTTCTCTAAACCACTGTTCAAAAGCATCTATCCTTCAGTGCTCAGCCTTCTTTATGGTCTAACTCATATCCATACATGACTACTAGAAAAACCATAGCTTTGACAATATGGACATTTCTTGGCAAAGTAATGTTTCTGCTTTTTAATATGCTATCTAGGTTTGTCATAGCTTTTCTTCCAAGGAGCAAGCATCTCTTAATTTCATGGCTGCAGTCATCATCTGTGATTTTAGAACCAAAGAAAATAAAGTTTGTCACTGTTTCCATTGTTCCCCCATCTATTTGCCATGAAGTGATAGGACTGGATGCCATGATCTTAATTTTTTGAATGTTGAGTTTGAAGCCAGCTTTTTCACTCTCCTCTTTCATCTTCATCAAGAGGCTCCTTAGTTCCTCTTCACTTTCTGCCATAAGGGTGGTGTCATCTGTATATCTGAGGTTATTGATATTTCTCCCCGCAATCTTGATTCCAGCTTGTGCTTCATCCAGCCCAACATTTCACATGATGTACTCTGAATATAAGTTAAATAAGCAGGGTGACAATATGCAGCCTTGACCTACTCCTTTCCCAATTTGGAACCAGTCCATCATTCCATGTCCAGTTCTGTTATTTCTTGACTTGCATACAGATTTCTCAGGCAGGTAAGGTGGTCTGGTATTCCCATTTCTTTCAGAATTTTCCACAGTTTGTTGTGATCCACACAATCAAGGCTTTGGCATAGTCAATAAAGCAGAAGTAGATTTTTTTCTGGAATTTTCTTGTTTTTTCTATGATCCAACAGATGTTGACAATTTGATTTCTGGTTCCTCTGCTTTGTAAATCCAGCTTGAATATCTGAAAGTTCTCAGTTCACATACTGTTAAAGCCTATCTTGGAGAATTCTGAGCATTACTTTGTTAGCATGTGAGAGTGCAATTGAAAATTATTTGGCATGGCTTTTCTTTGGGACTGGAATGAAAACTGACCTTTTCCAGTCCTGGCCAGTGCTGAGTTTTCCAAATTTGCTTGCATATTGAGTGCAGCACTTTCACAGCATCATTTTTTAGGATCTGAAAAAAGCTCACCTGGAATTCCATCACCTCCACTAACTTTGTTCATAGTGATGCTTCCTAAGGCCCACTTGACTTTACACTCCAGGATGTCTGGCTCTAGGTGGGTGATCATACCATCATAGTTATCTGAGTCTTTAAGATCTTTTTTGTATAGTTCTGTGTATTCTTGCCACCTGTTCTTAATATCTTATGCTTCTGTTAGGTCTATACTGTTTCTGTCCTTTATTGTGCCCATCTTTGTATGAAATATTCCCATGGTATCTCTAATTTTCTTGAAGAGACCTCTAGTCTTTCCCATTCTATTGTTATCTTCTATGTATTTGCATTGATCACTGAGGGAGGCTTTCTTATTTCTCCTTGCTATTTGGAAATCTGCATTCAGATGAGTATATCTTTCTTTTTCTCCTTTGCCTTTCATTTCTCTTCTTTTCTCAGCTATTTGTAAGGCCTCCTCAGATAACCATTTTGCCTTTTTGCATTTCTTTTTCCTGGGCATGGCTTTGATCACCACCTCCTGTACAATGTTACAAACCTCCGTCCATAGTTCTTCAGGCACTCTGTCTGTCAGGTCTAGTCCCTTGAATCTATTTGTCAATTTCACTGTATAATCATTAGGGATTTGATTTAGGTCATATCTGAATGGCCTAGTGGTTTTCCATACTTTCTTCAATTTAAATCTGAATTTTGCTATAAGGAGTTCATGATCTGAGCCACAGTCAGCTCCTGGTCTTGTTCTGGATTAAAGGAGTAATTGGATTAAAGATTTACTGAGCATAGCCCTGCCCACCAGAGCAAGACTCAGTTTTCCCCACAGCCAGTCCTTCCCATCAGGAAGTTTCCATAAGCTTCTTATCCTCTTCCATCAGAAGGCAGACAGAATGAAAACCACAATCACAGAAAACTAAACAAACTAATCACATGGATCATAACCTTGTCTAACTCAATGAAACTATGAGCCATGCCTTGTAGGGCCACCCAAGACAGGTGGGTCATGGTGGGGAGTTCTGACAAAATGTGGTCCACTGGAGAAGGGAATGACAAACCACTTTAGCAACCTTGCCTTGAGAACCCTGTGCTGCTGCTGCTAAGTCTCTTCAGTCGTGTCCGACTCTGTGCGACCCCAGAAACGGCAGCCCACCAGGCTTCCCCGTCCCTGGGATTCTCCAGGCAAGAACACTGGAGTGGCTTGCCATTTCCTTCTCCAGTGCATGAAAGTGAAAAGTGAAAGTGAAGTCGCTCAGTCATTTCCGACTCCTAGCGACCCCATGGACTGCAGCCTACCAGGCTCCTCCGTCCATGGGATTTTCCAAGCAAGAGTACTGGAGTGGGGTGCCATTATCTTCTCCGAGAGAACCCTGTGAACAGTATGAAAAGGCAAAAATATCTGACACTGAAAGATGACCTCCCCAGGTTGGTAGGTTTCCAATATGCTACTGGAAAAGAGTGGAGAAATAGCTTCAGAAGGAATGAAGAAGCTGAGCCAAGGTGGAAATAATGCCCAGTTGTGGATGTGTCTGGTGGTGAAAGTAAAGTCCAGTACTGTAAAGAACAATATTGCATAGGAACCTGGAATGTTAGGTCCATGAATCAAGGTAAATTGGACGTGGTCAAACAGGAGATGGTAAGAGTGAACATCAATATTTTAGAAATTAGTGAACTAAAGTGGACCGGAATGGGCAAATTAAATTCAGATGACCATTATATTTACTACTGTTTGCAAAAACCCCTTAGAAGAAATCCCTCATAGTTAACAAAAAGTCTGAAATGCAGTACTTGTGTGCAGTCTCAAAAATGACACAATGATCTCTGTTCATTTCCAAGGCAAACCATTCAACATCACAGTAATCCAAGCCTATGCCCCAACCACTAATGCTGAAGAAGCTGATGTTGAATGGTTCTGTGATGACCTACAAGACCTTCTAGAAATAACACCAAAAAAAGATGTCCTTTTCATCATAAGGGACTGGAACACAGAAGTAGGAAGTCAAGAGATATCTGGAGTAACAGGCAAGTTTGGTCTTAGAGTACAAAATGAAGCAGTACAAAGGCTAACAGAGTTTTGCCAAGAGAATGCATGGGTCATAGCAAACACCCTCTTCCAACAACACAAGAGACGACTCTACACATGGACATTACCAGATAGTCAATACCGAAATCAGATTGATTATATTCTTTGCAGCCCAAGATGGAGAAGGTCTATACAGTCAGCCAAAACAAGACTGGGAGCTGACTATGGCTCAGATCATGAATTCCTTACTGCAAAATTCATTTCCTGTAGGCAATGACTCAACACACTTAAGTAACAAATGAGCTCGTGCAGATACAACTCATGCACACCATTATATCACCCTTTGGAGAGCCACCACTTTTGTTCTCAGAGCTATATAAGACCAGGCTCCTCCGTCCATGGCATTTTCCAGGCAAGAGTACTGGAGTGGGGTGCCATTATCTTCTCGTATACAGGAAGTCCCTGGCTGCTGTACCAGCCATCCACAAATAAAGCATATCTGAAGTCTTCTTCCAGCCTCCCAACCCACACTTTACCTACCTGAGGTTCAGTGATCAGCATGACAGTTGGTGTAGTTGGCAGGATTCCCAGCAGGTAGGAGAGCCAGAGGCTTCAGTGGATGGAGGAAGCCAGTGGCCACCACTCAGCATGTGGTACCAGGTGGCCATGGTCCTCCTGGCGTGGGCCCCATTAGAAGGCTGGGAGCCAGAGGATGGGGCGCCTACTACCCTTGAAAAAGTGTTGCAGGCCGTGAGTTCCCATCTACTTGATACAGCGGCAGGTACTGCCACTGGCACCTTGGGCTGGATATTCTTGACTGCCTTGAAGGTGAATATGGACAATGCCCTACATGATGCTGCACAGGTTTTGAGTTGCAGAGACAGGCGGAAGAGCTAGAACAGTGTATACGAACTTTTGCTGGAGCAAAAGATGTGTGGCCTTGATGAACCCAGCACCTCAGACAGCAAGGTACAGCAGAAGATGAAACATAAACAACCTTTGGCTCAAGGGGAATCATCCCAGGGGGCCCCTAATATGACTGAATTTATGACCTATCAGCCATTACTCAAGCAGAGTTGTTCTATTTGGGTGGAGCATTCAACAGACGCAGGGGGGACATCTAGTGTCATGGCTCCTATAATTCTGGGACACTGGGGTAGACAGTATTATCTGCACAGGGGATGAAATAGAGCGTTTGGCATTTTGACCCCTTATTGCAGCAGAGATTGAATAACACGAGGCAGCATATGCAGGGGCATCTCAACCAAACACGCTCCCTGATGGAATGGACCAACCATCCAAACAGTTCGGACTAATGTGGGGATTCCCAGATACTGTTTAAGTAAATGGCATACATTTGCCAAATTGACTCAGGTCATAAGGGAATTAGGCATGAAACAGTCTAACCTGAACCTGAGTGTTTAACCTGAACACAAAGAGCTCGGATGATGAACAATTTACAAGCGGCATGCAAAATGCCATTTTGAACAATGCCCTGTCCACCTCTTTTGGATCCCTGACTTCAGTTCTTGTGCCCTCTGTGGAGTGCCCTCTCTGTGAAGTGGCCTCAATTATAGCAAGTCTAGGAAAGGTAGAGGGGAGAGGGAGAGTGTCAGGCAAAAGGTACCAGTGATGTGAAGACCCCTAAAGCGGCCCCATCTGGGTCATACGGATGCAAATGTGGGCCTATTTGTTTGCAGTGGGAGTTGACAGAAATAAAATTGATAAGCAGCCCAATGCTGTGCTCTTAGAATTATGGAGGCAACTGAGACCAGAACAACAGTTCACCAAGTGTGGGACATGGCCATGCAAGAGACACGGGCAGTACAGTTAGATTACATGGCACCCAAGGACGCCTCTTTGGATGCCCGTTTCCAATTTGAATAGGGCTTAGGCCAAGGTTCTTGCCCAAAAGGAGTAAGCGGGGACTGGAGGCACCATGTAGAACTTGCAGTTCACTGGTCTTAGACCAACATACAGAGAGAGTAATGGCCTTGGTTGAAACCAGTGCTGAATGTAGCCTCATCTATGGTAAATCTGGACAGTTTCCAGGCCCTAGTGCAGGACCTGATGGATATGGCGACCAGACAGTTGAGGTTAAGGCTGTGTCCTTACCTTTGGAAATTGGGGAAATTCCTGCAAGGGTATATACTGTGTATATGTCCCTGATGCCAGGAACTGTTCTCTCCCAGGATAAGAAACTTGCCTGTGTCTGACTAAATAATCGAGTTACCTGTGTTGGTACTCTTAATGTCTTTGTCCCTTGTCCAAAGGTGTGTCATGGCAATCCAGTCATAGATTGGACCCACACTTAGGCAGAAGTACAAAATCTGTCAGCTTGTTGGGGCCACCATGGGATTTTCCAGGCAGATCCAACCCATGACACTGGCAAATTGGGCTTGGAAGTTAACCTTCTTTCGACCAGACTCAATGACAGCTGAGTGGAATGGCACAAGGAGCTCTTCCCTGCAGGATGTGAAGAAGCGGCAGAATATATCCCACCCCGGGGGATCATGTGACGTGGGGCGGGTTCTCCTGGCTACCTGCTGTAAGTGTTGAAGTACCAACCATAGTCTCCTTTGTGTGGAAAAGAGAGACAGGTTGGCCCAGCAGGTTGGACCTCCCCTAACCCTCTGTGTTAACATCAGCATCGTCCAAGGGCATCATTCGGATAATAGTGTTGTTCCTGTTCCCCATGGGACCTTGTGGATATGTGAGCCATAAGGATGACCATACTTGCCTAGGAACTAAACAGGGTGATGTACATGAGGCCGGCTGTACCTGCCTTCCTTGGTATATACAACCTTTCCACACCACACCACCAACTGGGACATGGTCTATACATGATTTAGGGTGAAATGGACACCATGGTGATATTACCCACTGGCCTTATTTGTACACCAAGGAGTGGCCATAGTATATTGCACATTGCCTGTGCTTTGAATTACATGCATCAAGCACTAACACTGTCAGATGAAGAAGTATATCAAATGAGGAAAATGGTTTTACAGAACTAAATGGCCCTAGATTTTCTAACAGTCGCTCAAGGCAGCATATGTGCACTGTTGGTGCTGAGTGTTGTGTGTATATGCCAGGTAACTGTAAGAACGTGAAAATGGGCCTGCAAGGTATGACGCAGGAAATGGAGAAAGTACAGCAGCTCCCTGGAGGCGCCCTGCAGGAGCTGTGCACCGGATCATCCAGCACCTGGCGTTGACTTTAGTGTGCGTTGGTGGAAGAGCCGGCATCCTGGTAGTGGGCTGCTGAGCCTCTCCTGTTGTTGTGGGGTGCAAGCCCAGGGGCTGGTGTGACTCACCAAGGGGGTATCGTGGAAGACGGACTGCAGGTGGATTGTGAGGCAAGAGACCCTGAAGGGGTGGAATGTAAAGTGTCACTACACCAAGATTGCGGCGGTAGGTGGCAGGTTCCCACCTCATTTCCTGTAGAGAATGACTTAGCATGCTATTGTATCAGATGAACTCGTAGAGAGTATGGCACCTGTGCACCACCATATAACTCTTCAGAGAGCTGCCACTTTTGTTTGCAGAGCTGTACAAGGTCGTGCGGAAGTCTCTGGCTGCTGCCCCAGCCACCCACAAATAAAGCACGTCAGAAATCTTCAATCTCCCCAGCTCACTCCTTACCTACTCAGGGTTCAGTGACAGGCACAACACAGGTCATGGGTGAACAGCCGACCTGGTGACAGGGGTCTTTCACAGACACACAGGGCGTCACTTCATGAAGTCCAAGAGCATGTGATGGAGGCAGCAAGGGCCAGAGAAGTGGGGAGGGTCTTGAGAGAGCCTTGTGAGTGGGAGTTCCTTTCCAGCTTGATGCGGGGCTGGTTGTACAAGTGAACACATGGAAAAGTCCTTCGAGCTGTACTTTAAGTTTAGTGCACTTCATTGTTTGTGTATTACAACTGTGTACAGTACACCCCAAAAAAGTGAAAGATGGAACATTTCTTCTTTGAGTCAGTCTTCCCATATCCTCCAAAACTAGGCCAGGAGGTTTCAGTGTAAATTTTCTGCTTTTGTTATAATCAAGTCTCATTTTTCAATAAATTACTCCCTATCATTTTCAGTCTGAAGTGCAAATTCCGTTGGTTAGTGATATAATATTGTGGTTAAAGGAGCAGGTTCTGGGACTTCCCTGGTGGTCCAGTGGCTAAGACTCTGTGCTCCCAGTGCAGGAGGCTGGGAATCCCTGGTCAGGGAACTAGATCCCACATGCCACAACTAAAGATCCTACAGTTCAGTTCAGTTCAGTCACTCAGTTGTGTCCGGCTCTTTTCGACCCCATGAACCACAGCATGCCAGGCCTCCCTGTCCATCACAAACTCCCAGAGTTTACCCAAACTCATGTCCATTGAGTCAGTGATGCCATCCAACCATCTCATCCTCTGTTGTCCCCTTCTCCTCCTGCCTTCAATCTTTCCCAGCATCAGGGTCTTTTCAAATGAGTCAGCTCTTCACATCAGGTGGCCAAAGTGTTAGAGTTTCAGCTTCAACATCAGTCCTTCCAATGAACACTCAGGACTAATCTCCTTTAGGATGGACTGGTTGGATCTCCTTGCAGTCCAAGGGACTCTCAAGAGTCTTCTCCAATACCACAGTTCAAAAGCTTCAATTCTTCTGCGCTCATCTTTCTTTATAGTCTAGCTCTCACATCCATATATGACTACTGGAAAAACCATAGCTTTGACTAGATGGACCTTTGTTGGCAGAATAATGTCTCTGCTTTTTAGTATGCTGTTTAGGTTGGTTATAACTTTCCTTCAAAGGAGTAAGCATCTTTTAATTTCATGGCTGCAGTCACCATCTGCAGTGATTTTGGAGCCCCAAAAATAAAGTGAGCCACTGTTTCCCCATCTATTTGCCATGAAGTGATGGGACTGGATGCCATGATCTTAGTTTTCTGAATCTTGAGCTTTAAGCCAATTTTTTCACTCTCCTTTTTCACTTTCATCAAGAGGCTCTTTAGCTTTTCACTTTCTGCCATAAGGGTGTGTCATCTGCATATCTGAGGTTATTGATATTTCTCCTGGCAATCTTGATTCCAGCTTGTGCTTCTTCCAGCCCAGTGTTTCTCATGATGTACTCTACATATAAGTTAAATAAGCAGGGTGACAATATACAGCCTTGACGTACTCCTTTTCCTATTTGGAACCAGTCTGTTGTTCCATGTCCAGTTCTAACTGTTGCTTCCTGACCTGCATACAGGTTTCTCAGGAGGCAGGTCAGGTGGTCTGGTATTCACATCTCTTTCAGAATTTTCCAGTTTATTGTGATCCACACAGTCAAAGATCCTACGTGCTGCAGCTAAAAGATCCTGTATGCCACAATGAAGACCGAAGATCCAACTACAAGTAAGACCTTGTGCAGCCAAATAAATAAATATATCGTATTAAAAGGCACAGGTTCTGGGGCCCGACTTCCTAGGCTTAAATCATATTTCTGCCTCCTACTAGTGGAATAGGCCTGAAGAAATTGTTTAACCAGTTTCTTCATTTGTAAGATGAAATACTCATATAACATACCTCACAGGAATGTTGACTTAAATGAGTTACTGTATGAAAAGTGCTCAGGATGTCAAGAACAGAGGAGTGCATGCTGCTGTCATTGGTGCTCCAGGCCCTCATCATCTGCCCCTTCTCAGCCTCCCACCATCACCTCTCCCCCTTCACCTTCCAGTCTCCACTCGCTCAAGTGAACTTACCCATGCTCTTTTACTTCTTGTCTTTTCCTGTGCCCCTCCTTCTACCTGGAATACTGTTCCCCCACACTGGAGCACTTAACATGTAGTTTGAACACCAGCAAAGCAGGGATCCCCCCAAAAAAAAGAAAGTGAGGGAAAAAATACATAAGGTGTTTGATGGTTGATATCCATCCCCCCAACCCCCAGGATGGAGTAGGAGTTATTATGGGAAAGCCAATACTTTACTGAACCGCAATGCACCTGTATTGTGGCCTAGAGTTGTATTTGGGTTACATTTCAGTGGTGGGAGGAGACACAGCATAGTCTCTCCAGTACTTGGGCCTCTTACAGACCTTCTGAGCAGATTGTATTTTCCAAAATGGCCACAAAGATATTGCCCATCCTACATCCTCTGATGAACTGACATCGATATAACCACCACTGAGAAGCAGACTCTTCACCTTGGCGGATTCATGTTGATTCATGTTTGACAGAAAACAACAAAATTCTGTAAAGCAATTATCCTTCAATTAAAAAAAGAGAGAGAGAAGCAGACTCTTCCCTCAAACCTGGGAGGACATGTGACTGGCAAAATGAGGCCATTCACTTCCAGGTGAAGGTGGAATAGCTTTGTCCTGGTTCATTCAGGATGCTTACTCTTGGAATCCAGCTGAGGACGTCCAGGCTGCATGAAAGTTCCTGGTAACCCTATTTGACACCTATTTGGTGTCAACTATCTGATGTTTCAAGGATGAACCCAGTGCCAGCCACCTCTGTGAAACCATGAGAGATCCTGAGAGAGGACATGCTGGCCAGCCCCGCTAACCATGAGAATTTGTCCTACAGAAACAGATAACTGGAATGGCTTTCATGGATGCTCCTCCCACCCTGTCTTTCCCTATCTGGATAATCCTATTTGTTTTTGAAGACTTGGTCCCAGGGACCCACCCTGACCTCTGTGACTGGGTGAGCTGCCCATCACCTGGACCTGTTTGGCCTCTGTGCACCCCTCTGTCATGTCTCCACCAGGCCTGATAACCCCTGTCAAATTGTCGGATGCCCCCACTTAAAACTAAACTTCTATGGACAGTGACTGCATTTTTTATCCTCTGCGTTCCCAGTGGCTAGGACAGAGCTAGAAAAAAAAAGTAGGAGCTAGGGACTTCCCTGGCTTCCTAGTGGTTAGGACTCTGTGCTTCCACTGCATGGGTTCCATCCCTGGTTGGGGAACTAAGATTCTCCAAGCCTCATGGAGCAACCAAAAAATAAAAGCAGGGGCTTACCAGTCAAGCAATGGCTGGAATGTGGCAGAGAGGGTCTGAGTGGGCTTAGAGAAAAGATTGCCTAGTTCCCTGTTCTAGCTGGGCAACCCCAGGTAAGTTACCTAGCTGTTCTGTGTTCAGTTTCTGGGACTATGATAATGGTTGAAGGAAAAAACCCTGTGTACGAGGTAGTTTTTTTGGCCGATGTGGGAAATGCAAGATCTTAGTTCCCTGAACAGGAATCAAATCTGCGCTGCCCCCTGCAAAGGAAGTGAGGAGTCAACCACTGGATCACCAGGGAAGTCTCCTTGTGTACAAATTTGAGCACTGAGTGAAAGTAATGCATATATTACTTTCACGTAATGCATACAAAGTCTGGTTTCCAGAAAAACTGGATGAACAGGGATATTGTATAGAGTTCAGATTATTATATACAATCAAATCTGATGGGGTAGTGTAGTCTTTTTTATGAAAACCAGATATTCCTGTCTTATTAAAATCAGGACATGGTTTGTCTGAGATGCCAGGTTTTTGGTGTTTGTGCTTCAAGGATTTGGGGAGGCTTCTTTATCTTGGCCTGTCTCAGAATCCAAGCATTTTAGAAATGTAAACCTTTTTACTTTTTGTAGTATAAACATATTTTGGTGTGGCAGGCTTAAGAGTGGTGCCATCAGGATTAAGATAGAGCTAGTTTCCGTAATCACTTCATTGATCTGTCAGGAGGGTGTTTATATTAATGGAACACTGCTTGGTACAGAGTGTGTGCTAAGTTGCTTCAGTTGTGTCCAACTCTTTGCGACCCTATGGACTGTACCTTGGCAGGCTCCTCTGTCCATGGGATTCTCCAGGCAAGAATACCAGAGTGGGTTGCCATTCCCTACTCCAGGGGATCTTCCCTACCCAGGGATTGAACCTGTGTCTCTTGTGTCTCCTGCACTGGCAGGCGGGTTCTTTACCACTAGACCCACCTGGGAAGCACAGGTACAGAGTAAGTATGCAATAAACATTAGTTGTTGCCATTACTATTTGTATCACCGAGTCCTCAAAGGCTGACAAAACCAGACTGCCAATCCTCGTTCTGCCTCAAAAGCTCTGAGCCTAAACAGGGCCCCTCACGGGAAATTAATGCCTATTTCACAGGGCTGTTGTGACAATTACACAAAAGTGTGGATGGTAAAGTGGTTGTATCAAGAAATATAAGAGGTTATTACTATCGTGTATGTTTTCCTAAAGAAAGTTAAATGCAGGATAGCTTAATTTCAAAGAAGAAAAATTCAATACACTCCTCAGTTTCATGTCAGTATTAAGTAAGATCCATATTCAGTCTTTGCTCCATTTCTGCCAGCAAAAAGGCACTTTATAGATATGTTCTTTGCATGTGATGTTGAGTAGGAGACTATTTCAGAGCCAGGCCTTAAAAACTGGAAGTCTTACGTGTTAACAAAGGGAGCTTCAGAAAGAATTGAAGATGTAAGTGTTAAAGAGAATGTACTGCACCATAAAGTATTTAAATTAATCTATTTAGGGACTTCCCTGGTGATCCTATGACTAGAACTCCATGCTTCCAATGCAGGTGGCCTTGGTCAGGGAACTAGATCCCACATGCTGCCTGTAAGTGTTCTCACGCTGCAATTAAAGATCTTGCAAGCCACAATGGTGTTCAAAGATCCTGCATGCTGCAACCGAGACCTGGCACAGCCAAATAAATAATAAAATATTTTAAAAATAATCTATTTAAAATAACCAATCTTAAATAATGTAGTCTTTAAACAGTTTGTTATAATCACAATTTAAAATAATTAGTTTGATAGGATGGTGAGTTGAGAGTGGTCATAAGATCCCATCCTCTGATGCAAAATTGGGACTGGAGTGACTATGACTTGTTTGTGATTAAAATAAATTTTTCTTGCAAGTGTTATTTGAACACAGAATCTTTAGAAATTGTTGCCACATTCTGCAAAAACAAACAAACAAAAAAAAACCTATAGTAAGGATGTTATTTCTACAGGGTTATATTAGTTGCTAGTTTGTGGCTCTGGGGGAGTCTTGTAATTGAAATCTGTGTATTCTTAATAGGATTTATCTGTTATATCTGACCACAAGGATCATTGGCCACTTCCCTTTTCCCACATGCATGACAGGAAATGTCCAACTCTCCTAGGATTATTATTTAACAATGGGTTTGAGAGTTTAGATGAAGAGTATGAACTCTGCTGATTAAGAAATTGTGATCGTTCAAACTGCTCAGGACAGAAGCTGACAGTAGCATCTAGAAAAACTTTTCCCCTGACACCACAGTTTTAGTGTTTGAATATAGTGGGCAGTACTAATTTCAAACTGAAAACCAAATAATACTTTTGGAATGACTTTATTAACACAATTATGGTTAGAAACTCATAACATAATTTGGAGAAATTTTAACATTTCAAGATATTAATCACCACCACTTTTTCTATCTAAAATAGCTGAGGAAAAGAGCAACCAAGAAAACCAAAATTGATTTAATATACACAAATGTGATAAAAAATAAACATGCATATTTATTAGTTTACATTTTAAAAATAAATGCCTTAAATTATTAAAAAATATTTATTTGGCAGGATCTTTCAGTTGCAGGCATGTGAGATCTAGTTCCCTAAAAACAGATGGACCTCAGTCCTCTGCATTGGAAGCAGAGTCAGCCACTGGACCATCAGGGAAGCCCCATTAGTGATTTTTAAGTATGAAATAATATATAATTAATTCTAATTATGCTGAGTCACTTCAGTCGTGTCCGACTCTGTGCGACCCCATAGACAGCCCATCAGGCTCCCCCATCCCTGGGATTCTCCAGGCAAGAACACTGGAGTGGGTTGCCATTTCCTTCTCCAATGCATGAAAGTGAAAAGTGAAAGTGAAGTCACTCATTTGTGTTCGACTCTTAGCGACCCCATGGACTGCAGCCTACCAGGCTCCTCCATCCATGGGATTTTCCAGGCAAGAGTACTGGGGCGGGGTGCCATTGCCTTCTCCAATTCTTATTATAAAATAACTCAAATATCACAGGTGAAGTTCTCCCTCACCAGATATTAACTATGACTGATGGGTTTGTTTGTTTCTTCCAGCCCTTTAATATACACCTACATAGTCTTATTTTTCAATAAATATTACCATACTACTAGTATTTTTCTGCAGCTTGCTTTATTCATATATCTTATATAATTTCCGTATTAGTGTTATTATCAGCTTCCCAGATGGCTCAGTGGTAAAGAACCTGCCTGCCAGTGCAGCAGACGCAGGTTCCATCTAAGGGGTGAAGATCCTCTGGAGAAGGAAATGGCAATCCCCTTCAGTATTCTTGCCTGGGAACTCCCATGGCCAGAGAAGCCTGGCGCACTGCAGTCCTTGGGGTCGCAGAGCCAGAGGCGTCTGACAGACCGAGCACAGCACAGCTTTGATACTAGGCACTTAGAGACCTACGTCATCCATTTTAACAGCTGCATAGCGTTCCCTACAAAGTCAACAGTTTACTGAATCATTCATTTGCCTGTTAATGGTCAGTTAGCATGGCACCCTACTCCAGTACTCTTGCCTGGAAAATCCCATCGGCGGAGGAGCCTGGTAGGCTGAAGTCCATGGGGTCGCTGAGAGTCGGGCACGACTGAGCGACTTCACTTTCACTTTTCACTTTCCTGCATTGGAGAAAGAAACGGCAACCCACTCCAGCGTTCTTACCTGGAGAATCCCAGGGACGGCAGAGCCTGGTGCGCTGCCGTCTATGGTGTCGCACAGAATCGGACATGACTGAAGCGACTTAGCAGTAGTAGCAGCATGTTCTCAGCTTTTTTCCCATTAGAAAAAAAAAAAAGTGTTAAAACAATGTCAACCGTGACTCAGTTGGGAACTGCTTTCCAAGGATATTTATTGTGCTTTACTTTTATTTATGTATAAGGCTGTTCTGATTACAGGGCATTTGAAATCATTACTTACAATTCAAGTAGAGAGCATAGAAATTCTCTCATGTTTGGATGACCAAATTCATAAAAAATGTGCTTGATACTGGGGGCCTGAATTCTAAGGGCACATTCTTGAAACCGAGTCATATTTGTAAGAACAACAATACTGGAATACTCATCATACATAACATCAATAGAGATAGATCCCATAGAATTTGTAATTCTTAACTTAAAATTTCAGAGTTCACCTTTTTTAGACTGACACTCCTTTAACATATCCGTAATGTGCCTTCACTCGTGTTTTAGTCTGAGGATGACTGCATTAGATTCTCCTATGAAAGTTTCTTTGGGTTAATTAGCCAATTAAACATTTATTTTTGAAGACCTGATATAACCAGTGGGCACTGCTGGATACAGACTTTAATAAAACAGAAAAATACCATCATGGAGTTTTCGTGCTACTGAGGAAAATAGTTAATTTTTTTAAAAAGTAAGTTCTTTGGGTAAAAGGAGATGAAGGATTGCGGCGTCGGAGGTCGGGGGGGGGGGGGGGCGTGTCGTAATGTCCAACAGGCTGGAAGAAAGGACGCCGAGCAGGAGGCGGGCAGGTGGCCCATGCCGCCGGGCCCCGAGTTCTAGCTGCCAGACAGCATCTTTTATTTCTGTCTTTTCTCTCGGGATGCGGGCCGGCGCGGAGCGCCATTTGACCGGCCCCAAGAAACCCGCACCTGCCCTCACGGAACTCCCATACCAGCGGGGCCGGCCCGCAGGTGGACAGGATCGCTCGGAGGTCGCGGGACTCGCGATCCCCGGGCTGCGAACGTGCTGCCCGGCGGGATGGCGACGCGTGGGCCGTACCGGACCGAGTCCGCTTGTGTGTGATGCTCTGCTTCCTAACCGGAAGCCCTGACTATATGGCGCTCCAGTACGAACTCCCCGGATCCGGCTCAGCGGACCGCTACCGGGCCCCGCCCAACACCCGCCCTCCCCTGCCCGCCAGTCCCTGCGGCAGTCCAGCTGGCGCAAACCAGCCCCGTCTCCCCTGCGCCCGCGCCCCTCCTCGGACGGCGGGAAGTCACCAATTCCCGTCAGAAGTCTCCTCCGCCGACCAATGGCTGGGGGACGGGGCGGGGCCTCCGCAGCCCCACCCCGCCGGGCCAGCCCGTGGGGGAGGGGCGCGCCTAGCGCACGCGCGCCGGCCGCGATGACGTAGCGCCGCCCCGGCCTCGGCGACCCGCAAACGCCTCGCGGGCGGTGCCCGCCACTCAGTCGCTCTGCTCTGCTTTGTCCCGGGCCCGTCCGTCAGCCGGGCCGCCTGCAGCCTCGCGCCGCGCTGGCGTCGTCCTCGTCCCCGCCGGCGCCCCGGCCCGAGCCGGACGGCGAGGCCATGGACGCGGAGCTCGTGGTGACGCCGCCGGGCTGCGCTCACCTGGGCAGCTTCAAGGTGGACAACTGGAAGCAGAACCTGCGCGCCATCTACCAGTGCTTCGTGTGGAGCGGCTCAGCCGAGGCCCGCAAGCGGAAGGTGCGCCCCGGCGGCGCGGTTCCGAGGCGGGGGTCGCGCCTCCGCCGTCCCCTCCCCCGCCGCCTGCGCCCGGCGGGGGCGGGGTGGGCGCGGGCGGGCGTCGGGGGCGGTCTTTCCCGGGGCTGCCGGGTGGGAGGGGGAGGGTCTCAGACGTCGCCGCTCGGGGCGTGTCCTGGGGACCCTCCGGTGGGGGCGGGGCGGGGACGCAGCTGCGGAGGGTGCGGCCTGTGCCGCCTACGCTGTGCTAATTCTCCGCGGTCCTGGCGGGTACTTGGGGGGTCGCTGGGCCGGGGACTGGCGGTCGGGCAGGGTCCCGGGGACTCGAGTACAGCCGCCACGCGCCTGGCGTGTGCAGAGACGCGCGCTACTCATTTCAGCTCTGGGCGCAGAGTCCACAAGGACGCCCTCCCCCCATTTCAGCGCGGGGCTGAGAGTCCACAAGGACGCCCGGCCCACCCCCCCTCCCATTTCAACGCCGGGCGCCCTCGGGACGCAGGGTCCACAAGACGCACCCTCCCCCCACCCCCCAATTTCAGCGCGGGGCTCAGAGTCCACAAGGACGCCCGCCCTCCCCCCCCATTTCAACGCCGGGCGCCCTCGGGACGCAGGGTCCACAACACGCCCCCCCCCCATTTCAGCGCGGGGCGCCCCCGGCCCAGATCCGTAGGGACGTTCCAGGATGCGGCCCCTCCCTCCAGGTGTGCGCGGATGCAGAGCGCCGCCGGCTCTGCGCTTCGAGTCGCGTCGCTCTTGGCATGAGGGGATTTGCGGTTCACCTGTCGCTGCGCAGGAGCGGTGTAAAGGGGGCCTGTCCGACGGCACAGGGGGCCGACGTGCTTCCTATCTGACGCGGGCGCCTCCCCGAGGGAGCTGTACTCAGTGTCCTGCCTTTGGGCTTGTTAGCTATTTGGAAATTAGAAAATGGCGTTATTCCCTCTTCCTACCTGAAGAAAGTATGTTGTTTCGTGTACGGCGATTTTGCAGTTCGCAGCCCGAGGGCAGGCGCTGTTAGGCAATGTCCACCTTGAATAACATATTTTTATGGTAAAACTAACATCTGCTGAGCACGTAGGGAATGTTAAGCACCAGTTTTCTTTCTTTTTATCAGTGTGGGTGTTGGGAAGAACTGGGTCTTTGGATGAACCGAAATCGGAGATAAAACAGGCTTCTACTAGGATGGGAGTGCTAGGAGGTTCTTGCTTATGGAGTTGTGTGCCCTTAAAATAAATCACTTGGTTGATTCTGTTCTAAAGGCGATAATCTTGTTACTTACTGCTCTATGTTGTTGGTTAAGATATGTAATTTTTAAATACCGCTTCAAGGAGTCACGTTTAACCCCTCGTTAACTTTGCCGAATTTCCTGAGGAAAGATTCACTTTTTTTGTTATTGTTACATGTGACTTGGATTAATCTTCTAATATTAATTGCTTAGTTTGAAAATTGTTGACACACGTCTGTATTACTCGATAGTGAGAACTTGAGCTGCAGAGAGACAAGAAGTGAGGTATTAGCCTCTTTGAGAACTCGAGTCTGTTGTGCTGCCTTGCATTATGGTCATATCCCGCCAGTGAATCCTTGTGTCCTCCATCCATTATTCCCTGAATGTTGGGGACTCCGTGCACTTCTAGAATCCTGGTGGCCCAGCCAAGGCGGAGTTTGGTTTGAGAAACAGTAATGTACGTTTGGTAATTTGCAAAGGTTTCTCAGAAGAGGTGCAGGCTTAGTAGTTTGGTTTTAACGCTGAAAAGTTGCCTATAAAATACTTCAACCTAAGTTAAACTTCATTGAAGTTGCTCAAAGAAGCTACAGTGAAGTCTCAGCTATAGTGTAACTACAGGAGTTCAAACCATCCTTTAAGTAGAGGTGGGTTATGACTTCTGTATCCAAACTCTGCTGCTTCTCCTGGTGGGCTCGATCAGATTTGAGAATTGAGGACTCCGTGCTGCTTTGCTTTTCTGGCGTGGTTCTTGCTGCTTGAGGAATTGTATGTGAAGACGGAAGCCAGCAATGAGGACAGCAGGGATTTTCAGTTCCCCTGGTGGTTATGAGTTAGCCCAGTCTGTTTTATATTTAAACATATAGACATTGGGGGTGGGGGGGACAGGTAATGTTTTTTAAGCAATCATTTCTCTCTTTTTGAACTGTTTCTGTGATTCTGAAGTTTTCCAGAAACTTGTCCTCAAAAAAACACAGACCTTTTTGTAGTCATAGTAAGTGTTTTTACTGAAATACTTCACCACAGGTGAGGAAGCATCAGCACTCTTGGGCCATTGCTGATTCTGGTGTAGTTTGGGCAGTAATCTGGAGGATGACAAACCGCTTTTGAAGTCTTCTCAGTACAACGTTTGCTGACAGGATTCCTAATCATTTGGGTTGGAAATATCTGAGAGGTTTTTTGAGAAAAGGGGCTGGAGACATTGTCTTTTTGTTTCTGGGTAGTCAGTATTTTAGAAGCATGGTTCAAGCCTTTGGTTGAGGGAGGCATTTCAGATGGAAAATGGTCTTATTTATCTTGAGTCAGTGTTACTTTACCGTGTATTTTAGAAAAAGGTTTACTCTAGGGTTCTTACTGGTCACCTCTTTTAATCAGTGTTGCTTCAATTCTAGAGTCTGAGATCTGAATGAATCTCTTATGTTTGAACTTTTTAGTAGAAATCATCTTTGGAAAGTAACAGTTGTGCTGTCACTGGCTTAGACAGAATACCTGGAGCTTACAGCTTACAGCGTCTGGTAGATAGATGGTAGACTTAGCTGTTAAACGTCCAGTGTTACTGACTGCAGTGACTAGTCTTTTTCGACCAGGCACTTGGATGATGGTGAGAATGCTGCAGACAGCTGTCTCCTGTCCCTTCAGTTTTTTTAGTTCATTTTTTGGATATGTCCATTCTTTTAGGTATAAGGTTTTCTTTTTCAGAACTTCTTGCTTTGAGGAATTAACTTGTGCTTTATTTATTGGTGAATTAGTTCTTTCAGGTTAATACACCTGAGCATTGCAGCACTCACAGGGAGCAGGAGACAGGCTGCTGCTGCTAAGTCGATTCAGTCGTGTCCGACTCTGTGTGACTCCATAGAAGGCAGCCCACCAGGCTCCCCCGTCCCTGGGATTCTCCAGGCAAGAACACTGGAGTGGGTTGCCATTTCCTTCTCCAATGCATGAAAGTGAAAAGGGAAAGTGAAGTCGCTCAGTTGTGTCCGACTCTTCTCGACCCCATGGACTGCAGCCTACCGGGCTCCTCCGGCCATGGGAGTTTCCAGGCAAGAGTACTGGAGGGAGGTGCCAGTGCCTTCTCTGAGGAGACAGACGGTTCCAAATAAAAGATCTAAAATGAAAACATTGTTCCTTGTGAAGTAATGTAGATTAACCTGCTGTTGTGAAAAATAGAGAACCTTTGCGGTTTATCCATATGGTAACATCTAGCAAGACTAACTCATTGTTAAAATCACTTGCCCACGTGGCTACAACCACAGCTTTATTCCTGATTTTCCTGTTTTCCACTTTTGCTCATTTGTGTGTGTGTGTGTTTAGTTCTATGCAGATTAATAACAGTAGTTTTAGATTCAGATTTTAGATTTACAGAAAAGTTACCAGAAATAATACAGATGGAGAAGGAAATGGCAACTCCAGTATTCATTCTTGCCTGGGAAATCCCATGGACAGAGGAGCCTGGTGGGCCCCAGTCCAGGGGGTTGCAGAGTTGGACACGACTTAGCAGCTAAATAACAGTAGTGACAATGGAAGTTCTAGACGATATATCAGAACAAAGAATTGGGAGTTGGGGCTGAAACAAACATCCTGTTGTTTACAGATATGATTATCTATTTAGGAAAACCAAAATGTAGGCGAATATTTTTTAAAAAATGATAATACAGAGAGGTCCTGAATCAATCCCTAACATCTTGCTGATGGTGAAGTTTTTACATTTCTGTGGTACATTGTGTTACAACTAATGCACAAGCTTGATATATCATTATTAACTAAAGATCATACTTTATTCAGATCTGATTAGTTTTTCTCTCGTCCTGTCTCAGGAGATACTTAGTCCATGTCTCCTCAGGCTCCTCTGTCGCCTCTGCCTGTGGGATCGTAGTTCCCACAAGCACCTCCTGCAGTGGAGTCCTAATCGCTGGGCTGCCAGGGAAGTCCTTTTGTCTTTTCCTCTCCCCTGTTTTCCGCCCTCAGCTCCTCTGGATTGTGATGGTTTTTCAGGTTTGCCTTTTGTTTGCTTTTAATGACCGCAGTGGCTTTGAGGAGTATTGGAGTATTAATCAGGTATTTTGTAGGATGTGTCTCAACTTGGATTTGTCTGATGTGTTCTCAGAGTTCACAGCTGTGGTTCCAGGTTTGGGGGGAATCCTGAGCCCTGTTTGTGAAGGTCCGTGCTTTGTGCGGCCGATGCAGGGTCAGAGCGCCGCCCCAGCCAGCCCATCCTCCCTGGGTGCTGTCCCGGTGTGGGTGTTGTGTCTCGGTCTCCTCGCCCCTCTCATTCCCACAGGGACCTGCTGAAGAGCTCCAGGCTTTGCCAGGATCATTCCTGGGTCTGGATTTGCTGGCTGCAGGCTTAGGTTTCATGTTTTGTTCTATTTCCTGTAAGTTGGCAGCCAAATCAGAGGCTCCATCAGACCTGAGTTTGGTCCTCTGGCAAGATCTGGAGTGGTGCTGTGTCTTTCCCGAAGGTTCTACTGTCTTGAGCACCCATACTTAAGGGGGCAGGTGTCCAGCAGATGTTGAGAGGTGAGGTACACATAAGGGAACTTGGTTTCTAGGGACTGAGCTGACCTGCCTCATCTTAACCTTGGCAGCTCCTGCGGCAGTGGGCCTGTCAGTCACTTTCATCACCTGTTCCAAGTTCTAGGGAATGAAGTGGGACGGGCAGGTTGCATGAGGTCCTAGGAGAACCCGATGGTCCCTAGCTGCTGCTGCTACTAAGTTGCTTCAGTCGTGTCGGACTCTGTGCGACCCCATAGACGGCACCCCACCAGGCTCCTCTGTCCATGGGATTTTCCAGGCAAGAACACTGGAGTGGGTTGCCAATTTCCTTCTCCAATGCATGAAAGTGAAAAGTGAAAGTGAAGTCGCTCAGTCATGTCCAACTCTTCGAGACCCCATGGACTGCAGCCTACCAGGCTCCTCCATCCATGGGATTTTCCAGGCAAGAGTACTGGAGTGGGGTGCCATTGCCTTCTCCGAATTGACAGTGGGGAAGGTGATCGAAATGTGAATTAAGGACTGATTGAGGTGGTCAGTACTGAGGTAGGGGAGTGGGTACCTGTGCACTAATGAATGAACCATTGTGAAATGTTGATGGCCCACAGCTGTTGCAGTCCTGTTGGGATCCTGGTGTTAGAAACATTGTTACATTTATGTAACACAATGAAAAGACTGTGCAGTGTGTGTATTGGTATAATTTCAGAGTGGACTTGGGTATTTTTTGTTGTTGGGTGTATAATCCATTCCTTTTGTTACTCATTTTTATGCTCAAATCGGGCCAGAATTTCCTCGGGTAATTCCAAAAGCAGCTCCCATTCCTTCTCAGGCCCATCAGCGTTGGCTGGAGTCAGTGGCTTGTAAGAGGTGCGGTTTGTGTTTGTTTTTATTTGCAGAGCACCAGTTAATCCAAGAGTAGTTTACTCTGGGGTATATGGCAAATCCTTGGTGTTTACGGAAACTGGATTCGTGCTTGGGACTGCCTGCCAGTGGAGCCCTAGTTGTAAAATCTGAATCAGGGCCTTAAAATGAGTCCTGAGCATGGGCTTTTTTTGTGTGAAAAAGACTTAGTCAATTGTGTTTGTGTTACCTCAGGCTTTCTTTCCCTGATCTTGATAGTTTAAGGATGTGACCACTTTCTTTCTTGTTGTAGCCCATCTGCCTGTGTTTAATTCTTGTGGTTCCCTGTTTGTGTAGCTAAAATTCTTGATGCCTTTTTTCTTTCAGCAGATTTTTCTTTGGGGAGGTGCTGCAAAAGAACAGGTGGCACAGATTTGGATTTAAAATTCAGGAGTTAAATTTTTATCTGTTTTTAAAACTTTTGTGTGTTTTAAGGGGAAATAATGAGTTAAAGTTATGTACTTAACCTGATATATTTTAAGAGTCATGCTGGTTTTGAGTTTTTTCTTGAATTTTTTGAGTCTGCTCTTGAGTTTTTTCTTGGATTTTTTGTTTATTAAGGTCGTAGAAGAGTTTTTTTTTTTTTTTTTTAATAAAACCATGGTCATGCATTTAATGTATCCAGAGTGATAAAAACAAGGAACACCTTTTAATCTTTTCTTTACATCTGTAGCCATAGGTAGCAGTAAACAGATTCCAGGAGTCTGTTCCTAAGGGTATTTTTATAAAAAGAAAACTTCCAGGCTACTGGGAACCATTCACTGTTACACATCCAAGTAACCATTATATAACTTAAAACTTCCCTTGTGTTACTGAGAACAATTAGAATTAGTTAATTCCTTAGATTGATCATTGGCAGAATAAATAGGTGGTACAATTACTACTTCTTGTATTGCAACATTTCAGAAGTCTTTCCCTTGAGTCTCCCACTCCTGTGGAATTGCCCTGGAGCAGGGCTTCCTGCTGGGGGGGGAGAGGCACTTGGGAGGCTTGGGTGGAAGAGAATTGTTTACCACGGTGCTCGTGATTGCTGAGGTTATAAAACTTTGGGTTTCTGTGGTATAGTTCTCACCCACAAACCATTCTTTTTCTTGTTTCTGTGTATTGCTTTGATTCATATCCATCTTGATTGGTTATAGATTTGCTGTGGTCTCGGAACCTGGAATATCAAACTTGAAATGGCGTGCTGGTTACCGGTGCCCTGGGGGTGGAGGGGCCCTCGGATGCAGAAGGACCTTTTCTGCTCCTGAAGTTTCACACGCTTGGTCTGAGTGGCTTCGGGTTGGTGGTTGATACTGGCCTCAGTCCTCTTTCGAGGAGCCAGTCTGAGCTAAGTGACCTATGTGCCTTTTGGGTCAATTGACAAAATTAAGGAAAAGATCTTTTAGGTGGGGAGACCTTGAGAGAAAACCTAGGCTTCCACTTCCTCTCTAGCTGTACCTGTTGGAATTACCTTGCTCCCGTGACTCTGAGAACCCCAGGTTCCCAATTCTCTTTTCTGACTTGTAGGCGAAGTCGTGCGTATGTCATGTGTGTGGCCTCCACCTGAATCGGCTGCACTCCTGCCTCCACTGTGTCTTCTTCGGCTGTTTCACAAAGAAGCACATTCATGAGCACGCCAAGTCCAAGAGGCACAACCTGGGTAAGACCCTCCTGATGTACACCTCCGGGGCTTTGGGGTCATCTTCCCAACTCGCTTCTTTGACTTTGACCTTCCGCTCTCCCAGGAGTCTGCCCTTATCTGAAGTGGTCTGTGCTCTCCTTGGAACTCCTGTGGGGAGGGGAGAGAAACTGAGCCCACAAGTGTTACTGCCCCGCTTGCCTGAGGTCATGTAGAGTGTGACCCTAAAGGACGACTTTCTCTGAAGAGTGCATTTCCTGCAATGGAACATCGGAGACTTGTCTTTCCCTCTGAAAAGCATGGTTAGGTGTTAGATTAGGCAGAAATCTGCAAAGGCCTTCCATGCAGCTTTAGGTTATTGGTATCATTATGGGGTTGGGGGCACCGGGTGAGTTCAGCACTGTCTGTGAGGGGTTGGCTTGTTGTTTGTTCACGGAGAGGCTGGAGGTGCTGGCATCAAGGTGGGGTTACATGAAGCTGAGTTTTGCTCTAGTCTTTACTTTCTGACTGCTGTCAATAAGTTTTTCTCTCCTTGAGGATTATGTTTTCTGTCAAACAATGGTGAGGATTCCTGTAAGGAACTCGCTTTCACAAGGTCCAGGCCACAGACCCTTTCCTACAACACAGCTTCCTGTGACCCAGTCTTCCTGTGTGGAGATGGCGTCCGAACTCAGTCGTTTCCAGAGGTCATGCTTCATCTCTAGCTGAGAGCCTGAACCAGGCAGGGGAGGGGTCAGCCCAGGACGAGGCGTTAACTGGCCTTTTCGAAAGAGAGCTGATGACACTGATGGTGCTTCACAGGCTGTGGGTGGGTGGCCGCCCAGTGGGGCCAGCAGTCAGCAGTAGGATCTCACCCAGAGGGACCGGAGAGAAGGGCTGATGGTCACGGTGGGGGTGGGATCCTCTGGTGTGTGGTAGAGAACTTCGTGCTTCATTCCATCTGACTCTCAGATGAGACCATGTAGGGTCTCACATGTGGGCTGCAAGTCTCTGTGGTTACAGGGGTCGTGTAATCTGACTCTCAGACCAGACCCATGTAGGGCTCTCACATGTGGGCTGGGAGTCTGTGTGGTTAGGAGGGCTGTGCAGAAGTGGGAACACTTTTACACTTAAAAGACTTTATGAAGAATCTTACTGAAATCCAGTGTTGTCTACAAAAGTCACTTTAGAAACGTGGTATTTGTTCATGTTATCAGCCTGCTTGATAAGCTCTGCCTCTACTTTTGCCAGAATGAGCCAGTTTTAGGAAGTTTGCTTCAAGAGACAAAAGCACAGAACAGGAGCAAGATTCTGGCCATTGCTGGGTTAGAACGTGGTTTACTGAAGAGTGTGTGTGTGTGTGCTCTTTAGGTGCTTCAGGTTTACACGTTTACGGAAGAGGGAGAGAGTGAGAGTGTGTGTGCGCGTGCACGCGCCTCAGGTGCTCCAGGTTTACATGTTTATGGGGGAGAGAGAGAGAGAGAGAGAGTGTGTGTGTGTGTGTGTGTGTGTGTGTGTGTCCACTTAAGGTGCTCCAGGTTTACATGTTCACAGGAGAGAGTGAGTGTGTGTGTGTGCATGTGCCAGGTTTACATTTTTACGGAAGAGTGTGTGTGTGTGTGTGTGTGTGTGTGTGTGTGTGTGTGTGTGTTGGGAAGCCCTGGGCACAGGTCCAGGTTGTTTGCTTGGCGGCTGTGCTGCCTGCATCCTGGCACAGTGAGGGCTGCTGGGCGCCCGGGTCACAGAGCTCTGGTCCTGGGAGTCTCTGTGGGTTGATAAGAATGCAGGTTTCCCTTGTTTCACAGGAAAGGCAGAGGGTCCTGGTACCGAGGGGTTGGGTCCTTTGTAGAGTACAGACGTGGCACCTCTTTCTCCCTCAGATTGCTCAACCCTTGAGGGAGCTTCCAGGGAGAATTCACGTGCCTCACCTGCTTTGGACACACGTCTGAAGTGGGGGCACAGCCTTTGGTAATAGTGGGATTTTCTGGTTAGAGAAATGCTACCTAGAAAGCTTACATGTGTGTTTGTGTCTTGAAGCATTACCTTTCCATCTTTAATTAGTTTTGTTTCTTCTCTTTCAGCCATCGAGCTCATGTACGGAGGTATCTACTGCTTTTTGTGTCAGGACTACATTTATGACAAAGACATAGAAATCATTGCCAAAGAGGAGCAGCGGAAAGCTTGGAAGATGCAAGGTTTGGTTTTCCGGAGCTCTGTGAGCCTGGTTGTGTCTTCGCCTACATTCCCTGCCCCTCATCTGTCAGGGGGAGGGGGGAGGAGCCCCCATACCTGCCTGCTACCTCCTGCAAGTTCGGGGGGGCGCCCAGGGAGGCAGGTGCGGAGCCCACAGTTTCCTGGACCTGTGCTTTTGCCTGGGTCCTCACGGGCCTGCGACTGCCACAAGGGGTTCAGCCCTGGTCCCTCTACTCAGGGATTAAGGCTGAGGAGATGCTGGTCTCTGGACTGCTGACACCGCTCTGAACAGGTTCTGTTCTCCTCTCCTCCGGGAACGTGGCTTACTCACGGCACATTCCCTGAAGGAAACTCCTTTAAGTGTCTGGAACAGGGTCTTAGAAGAACCCCACATTGCCCCATCTTTGAAACACAGCCTAATAAACTGCCACCACCACACTGGTTCACACACACAGTGTAGCTAACGGCACCCTCCTGCTTAGGTGTCGGGGAGAAGTTTTCAACATGGGAGCCGACCAAACGGGAGCTCGAGTTGCTGAAACACAACCCCAAGCGGCGGAAGATCACGTCCAACTGCACTATTGGTGGGTGGGCACATGCCCGGTGGGGCCTTAGGGGTGTGCCCAGCAGGGCAGAGCCCGCGGGTGGGGCTCTTCAGGAAGCAGGTGTGAGTGTGAGCAGTCTCCCTGGCCCTGCTGAGACTGCAGGGGACGCGGTGTGGCTGCCAGCTTGTCGGGGAGACTGCTCTCTGACCTGTTCCCTCGCTACCGGAGGCCTTCAGGCAATTCTGCCAGAATGGTTGATGCTGAAGTTAGGGGCCAAATGCTGGGGATCAGCACCCCTCGGGGCCTTTTCTTGTAAGAGGAGCACAAGCCTTGGACAGAAGCTCCGTTCTCACATGAGTGGGGCCGTGGGCTGGTGGGGTCCTAATGCTGGCTGACCCAGCCCTCCGCTGCCAGGTCTGCGCGGCCTCATCAACCTGGGGAACACGTGCTTCATGAACTGCATCGTGCAGGCGCTCACGCACACGCCCCTGCTGCGCGACTTCTTCCTGTCCGACCGGCACCGCTGTGAGATGCAGAGCCCCAGCTCCTGCCTGGTCTGCGAGATGTCCTCCCTGTTCCAGGAGGTGCGGGGCTGGGAGGGGGCGGAGGGGGGTTCTGTCACCTCCCCTGCGGTGGACATCTCGTATACGCCCCTGTTGTGAAACCACGTGTTCTTCCCAAGGGGGTCTCCAGCCGAGAGACTTGGTGTCATTTTCAGGCTCACTGCTGCCATAGACGGGGTGTGAGCAGCGGACGCTGGCCCCCTTGCCCCCCTCAGCCCCCATCCGTCACCTGCCGATTTGTCCACAGGGTGGTGGGTCTCGTTGCCAGCCTTGCTGACTGTGTCACCAGAGGTCTCTGTCCCTGATGGGCTCGCAAGCTGACCCTCCAGGCTCAGGGCCCGAATGCAGGACAGGGTCCTGCAAGGACCCAGGTGTCTTCAGGTGATGGCCCTAGGCCTTTGATTGCATCCTCTCATTTCCCTGGTGCACCCCGGCTGCCTGGAGCCTGCCTGACTTCGGTGCTGGAGTTATTCACCGTCTGGCCCTTTTCAGAAGTCTCCCGATCCCTGGCCCATCCAGTGCCCATGTTCCTGCAGCCTGCCAGCAGTGGCTGGCGTTACAGGAGTGAACAAGCTGAGTGGTATCGTTGGGCCGGAGCAGTCTGGTGGGGGTCTCATTCAGGCACTGGTGGTGGTCAGTTCATCTTGTCACGTTGGTCTTTAGGCTCCGGTTTATGGGGGTACAATTTACACACAACAAAAGTCACCTTTTAGTGTATATGTATGATCCTGTGTTTCAAAAAACCTTTTTATTCACATTTGACCAAAGTAAAAGTGTTACTGGCTTCATTGTGTCCAACTTTTTGCGGACCCATGGACTGTAGCCCACCAGGCTCCTGTGCCAGTGGAATTCCCAGGCGAGAGTATTGGAGTGGGTTGCCATGCCCTCCTCTGTTTCGATGAAAGTTTGCCACAGTTCATCACTTTGATGTATTTCTAGAAAACGGATGGTGGGAATGGAGAAAACTTATGTGCAGACTCCAAGTAAAAACACAGTTTGCACAAGAAGGAGAGGAGATGGCCACCTGCCCACTCATTGTCGGGTGTGCACGTAGGGGCTCTGTGTTGCTCCTGACGAGGCTGCCGCTCCTTCTCTCTGCACAGTTCTACTCGGGGCACCGTTCCCCCCACATCCCATACAAACTGCTGCACCTCGTGTGGACTCACGCCCGGCACCTGGCAGGCTACGAGCAGCAGGACGCACACGAGTTCCTCATCGCAGCCCTGGATGTCCTGCACCGGCACTGCAAAGGTGGGGCTGCGGGGTGCACCTTCCAGGGTGGGGCTGTGGGGGTCCACCTTCCAGGGTGGGGCTGCAGGGGTGGGCTGCTGGGGTGCACTTTCCAGGGTGGGGCTGCGGGGGTGCACCTTCCAGGGGCTCTGCAGGGGTGCACCTTCCAGGGTGGGCTCTGCAGGGGTGTGGGCTGCAAAAGTGAGGGCCCAGCAGGGGTGAGGACAGGGCTGCTCCTGGACCAGTTACTGGACATGAGATACATTTAGTGTCAGATAGACGGCAGGAAGGTCTTAGGGAGAAACAAGGGGAGAAAACGGAACATACTGCGGGTCCACCGAGGTCCTCCTGCAGCAACCTTCCCTAGGGGACCAGCCCTGTCCCTGGGCTCAGCGGCTTGATGGCAAGCTGCCTTGGGGCCCAGGGTCACAGAGCCGTGGTCTCCCCAGGTGACGATAACGGAAAGAAGGCCAACAACCCCAACCACTGCAACTGTATCATAGACCAGATTTTCACAGGAGGGCTGCAGTCTGACGTCACCTGCCAGGTGTGCCAGTAAGTGCTCCCCCCCGTCCAGGGATTCTGGGGCCTTGTCGCTCTGCTGCTCACAGAGCCATCCTTGCTCACATGTGCCCCTGCTTGCTCCTAGTGGGGTTTCCACCACCATCGACCCCTTCTGGGACATCAGCCTGGACCTCCCTGGCTCTTCCACACCCTTCTGGCCGCTGAGCCCTGGAAGCGAGAGCAGTGTGGTAAATGGGGAGAGCCACGTGTCAGGAACCACGACCCTCACCGACTGCCTGCGGAGGTGAGGTGGCCACGCCTCATGGGCAGGGGGGCCCTTCTTGTGGCTGCTTGGGGAGCATCCTGAGAAAGCCAGACCTCCCCGGGCCCCACGTTCCCACATAGGAGCTGAGGGGGCACATTTTAAGAATGTTGTATCAGTGGAATTGTAATCTCTCAGGGTTGACTTTTCCACTCACCCTAATTCTCTGGAGGTTTATCCAGGTTGCGTGTATCACCAGTTGCTTCCTTTTAAGTGCTCAGTAGTATTCTGCAGCGTGCATGCATTAACCACTCATTTGCTGAAGGACATCTGTGTTGTTTCCAGGTTTTTCTTGGCCCTTACAAATAAAGCTGCAGTTAGTAACCACTCACATACAGTTTTGTGTGAATGCTGGTTTTCACTTTTCAGGGAGTAATTTGACTGCTGTGTCTTACAGTAGTTAGAAAATCATTACTTAGGATGAGAATTCTTTATGATAGAGAAGAGGAAGAAGTAGCTTTTTTGTTTTTCATTGTAACGTTATAAGCGTCCTTAAAAAGCGTCCTTAATTGTGCATGTGTTTAGGAACAAAATGAACCCACTGAAAGTGATAAAAAAAAACTTTTCTCTCTTTTTTTTCTTAGTGTTCTCATTTTCTTTTTTAACTAAAAGTACACGTTTTTGACATGTTGCAGATTTACCAGACCAGAGCACTTAGGAAGCAGTGCCAAGATCAAATGCAGCGGTTGCCATAGCTACCAGGAGTCCACCAAGCAGCTCACCATGAAGAAGCTGCCCATTGTGGCCTGCTTCCACCTCAAAGTGAGTCCCCTGAGCGCGCCCCGGGCCTGAGGTGGCTGTGCAGTGCCCACCTTGCCTCTGGAGCACATAGGCCAGTGCCTCCTGTAAGTGACTGTTCTGTCTGCTGTCAGGAGGTTTGCTGTGAATCAGAAAGGAGTTACTTTAACTGAAACAGGGCAAGTTACTCTGGGTAGGGGTGGGTAGGAGTTTACTCCTCCTCCCCTCCAAATTCTTCCATCCTCACCCCAAGTTTTCTGATTTACTTAAAAGCAAAGACCCTTTGCACTGAGGTCTAATCCTGGGGTCAGCATGCCTTCTGTGAAGGGCTAGTAACAAGCGTGAGTCCTGAGTGACGAGCTGAGAAAGAATAGCAGCAGGGCTGCTGTGTTTGCTCTTCTTGGGCATTCCTTAATGGTCTCTGTTGCTTACTCTTCCGCTTTGTGACCCTTTAAAGGTGTAAGACAACCCAGAACCCCAGCCCTGCCTTGCTGCTGGTCCAGTGTCCCGTTTTGTGGGGAAGCGTCCTATCTGGCAGGGGGCACAGGGCATGGGGTGTGGGCCCTGTTTTTCCTGCCAGACACTGTGTCACGTCCACACCTGCCATCAGGCCCATTGTTTCAGGGGTGGGGGGCTAAGCCCCATGGGGTTTGTGCTGTGGATTCTGAGCTCTGGCTCTGGGCAGAAGCAGGGCACTTAAGAAAACACAGGAAGGCATGTTAGAAGCCCCGGAGACACGGTGGGAGGAGCCCTAACCCATCTCCCCCATCCCTCCGTTCCTGCAGCGGTTTGAACACTCAGCCAAACTCCGGCGTAAGATCACCACCTACGTGTCCTTCCCCCTGGAGCTGGACATGACCCCCTTCATGGCCTCCAGGTTTGTTCTCTGTCCACGGGCGGGCGGGGGTGGTGCCAGGTCCCTGATGAGGCCCCAGTGAGCCCTGACGTCATGGAAGCCCCTGACCCCTCCCCGTGTGAGGGAGGCTGGCCCCCGACTAGCTGTCGTAGCACTGGCTCAGACTTGGGCTATCTGCCCGTAGGCAGCATTTCAGCCGCAGGCATTGGGGTGGAATACAAATCAGCAGGGTGGTTCTGCAGCTGCAGATGTCACTTGCTTTGTTTTCAAGTCTGTGTTTTCTGGACCACTTAAAATTTACCTTCACAAAATGCCCAGACACTTACTAGTGTGTCAGACGAGGGCTGCTGTGGTGGAGGACTCCGGGGGGTGTCGAAGCAGCAGAGACCTGAGCCCATGTAGGCCGCAGGAGGGTCCAGTGAGGCTGACCCCCTGGCCAGGGGTGGAGTGGGGAGACAGGATGGGTTGGGGGAACCGTGGGTCCTGGCTGACTCCAGCTCTGTGCCTTGGTGTGGATGGTCCACTTGGCCAGCCTGGGCCTCAGTTTCCTCACTGTAAGTTGGGGCCGTCTCTGCCTGAGGCAGAGTTTTTGGGAGAACCAGACACGTGGAAGCCACACAGTCATGCCTCGCAAGTCCCTGGTGAGGGTGATCAGTTAACATTTTGATCAAGGCTGAGTGCCTGCTGTCCTTACAGCAAAGAGAGCAGGATGAACGGACAGTACCAGCAGCCGACAGACAGTCTCAACAATGACAACAAGTGAGTGGCTCCACCTGGCGGGCGGGCCAGCGTCTTGAGTGAGAGTTGGCCCTGGGCCTTAGGGAGGCCCCACCTGCATTGCCCGGGGCGGGGGGGGGGGGGGGAGTGTGTGTGTGTGTGTGTGTGTGTGTGTGTGTGTGGCCATGGGGAGGGGGTGGCCAGGCTGTGTGTCTTCTGGTCACTGGCTGGCTTCCTATAGTGCTGCACTCCTCTGTCAGGGCAGGGCCTCCCCCCACCTGCATCTAAGCTGGCCTCCTTTTGCAAGAGCCTGACCTTCCCGGCACCTTGACTAGGCCCTGTCCTCCTTTCCCGTCCTTCCTACTGGTGGCCGAAGGGAGGCTGCAGCCGCTCCAGTGTCTCCCAGGCGGCCTGTCCCCTTACCCTTCCCTGTCAGCGTTCATTCTTGGGCTGCTGCTGTGGGGACTGTGGTCCCGGGTGGTGACAGGGTTGAGTGATCTCCGTGTCCCTGCTGCCATCCCCTCAGGTACTCGTTGTTTGCGGTGGTCAACCACCAGGGGACCCTGGAGAGCGGCCACTACACCAGCTTCATCCGACAGCACAAGGACCAGTGGTTCAAATGTGATGACGCCATCATCACCAAGGCCAGCATCGCGGACGTGCTGGACAGCGAGGGGTGCGTCCTGTAGGGCCAAGGTCCCCTGACGGCAGCTCCCCCTGTGCCCATCTGGGAGGCTCTTGCCCCAGATGACCTGCTGTGACCCTGACAGCATTTGGGCTTGGAGTTCCAGGCAGCAGGGCAGCCTTGAGATTCTGTGGTGGCCCTGAGAGGGCTGGGTGGGTGGAACCTGGGGCAGGCATCCTTCAGAGAGGGACCCCCAGCCAAGGGAGAGCGGTCTCAGGCTGGGGCATGGGCTGGGGGCCTCAGCTCTGCAGGGACAGGTGCCCCATGGCCACCCCGGGTGGGAGGTGAGCTTGCCTTCTCCTCCACAGGTACTTGCTGTTCTACCACAAGCAGTTCCTGGAGTACGAGTAGCCCCGCGGGAGCCCCCGCACGCCCGGGGCCACGCTGTGCAGACGCTTGGCAGGAGGTTGGCCCAGGGCTTGGGGGCAAAGGAGACAGTGCCTGCATGTCTCCCATGCCCCTTGGAGTTCCAGCGGCTTCAGGCTGGAGGCTCCAGAGCGGGTCGAGATCGCGCCCTCGCGATCTCTTTCTTGGTGAATTTGGGGTCTTGAGTGTGCGTAGCGTGGATCCAGGGCCCGGAGCCTGCGGAGCTGACAGCCCTGCGCGGCCTCCAGCTTGTCTGTCCTGCAGATGCCAGCGTTGTCCTGCATGCGGAAGGACCTCCCCGTTTTCTAGAAATAGGTGTTTTCTTATTCTCTCTCTTTCTCTCTTCTCCATGATCGTGAATTTCATGAATGCAGTGATAGTGATGTGAATGAATTACCGAGTTCAGACTGAACCTTAGATCGTTTTCCCTTGATTCTGGAGAGTGGGTCTTGCTTCTTCACTGGTGCTGCTTTGGTTGCCCCCACCCCTCATCCCCAGGGACCTCCATGTCTGTGTCAGAGCCGCGGGTGAGGAGCGGGCTGGGCAGGGTACAGTCTCTGTCTTTAACTCAAGTGTGTCTAGTGGTTTCACTGCTTCTCTCCCGTGTCTCCTTCCTGGCCACCTGGCCCACGAGCTCTCCCAGTCGCTGCTGGGCAGTGGACATGTTGGATGGCGTCGGGGGGCCTTGCAGGGTTGGGGGGGTGTTGCTGCGTTCTACGCTGGGGGTCTCTGCTTTCCATTCTGCTTGTTTCTGTTGCAGCAGGAAAGACTGCCGGCACAGAGCCAGTGGGACGGGCTGAAGGAGCAGATGCACCCGTCTATCCACACCCTGACTTAGATTGTCCATTCTGAGAGGGTCCAACCTGGAGACGGGGACAAGCCCATCTGTCCTGAACTGTGAGGGCTACTTCCTGGAGAGGAACACATCCCCCTGCAGCTAGGTCCGCGGGCTTTCTGCAGAGGGCCAGGTGGTGGGTGCTCCCGGCTTGTGGGCCCTGTGGTTTCTTTCATAGCTGACACATAGACAGATGTAGCTGTGTTCTGGAGAACTTTATAGGAGCGTGGAAATATGAGTATCACATACTTTTCCCATGTTACAGGGTGTTAAGTTTTTTCACTCTGTAAAGGTGTGCACATAGTTCTCAGCCAACGGGCAGTGGACTGGGTCCAGCTCATCAGCTGCTTAGGTCCAGGAGCGGCGTGGTTGCTGTGCAGGGTGGAAGGTGCTGGCTGGGGTTCCTAGGCCGGGTCATCATACCCGGCGGATACGGCCCAAGTGCCTGCCAGGGTCACTCAGTTGTGTTTCTGTATTTCAGGAACACAAGTTGTTAAGCTTATTTTGAAACAGCCGTGAGCATCATCAGACATGCAGGTGGGCGCCCGTTCTCAGAAACTACCCTGCGTGGCCCGTGCACTATGCCTGCTCTGAGGGCTCTGGACAGAGGCCTCGCGGGCCAGGCCCTGGGCTGGAGGTGACTGTGGAGCTCTGGGCCCGGGGCCTCCATGTTAAGTCGGGGCAGAGTGGATGTTCTGCTTTGGGTTTCTGTTGGCTCACTCTGTCCCTCCCTGCACCCCTTCTGGGCCCTGCATTCACGTCCATAGCTCCTGGATGGGGAGACAGTGAAGCCAGGTTTCTCTTTTCTAAATGTTATTTTTGAATTTTTATATCCGGATTAATGCTCTTTACTCCCTCGGGCCTGCTGTTCTGAGCACTTAGCTCTGTGTCTGCTGACGAGATCGCCCCCTGACTGTTAGAGCCACGTGGGGTGGAGGCGGGGTGGGCGTGACGCTTCGGCTGTGCCGAGGTCCTGCCGTGATGTCAGGAACAGAGGCTGCGTTTGGGAGTCCTTTCTCTCAGCTCCCAATGCAGCTGCTGGAAACAGTTTCCCGTTTCTTAAAACCACTTGCATTGACGTCTGGACCACGGAGGACTCCTGGGCGACCCCTCCCCCTGCACTCGTGTATCAAAGTGACTGTGTCTCTGAGACGTCGGCTGCTGTGTCGACACGTCGCGGGGAGGCGGCGGCTCGCTCTCTGGGGTGTCCTGAGGTGGGGAGTGGGGCCCTCCTGCCTGCACCAGCGCGCCTGGGACTCGCCCTTCTGCAGTGTGTACACTCGTGCTGTCGTAGCTTGCTCAGTGTAGATGCTCCCATTGTATCAAATTGCCATTCTTTTGACAGTTCAGGTAACTGATTTACTATAACTTTGACAACAAAATCATAAGAACAAGATGCCAGTGATTGTGCTGTGGATTTTATCATGGGGATGTCTCCATGTCCCTTTCCTTGCCGTTCTGAGGGACTGTTAGGCTCCTCTCCTCCCTAATGGCTTGTAGTCTTTCATGTGTCGTAATAAAGCTACATTTTATTCTGAAAGCTGGTGGTCTCCCATTTCTGCGGCCGAGGCCCTCCTGAGCCCCTTTATTTGTTCAGCCCCAACCTGCTTTGGGCCAGGAAGCCCATGTTTGCATCTCCTCATCCTGGCCATGATGGCGACTTGAGGAGCCTGGGGCTCAGGGCCTTGTGGTCCATCAGATTTTGAATTTAATGTCACCTGAGGGGCTTTAAATGCAGGAATCCTTGGAGACTTTGAGCACAGGACCTGGGATGTGGGGAAGGCCACCCTGCGGTTGAGCAGGTGGCAGGTGTGAGTCAGCAGAGAAGGTCCCTGGCCTGGTGAGTGCTGTTTGACTCTGCGCTTGTCATGGGCTCTGGCCCCTCCAGCCCGTGGACCCTTCATTTCCGAAGCATCCCTTTCAAGATGCCTGAGGTGCAGTCTTCTTGAGTTCCCTCACATGGAAATAGCAGGAAGCGCCAGCAAGTCCCTGGGCCTCCAGAGTAGCCGTCCGTGCCTTACCCACAGTCTCTCCACGTTAACCAGGACCACTGCTGTATCCCTGCAGAAAGGCCCCCCCGACCCCAAACTGCCCCCAGGGTCTTAGACCTTCAATCCAGCGTCGTCCAGGCCGGGAATGAAGACCTACAGTGGGGTTGTTGGTACAAAGCTGTAGTGTTCCAGTCCTGCCCAGCTGTTGCCCTCCATCCCGGGACCTGTGTGCTCTGACCATGGTCTGGTTAAAAGTGTTAAGTTGTCCTGGAAGTTGTGCCTTCAGCAGTCGGACTCGTGGAGCATCGTGACCTGCGGAGTGTGGACAGGCAGGGCAAGCGGAGCTGAGTCCAGAAGATGGGTCCATCCCACAAAGACAGATGCTGACCCCCCCGTGTAGTCGCCCAGCCAGCAGGTGGCCACCTGCTGCTGTGATACGGGAAGTGACCTCCAGGCTTCAGAGCTGGTTTAGGGGCTGGGCTGGGCAGGCATCCCACAGGAGTGACTGGTGAGCTGGGCCCGGGGCCTGCCGTGGAGCCTGTTCCAGTATGCCCCCGCTACCCCATTTTGATGGCCCCTTTGTCTGTGGGCCCTTGGAGCAATGGCGTGGGGGCAGTGAGCCATCGGCACCCAGAACAGGTGGCTTTGTCCACCTGGTGAGCGTCCTTGGTCAGGCTTCTTGGTGAGCACAATCTGTTCCTGACCTGAGGTCTGTCCCCACTCACATCTTCTGTCGCTGGCCTTCTAATCCTGTTCCTTCTGAGTCTTTAACTGTCCAGCGAGCTGTTGGCGCTGCCCCAGGAGTCCACATAGGTCAGTACTTGGGGCCAGTCTGGTTCCTGACAAGGTGGGTAACCAGGTACAGTACTCAGAGTTCTGCTTGGAGGGAGGACTTCCCTTTGTTGCGGTCTTTCGGGATGCCCCTCGGTCCCTGGTCACAGGGTGTGTGTGGATGCTGGAGCCGCCATGCCCGCTGCCCGTGCGTGTCCACTGCCGCACACTCACCCTTGTGTGTGCAGGGCACTCATCCCTCCCGGGACGGAGGTTCTGTGTCCACGTCAGGTGCTTGGCCCAAGCAGCGGCTCTTCCTGTGGCGGAGGATGGACCCTCGGGGGGATGAGGTCAGTGTGCTCGCGGCACCTGTCCTGGTGCCCCGGGGTTCCTGCTGGACTCCTGATGCGTCCTCAGGCTCAGTGGTGGTGCCTCACGCTTGTGCTTCTGCAGGTCCTGCTTTCACTGGGAGCCATGTGCTGCCAGTGTGGACAGGTGGACTTAACGCCCGAACGTGTCAGCAGGGCTGCCGGTTCACACAGGAGGTGTGGGGGTGTGGCACCTTGTCTTCTGCTTCAGACCGTGGACACCCTGGAAATGCCACCAAATTGGGGGCCCATGAGTATGGGGGTTTCTCATGTGTTTATAGTTGTTTAAATTCTTATTCGCTGTTTTATTGGAGTATGGCTGATTTACAGTGTCATGCTGGTTTCTGCTGCACAGCAAAGTGAATCAGTTATACATAAACATACCCACTCTCCTTAGATTACCTTTCCATGTAGGCCACTGCAGAGTATTGAGTAGAGTTCCCTGTGCTTCACAGTAGGTCGTTATCAGTTGTCTAGGAGTGTGTATATGTCCGTCCCAATCTCCTAGTTTATCCTTTTTTCTACATCCGTGACTCTTATTTCTGTTTTGTAAATAAGTTCACTTGTACATTTTTTCCAACATCGCGCTTTATTTAGTTCACTGTTACTAAAGTAGCAACTAGTCAAAACCAGTCTGCAGAACGTTGTCAGCTTGGGGGTCAGTGTGGCCCTGAGGCTCCAGCAGGCGGGACGCGGAGGGCTCCTGCTCTGGCGGGTGTGGGGTGGTGAGCAGCTGAGACAGGACCCCATGGGAGGAAGCGCTGAGTGACACAGTGTGCGCTGTTGAGGGAGGCAGGAAGGCACACAGCACCTGGGGAGCCGCTCCCCCCGAGAGCATGACCCCGAGGGCGGGTGAAGCCAGGGGCCCCAGGGTGAACACAGGAACAACCACCCAGCCAACTCAGCCAGTGACGCAGCGACTCGGCCCCTCACTGAGGGCCGGGCAGAGAAAGGCTGGCCAGTTCCAGGCATGGAAACTTCATATCTCAGTCTCTGGCGTTGTATACAGACCTGGTGTTCGGTAAGAAAAGCACAGGACTCACAAAAGAGCAAGTAAAAACAGCTTCCTGCCAAGAGACAGAGCAGCAGAGCCAGAGTCCGATGACCTGAATGTTGAAACTGTCAGGCGGAGATTCTGAGTCATTAGGGTTAATTTGTTGAAGGCCCTCGGAAACCGTGTGGAACAGATGGGCCCTCAGTGGAGTGGGGGGAGCTGCTTGGAAGGACCGTCTAGGAGACCCAATCATGGTGACAAGAAGGACACTCTTGACAAACATGACGGCACTGCGTGACAAGGGCCTCAGCCGAGGGAGGCGGCGCTGGGACCACCCAAAGAGAGGAATGGGGCAAAACCCCAAAGAACAGGGTACCTGCGGTGTGGGGCAGCACCCAGCAGTTTGAAGGGATGACAGTATAATGAAAAACAAAAAAAATGCAGATGCAAGCTTTCTCAGAGAACCCCAAGCAGGGTAAGTAACAAACCTGCCCACAGCAGAAAACTCCAGAACACATTTTCAAACTGCTAAAAAAACAGAAGAATTTATAGGCACACATTGCAAAGAAACAAAAGTGGGAATTCTAGCAGCTGTCTCATCAGAAACGGAACCAGAGAGAGTGGAGCAATGTCTCTGAGGTGCTCAAAGGAAGAAACTGGCTTCCCAGAATCTACCCAGAAGAAATCTCAGAAATGAAAGAGACTTTCAAACTGAATAAACTCATCACCTGCAGACTCGCACAAGAAGTGCTGAAGGAAGCTCTTCTGACAGACCTGGGTCTGCACACACAAAATGATTTCTAGACTTGAAGGTAAATATACATGGTGTCGTTTTTCTTATTTTTAATCACTGTTAAGGTACTGAGTTTCTAAAGCAAAAATAATACTGATGTATCATGGGCTTCAGGACAGCAACACGAAGACGGGGCAGCCAAATGAAGTGAGTCTGTTTGTGGGTTAACTGACATCAAGTAAAGGTGTGTGCTGCAAATAGCTCTTTCAAAAATGTAGAGAGGGGTAAGCATAGAGACCAGTGTTTAGAGAAAGTGCAGAGTGGTGGTCACCTGGGGCTGGAATTGGGGAAGGGGGAGATGCTGGCTAAAGGCATGAACTCTCGGGTGAGACTGACACGCTGTGACGCTGTATCACATGAGAGATTATCTCAGGGGTTGGGAGGGTTGTGGTCGGGGGTCCAGGTGTTCCTGACGCCATGTAGAGCATATCCCAATGTATAAATGTGTCATGTATCAACTTGCACAGTGTTACCTGTCAGTTACATCTCAGTAAAAAGACGGTGGACCTAAAGACAGTGAAATGGGGCAGGCAGTCAGAGCTGGATCCCTGGAGCCCAGGCTGACCCACTGCCTCATCCTGGCCTGCTGGTTATAGCCACAGTAAGTATGGCCACAGTGGGTGAGTGCTGAGTAGTCGCTGCGGACTCTGTCATCCCTACCTTTTCAGAAGAGCTTGCTGAGCTCTGGGCCTGGGAGACAGGGTGGCCTCAGGGAGGCCAGTGGGGACTGGTATCCCGGGAACTGGGCTGGAGCTGCAGCAAGCAGCAGGAATCAGATCCATCAAACAGAAAACATGGATAAAATGGTACTTAAAGTTTCAGATTTTCTTTCCAGCAAGGAAACTCGGTCTTAAAAAGGCAAGGGGGAGAGGATGCCAAAAAACCCCACGTAAACTTACACAAAAGACCAGTGGAAAAAATGACCAAAAGATTATTTTTGTCTGTGGAAAGCTATATAGTCAGGTCAGGCATGCATTTCCCTGTGTTTTCAGCAGCTCCCACTCCCCCCCTACCCCCCGCTTCAGACGGGGTTCAGAGAGCTGCAGAGGGAAGGAGAGTCTGCACACCTTTGGAACAAGCCTACTTTCATGTCACAAGCACATTGGTGCAGCTCAGAGCTGTGCCAGGACTCTGCCGGCATCCAGCAGGGCTGCCCGGAGACGCTGCACCAGGCCGTCCCCATTGCCACAGGGGGCCCCCTGAACAGCAGGTCAGAGCTCTGCCTTCAGACAGCTGAAGCAGAGCCAGGCTCTGGAAGAACCATGTTTTGGGCAGGATGTATCGATCCCCCATTCTCAAGGGTTGAGGTCCAACCCTGAGAACCTCTAAGCGCGACACTGTTTGCAGGCTGACAGACATGATCAAGTTCAAGTGAGGTCATGAGGGCCCTGGTGGCCTTATAAAGGGAACTTTGGACAGAGACACACATTGGCTGTTTGCACCCCAGGATGAGGGCGGGGCAGCCCTTCCCGTCACTGCTGTGGCAGGAACAGCCCTGCAACACCTAGGTGGGGAGGCAGGAGGGTCCAGAGCTGAAACTGCCCAGTCTGGGAAGCAGACAGGGCTTGTTAACGGGATGGGGAAAGAGGGAGTGTCTTGCCTGTCTGCACCTCCAGGAATGTGTGTGTGAACCTTTGGTGCATGTAAGTGTGCCAGGCAGTTTGGGGAGATACAGGATGAATGGTTTGCATAATCTTGTGTTTATCTATGTAGCTGCATAGAATAGTTTTGTATTCTCAGGTTTAAATGCTACTAAAATATAGGTTTCGTTGCTCATATTGATATAAAATATATGTATAATATATATAAATATACAGAGAATATATATATCATATAGATATTGGTATAAACATATGGGCTTCCCCAGTGGTTCAGAGGGTAAAGAATCAGCCTGCAGTGCAGGAGACCTGGGTTCGATCCCTGGGTTGGAATGATCTCCTGGAGAAAGGAAAGGCTACCCACCCCAGTATTCTTGCCTGGAGAATCCCCATGGACAGAGGAGCCTGGTGGGCTACAGTCCACGGACTCACAGAGTCGGACATGACTGAGCGACTACGCACACACGTAAAATATATGTAACATCAAAAATTTGTGAATGCTCAGATACAGTGTTACCAGTCAAAATCCATAAAATTTACCAAGTAGGTCTGAAAGAAAAGTTGATGTAAAGAAAAATGCTGAACAGTAGTGCAGGTTGGTGTCTAAATGAGCACACTCCTGCCTGTGAACTCATGGCATGGTCCCAGGCTCTCCAAGCAGCTTGATGCCTGGGCTGAAGCTTCTGTCCACCCCACGCCCCTGACTGGTGGAGGCAGCGCTGCACATAGACACGTACAGGGCACACACAGGCACACTGCTTCATGCCTTCCCGAGGAGACACGGAAGGGAATGGGTTTTGTGAGATTGATGCAAGCTGGCACAGCCCTAGTGCCCCATGTGTTGGCCACATGCAGAGCCCGCCACCTCTGTCCACATGTGATCTCAGATCCGCGGAGACCAGGCTTGGAACCCAGGGGCAGCAGGAGCCGTGAAACTGGGTGGTCACCACAGGGAGACACGACCCAAACCAGGACAGTGAGGAACGGGCAGTGTGGGAGGTTTTATTTCCGCGAAGGGGCCCCGGGGCTGAGTCCAGCAGGGGCGGTGCCTTTACCGAAGGTGCGTTGAGGTGACGGTGACCTACAGTGGAGACCTGGGGTCAAGAACGGGGTCCCTGGCCCTTTTCCCCAGCTCTTCTCCCCTCCGCCCCCATCACCTCTTCCTCCCCTTCTGCCCACCCCCGTCCCCCACTTCTCTCCCTCTCCTCCCTCACCATTCCCCCAGGTTCACGTGGCCAGGCCTCCTTCCTGCGCTGGTGTGTACACCACCTCGATCCCGCCGTTCGCAGCGCGCACGCAGGGTTGCCCGGCTGTGCTCTGGCCCTGGCGAGCCCTCCTCCCTGTGCGCTCGGACCCAGGTGTCGGGGGCGCGCCTGCGCTCTCCTGGGTGGGCGCCCTGCACTCCGGGAAGCAGAAGCTACATGTCTCCACCGGCTCAGGCGGCGTCCCTGCCACGCAGCCGGCTTCCATCCAGTGATCTGTGCAGGGAGGAGAGGGCGTTGGCCTCGGCGCGGACCCCTCCTCCTTCACCCTCTCCCCCAGGCAGCCCGGCCACGCCCTCCCCTTTTGCAGGGGCGGATGTGCAGGTGCGGGCCTTATAGTCCCAAAGCGCCAGGGGACCCACCACCTCCAGTTTTAGCGCTGTGGGCCCCGCACCCCCACCCCACCCCATACGTCCACCCACCCTTCCTCAAGCCCCTGCTCTTCTCGCCTTGATGTTTGACCTGGTTCATCTAGTCTGAGTGGGTGCTGCACCTACCAGCCCCAGGCCTCCCCAGGAGGAGCTGCCTGGCGCTGTCCACTTAGAAACGGGGCAGGGCCAGAACAGAGAGATGCCTGGGACCCCAGTGAACACTCACCCTTGGAAGTCTTGGCCTGCGTGGGACACGGCCGTGGGCGGGTCGGGAAGGAGACCTGGACCCCCCTCCTCTTGAGGAAGCAGGCCACGGCCAGTAGGAAGCAACAGACGATGGCACAGAGACATAGGCCCAGCGTGCTGTAGACCAGGGCCAGCTGGTCAGCGCTCAGCTTCAGCCCTGCAGGCGCTGCCGGACAAGGCCGGGGTGAGAATGAGAAGGGCCTCCCTGAGGCAGCTCTCCTCAGGGAGCAGCCCCTCCTCCTCCATGCTCGCTCTTGCCCTGTCAGCCCAACGCAAGCTCTGTGGTTACCCTTCACCCCCTTGGAGGGTCAGGCTCAGCCTGCTCCCACCCCGGCCTGGAGCAGCCTCTGAGATGGTGGAGCTGGACACCGTTTTTGTTGTCTCGTCTCCTTTGGCGTGTGACTTGCGGCAGTACCAGAGGTGGCTGGGTGAACAGGGAGATAGCTATCCAGGGAGGGTGTGTGTCTGTCTGACCTGGGGGCACAAGCTTCGAGAGAGAGACAGTGCAATTGCTTCTGAGTTCGGGGGGCAGGGGTAAAGCCAGGGGCCCTCCCTGAGCCGGGAGACTCAGGGGTAGTCCATGGCTACATAGCTGTAAAGCGGAGGAGGCAGGGGTTCAGTGTGTTCGCAGGGTTGTGCAGCCGCTGCCTGTGTGCCTGGGGGCGGGCCCAGCGCCGCACCCATCGTGGTGAGCCCCCTCTCCCAGGCTCCACTAGGCTGTCTCTGCACCAGTTCTGGCCACCGACAGACCCTTGCAGCACGGGGCCTTTGTGTCAGCCCCTTAGTGTGTTTCCGAAGCTCAGGCCTGTGGTCACGTGTGTCATTTGTCTGTCCACAGGGAACACTGATGTGGTGTCAAGCTTGCAGGTTTCCACGTGGACCTTGTGTTCACTCTCATGGACGCATCCCGGGGGTGGAGTGCGGGGCAGATGGCAGCTCTGTGTTGAGCTGTTTGACGAGCCTGACGGTTTTCGACAGTGGTTGCACCGTCTTATGGTCCATCTTGCAGGAAACAAAACTGAGCCTCAGAATCCCAATTGCAGAGCTGCAATCAGTGGCAGGCCTGATGGACGCCAGGCCAGGGCCGGGCCAGCCACACACATACATGATGAGCGTGGACACTGGTCCTCTTCCTTACACACACTCCCGAGAGAGAGCTGTATAAAATGACTGCTGGCCTGTGCTGCCTTGATGTTTACAGAGCTCTGAGTGGGCTGGTGTCACCACCTCAGGGCAGCAGTGCTGACCAGAGCTCAGAGAGGCCGTGGGTGGGGGAGGGAAAGCAAAGACCCTGAGTGAGGCTACAGATCTGGAGGCCGAGATCCTGAGAGGTGAGAGGATCTAGGGAGAGGTCACAGGGTGTGCAGAACCAGGTGACACCATGTTTCCCAGCTCCCAGGTGTCCCCGTCTGCTCCTACACACCCCAGGATAAAGGGAAACCATCAGGCTGGCTGGACAAGCCTTCCCGTCAGAGGCAGAATTACCAGCCACCAGCGTCTATTCTCTGACGCTGCTCAGTACACAGGACCGCCAGGTCAATTCACAACCACACGTCTGCATATTTCAGGTGTTTTCAGCGTGAATTCCAACGCTCAGACTGACTGGAGACTGGCTGCTGGCATTCGGAGATGGTTCCTGATTTCCGCCCTCAGGTCAGGCTGGGCTGGGCCCCCCGTTGTGCCCAGCAGAACGTAGCCAGGGTGACACAGGGCCTGGCTTGTGCCCCGAGGAGGCCTGTCAGCTGCTGCTCTGCTTTCTTGTGTGCCCTGAGCCTCCATGTGAGAAGCCGGCTGAAGAAGCCCCATAGAGGGTGTCCCCCTTGAACTAGAACGAGGAGAAGCATGGTTCAGTCACCGCAGCATCAGGGCCAAGCCTCTAGGTGACTCCATCCACAGCACCATCCACTTGCCATGGTGACCCTCGGCGCCATCAGCAGGGACCTGCCCTCCAAGCCCCCCGAGCCCCTTCCTCTCCCTGCCCAGACCCCCAGAACCAGAAGTGAGAACAGGGGTGGTCTCCTGCTATCTGAGAGTTCAGCTGCTTTCAGATGCCACACTAGACAACCTGAGCAGGGACCCTGCTTCTGAAGGGCAGGTTCTGCCTTCTTTCTGTCCCTTGGCCCAGACCGAGATCTGGGGCTTCCCAGGGAAATGGAACTAGTTCCTGCCTGACCCCCCTGGCCCCTGCCCATGCCTCACAGAGGCCCTGGCCCGAAGAAGAAGTGCAGTTAAAACCACAGAACATGTCACCTTCCAGCTGCACCCAGGCTGGAGACGCGGGCATGCTTTCAGAGTCTCCCAGACTCTGCACTATCACTTCCGGTGACGTGGATGCAGTCCTTGACTGAGGACCAGCTGCATGATGGATACTGAGATGGGCCGGACCTCAGGGGCAGGCAGTGAGGAGGGAGGGGAAGGCGGGCACTTGGGGTACAGCCTGGGATGAGATGTGCTTCGATGGGAACACCTGGGAATTGACAACCCCGCCTCCAGCAGGCGTTGCTTCTGGGGAGAGTGCCCCAAACCTCGGTCTTAATGCCTTTTCTCTCCCATCACAACTCATGCATGTCACCCCTTCCAGACAGGAAAGAGCGGGGAGCCTGCTGGCTGCAGATGGGAGGACAGGGTCCCCACCTCTGCTCTGCTTCCTGTGCTCAGTCACCAAGCCATTCAGGTCTGCAGCTTGGTTACTGCCCTGTCTCGGCCCTAGTGACCTGGCCCTGGGATGGAGCGGTCTGGCCCGGTGCCTCTGTCTGCTGACCCCAGGCCCAGGGACTTCTGTCTGAAAAGGACTTGACCTCCGTGCTTGCCTGAGAACCAGGCTGGCAGGCGCAGTTCTGAGCACTGCCACCAGGGGCAGTGCTGGGTTCATTTCCAAGCAGGTTTTCCAGGAATCAATGCAAAGAAATAGAGGAAAACAATAAAATGGGAAAGACTAGAGATCTCTTCAAGAAAATTAGAGATACCACAGGAATATTTCATACAAAGATGGGCACAATAAAGGACAGAAACAGTATAGACGTAACAGAAGCAAAAGATATTAAGAAGAGGTGGCAAGAATACACAGAACTATACAAAAAAATCTTAATGACCCAGATAACCATGATGGTGTGATCACTCACCTAGAGCCAGACATCCTGGAGTGTGAAGTCAAGTGGGCCTTAGGAAGCATCACTATGAACAAAGTTAGTGGAGGTGATGAAATTCCAGCTGAGCAATTTCAGATCCTAAAATATGATGCTGTGAAAGTGCTGCACTCAATATGCCAGCAAATTTGGAAAACTCAGCAGTCGCCACAGTACTGGAATAGGTCAGTTTTCATTCCAATCCCAAAGAAAAGCAATGCCAAAGAATGTTCAAACTACCACACAATTGCACTCATCTCACACGGTAGCAAAGTAATGCTCAAAATGCTCCAAGCTAGGCTTCAACAGCACATGAACCAAGAAATTTCAGATGTTCAATCTGGATTTAGAAAAGGCAGAGGAACCAGAGATAAAATTGCCAACATCCGTTAGATCATCGAAAAGGCAAGAGAATTTCAGAAAAACATCTGCTTTATTGACTACGCCAAAGCCTTTCACTGTATGGATTACAACAAACTGTGGAAAATTCTTAAAGAGGTGGGAATACCAGACCACTTGACCTATCTCCTGAGAAATATGTATGCAAGTCAAGAAGCAACAGTTAGAAATAGAAATGGACTGGTTCCAAATCGGGAAAGGAGTACATCAAGGCTGCATAGTCACCCTGCTTATTTAACTTATATGCAGAGTACCTCATGCAAATTACCAGGTTGGATGAAGCACAAGCTAGAATCAAGATTGTTGGGAGAAATATCAATAACCTCAGATATGCGGGTGACACCACTCTTATGGCAGAAAGCAAAGAAGAACTAAAGAACATCTTGATGAAAGTGAAAGAGGTGAAAAAGTTGGCTTAAAACTCAACATTCAGGAAACTAAGATCATGGCATCCAGTCCCATCACTTCATGGCAAATAGATGGGGAAACAATGGAAACCGTGAGAGACTTTATTTTTGGGGCTCTAAAATCACTGCAGATGGTGACTGCAGCCATGGAATTAAAAGATGCTTGCTCCTTGGAAGAAAAGCTATGACCAACCTAGACAGCATATTAAAAAGCAGAGACATTACTTTACCAACAAAGGTCCATCTAGTCAAAGCTATGGTTTTTCCAGTAGTCATATTTAGATGTGAGATTTGGACTATAAGGAAAGCTGAGCAAAGAATTGATGCTTTTGAACTGTGGTATTGGAGAAGACTCTTGAGAGTCCCTTGGACTGCAAGGAGATCAAACCAGTCCGTCGTAAAGGAAATCAGTCCTGGATATTCATTGGAAGGACTGATGCTGAAGCTGAAACTCCAATACTTTGGCCACCTGATGCAAAGAACCGACTCATTGGAAAAGACCCTGATGCTGAGAAAGACTGAAGCCAGGAGGAGAAGGGGACGACAGAGGATAAGACGGTTGGATGGCATCACCGACGCAATGGACATGAGTTTCTGTAGGTTCCAGGAGTCGGTGATGGACAGGGAAGCCTGGCGTGCCGCAGTCCATGGGACTGCCAAGAGTCGAACACAACTCAGCAACTGAACTTTTCATTTGATTTGTTCAACCCTTTACACTTTTTTCAGAACCAGTCTCGCCTGGAAACTGCTGCTGCTGGGCTGGAACTCTGGCCGGCTAGACTGGCAGCGCTGTGACCATCCTGAGGGCCCTAGTGGCTTTGGTTCAGCTGGTGGCCAAGGGAGGACAGGATTTGAGCCTGGGCCCACGGCCACTGGTGCTCATGATCAGGTCTGCCTTCTGGGGGAATGGGGCAGACACTTCGCCTCCATGCTATTGGCTGCTGCCGGACCCAGTGGAATGTTTGGCCAGCATCCCTGCAGCCCTGGCCCAGCAAGCGGGCAGGCTGGGGAGGAGTGAGGTAGGTGCACAAGGCTGTCTGCACCTCTTCCCTGGCTTCAGGCCTGGGGGCAGCCCTCGCAGTGGTGACGTCACATGTGGCAGTGGCGGGGATGGGAAAAGAAAACACTCCATGCCCCAAGATAAGCAAAAAGCCAGGGACGAGACTGACCACCAGGCTACCATGCCACTGTGCCCCTAAGGAGCCCCCTAGGTGGGCACCCCCCACACACGTGACCTGATTTGTGAGAAAGGAGCCTTTGTGGATGTGACCAAGTTAAGGGTCTGGGGAACTTCCCTGCTGGTCCAGTGGTTAAGAATCTGCTTTGCAGTGCAGGGGACAGGGGTTCAATCCCTGGGCCGGGAAGTTCTCACATGCCATGGAGCACCTAAGCCCATGTGCCACAACTACTGAAGCCCGTGCACCACAGCTAGACAGCAGCCCACAAGTCACCACGAGAGAAAACCTGCTGGCAGCAGCAGAGACCTAGTGCAGCTGAAAATAAATAAATAAAGTTGGGGAAAAAAGAATCCATCTTACAATGCAGGGGGCGGGGGTTCAGTCCCTGTTTGAGGAACTAAGATCCCACGTGCCACAGAGCTGTTAAGCCTGAGAGCTGCAGCTACTGAGCCCTGAAAGAGCCTGCATGAGGCAGGGAAGATCCTGTGTGCCACAACGGAGATCCGATGCAACCAAAACAAAACTTCTTTTAAAAAATGTAAGGATCTGGAGGTGAGGCCACCTTGGATGAGGGTGGCCCTGAATTCAGTGACAAGTATCCTTAGAAAGAGGAAGACAGACCCACAGAGAAGCCCCGTGAAGACAGAGACAGGAGGGAAGTGGCCACAGGTGTGGACGCCTGGAGCCCCAGCCCAGCTAAGCTTGCACTGTTGCCATCAAACAAAGGAATGGCCTTTCCCAGAGACGTAGAGTGGGCCGAGGTGGGGGTTGGCAGGGTGCGGAGTGAGTTGGGGGGCAGGATGTGGGGAGCAGGAGGGGATGGAAAGAGGTCAGCTCTGCTGTGTGACCATCCTCCACGCCCCACCCCACCCCCCCCTCAGGACCCAGGGCCTGGACTCAGCACCTTCTGTTTACAGTCCTTGCAGCCCAGCTCTGGCCTCACCTGCACACACACGTGTTGGGACACAGTGGGACACATGTAAGTCCCAGACCTCCAGAGGGACACGGTGTAGGGCAGACATGGGCTGTAGGCCCTGATGAGTCTCCGTTTCTCTGAATGGAACTGGGGGTCTTGCTCACAAGCTGGCTGTGTTGGTCACTCGTGGCCCTGTGTTCTGAGAGCTCATTCAGGGTTGTCAGGAGACTCCCAACTGTCTGGTCTTTTTTTCTTCTGCTTCTTTCTTCTTGCCCACAGCCTTCTGTAAACTTTGCCTAGTTTTTCTTCCTGTGATGACCACCCCACAGTCTGGCTTCTGGTTATTTGCATGGACTGGACTCCTGCTTCGCAGCCCCTCCTTATTGAGGCCTGGTGCCTGCCTTCCACCCACTTGGACTGTGAACAAAGCGCAGGCCAAACACAGCAGGTAGCTTACCTGGACCTGCATCCAAGCCTCTGTGCTCTGGCACCTGGTGCCTCCCCAGGGTGTCTGCTCGGGTCGGGGCCTCTCCAGCCCGCTGTCTCCTGACCTCTGGTAGGAGGCTCACTTGGCTCCTCAGCGTCTTCTCACAGTAGTGTGTGCACTGCTTGGGGTGACGTCCGCAGATGGAGGCACAGCTGACGCAGTCCCTCAGGAGCAGGTCATAATACCTGCCTTGCTCTTGGCGGCAACTGAGTGACTCTGGGAGACAGAGATCAGTGATGTTACTGGGGGACGGACACACACAGGACCTGCCGGTCTGGCCTCAAAGGGCATCCCAGTGAAAAAAAATCCTAGTCCACTTCCCCAAAAGCAATTCCAGAGTAATCCCAGTCCTTTTCCATGATGCAAACACTAGATGGTACCTTGTCCACTGTGTACTGTTAAGCTGCACTGCATGTGTTTTGATGTGTAGTATTTTTTTCTATATCTAGTTTAAAATGTTATTTTTCATTAGTATTTGTTGTTTGCTCTACATATTATTTAAAAGTACATTTCCTAGTACTAACCATATAAGGATTTTCTAGTTATATTTTACCATTGATATCTAAGTTATTACATTGTCACAGGAGTTCTTGGTTGGATTTTTCAAATCTCATAAAGGAGAAGCATATCTCTTATAAATACAAGGAATGGAGAAGGAAGCCAGCATACCCTTTGGTGAGTTGGGGAGGGGCCTGGACAGGAGGTGGGAAAGCTTGAACGACAGTGTTCTTCCTGTCCTAATAATAAATGAGAGTCACAGGAGCTCAAACATGTATCACTACCAGGGGCAGAAGCGAAGCAAAACGAAGGCCATCCACACTTGCTCAGAGAGCAGTGCTGAGTGCATTACAGACCTGCCTTTTTGCAGGGCGGGTCTCCTTTGTCTCTAAGGAGGATTCTGTTCCTATGGAACTGTGACCTGGAGGCAAGTTTGCAGGCAGTACCAGAAGCCAGACCTTGAAGCTACTCAGGCTTGGGGCACCCTCATCCCCACTTCACGTGGCACCTGGGCCTCTCTGTGACTCAGTCTCCTGTTTTCCAGGAGAGGGATAGTCACAATATAATATCGTCATTTCTTACAGTTGCTATGAGGATCTGAAGTCCCTGACACATAGTGAATAATGCTAAAGGTTTAAGTAGAATATTCACCACGCCTCTTTGCAATGCAGACATGCCAGCCCTTGTGTCCTTTTCAAAGTAGAGAACAAGACCAGGGAGGCATAGATCTGGGACCTCCCCTTGCCCTGCCCTGGCCCTGGCCCCCCAACCCCAGCACAGGGGGAGTTAGCCTAGTGGTGGCCTTGTCTCAGGGTTGCCATGACCTCCTAGCCTCCTCGGGTCCCCCATATGCCTGTGTAGGTGACAGCTCCGCAGGTACCGCCCTCACTGCCAGACCTCACAGACTCCCCACTGGGCCTCAGCGTTTCTGCTGTGTTTTCCGGGTCTCGTGCCTTAGTCCACACTGGTCCCTTCTCAGGGGGCGCCCTTGCCCCTCATCCGGCCTCCACATCCTCAGCCTTCAGTGATCAATCTCAGGTGGTGCGTCCTGCAAGGAAACCTCCACGCTCCTCAGCCCATCAGCCACGGTGCTTTATGGTTCATCTTTTAACCATGAAATGTAGTCATTTCCATTCCTCTTTCCACGGTTTGTCGGTCGACATAATGAATGACCACCTCACTAAAGGATAGTGGCCCAGAGTCATGGTGTTGGTGTCAGAGAGTCATTTTTCAAATCCTATCTCTTCCACTATTACGCTGTGTGTTCTTGGGCAAGTCACTTAGCCTCTCTGATCCCTACTCTGCCAGTATTTTATGAAGCCCTGTGTGTCAGGCACTGTGCTAGGCTTAAGAAAGGAATTGAGCCCACAGTCTAGTGCTTGAGACACACGTAAAACAAACCCACAGGAAAGAACATGATACAAGTCATGATGAGTTCCATCAGGCAAGCAAAATACATTTGTCAAGACAATCAGAATATGGCATGAGTGTAGACGATGTTAAAGAATTACTTCTGGGAGTGATAAAATGTTGAGTTTGTATTTTGAAGGCCTATGTATTAAGGATTCATGATCCACTATTCACAGGTAAAACGATAAAGTTCTTGGATTTACTTTAAAATACACAAGTTAAAACAATGATTGGGGACCGAAAAAGCAGTATTTCTAAAGCTGCTGATGGGTAGACGGGTTTGTCACGCTGTTCTCTCTCAGTTTGATAACTTCTATAGTAAAAAGACTCAGAAAGAAGTGCAAGCAGAGAACGTAGAAGGAGGGCCCACTCTCCATCCGGCAGTCAGAGAAGAGCTCTGACTTGGTGCTGAGACCTCAAGGTCAGGCAGGAGGGAGCCCTGGTTAAATATCCCTGTGCAAAGGCCCTGAGGCAGGAAGGAACAGGGCACCCCGGGGAAGCTGCAAGCTGGCAGGAGGGTCGAGAGGCAGAGGGTCCCACACTGTCTGTCCTCCTCCACCCCCCTCAGGCCCCATGTGTGAGGAGTAGAGGCTGCTCGCCTGCAGCGAGGGCCTGGGCCCCAGAACTCACTGCAGAAGGCCGCACAGGTGCGCGGAATCTGGCTGCTGCAGATGGGTTTGCAGGAGACGCAGGTGTTCAGCAGCGAGTCCCAGTACTGCTCTTCGGGGCAGGGCTCCATGGCCACCCCCCGCCGCGGGCCCTGTGGGGCTGAGAGGCGGAAGCGTGAGGGCAGCTGGAGGCCGGAGCCCAGGCGGCCTCCCACTCTGTGAGTGGAGGGGAACAGACAAAGCTGGCCTCCTCCCCAGCAACGCTCGCTGGGCAGCCGGGACCCGCCACACTGAGCCTCGGTTTCCCAGCCAGGACTCGCTGGTTCGGAGGCCCCTCCCGAGACAGCGCGCCTTGCTCGGCCCTGTTCTCTGCCCTTGCGGGCGCGCGCCTTCACGGGGTCCTTGCGTGCGCTGGTCCCTCCGCGTAAGATGCTCTTCCTGCTCCGCGGCTGCTCACTTCCTCCTGACCCGTCGGATCTGTTTCAACTTCGTTCCCACGGGGAAGCCTTTCTGACACCCTGTCCTCGCCCCACCTCTGCATGTACTCCCGTCACTGACCTCACCTCCCTGATGTCTTCCGGGTAACCAGCAGTGCCTGGCAGGCACAGGCGCTACTTGTTTGCTGCTGGGTCCCCAGGATCTCAGTGGTGCCTCGGACATCACTAGGTGCTCATTAAATGAATGAATTAGAAAGAAAAGCAGACCGAGCCAGTGCCTAGCAAACAGCAGGCACTCAATAAATGTCCTTTTGTGTCCCTTCTGCTGAGACACACGGTGACACATCTCAAAAGCACAGCCTGACAAACCTGTCCATGTGTGCACACCTATGCCACAGCCACCGTGTCAAGGTGGTGAATGTTTCTTGCCCCCTGGTGACTCTCGTGGGCCCCCCACCCAACACCTGCTCCCAGTGGTGACTCCTGGTCTGAGCTTGAGAACTACAGGCCCGCAGGATGCTGGCACCGCCCAGTCTTGAACTTCTGTGTATGGTTCTTTGGCTCCACAAGGCGCCTGGGACTTATCCCAGCTGGTCCTGTGTTGCTGAGTCTTTTCTAAATTTCTGTCTGATTTCATGGCATTTGCATCCGCAACAACTTCTCTTAAACATATCGTGAGGTTTTTGCTTATTCTTTCATGAAAAACCACCAAGAAAAGACCAATGGCTCCCACTTGACTTGGCAGCTTAAGCACGGGGGCTTATCTTCCTTCCCTCCTGAAACCAAACTGAAAGGACAGGGAAAGAGAGTTGTTCTCGGGGTCTTCCCTGGTGACTCTGGTAAAGAATCCACTTGCCAACGCAACAGAGGTTCGATCCCTGATCCAGGAGGGTCCTACATGCTGCGGAGTAGCTAAGCCCGTGCACCACAACTATTGAGCCTGCGCTGTAGAGTCCGGGAGCCACAACTGCCGAAGCCCGAGTGTCTTTGAGCCTGTGCTCCACTCGAGCTCATTCTCCACGATGAGAATCCCAAGCAGCGCAACTAGGAAGTAGCCCCCGCTCAGCGCAACTAGAGAAAAGCCTATACAGCAACGAAGACCCAGCATAGCCAAATAAAAGAATAAATAAATAATTTTTTTAAAATATAGTCATCCTCAAGAGTAGAATGAAGAAGTAGCTGCAGCAGGGGATAAATGACAGCAACATCTTGGAAGACGGAAAGCAGGTGGCCTGGGGTGACTGGCTTCAGGTGATGTCTCTCTCTTTTGAAGTTCACAGGGGAAGAAGCAGAACTGGGTCACCGAACCTTAGGACACTCCTAGAGCTGGAGGCTCTGGTGCCTCTGACAGCCGGGATGGAGTGCAGAACCATGGAATAGGGTTGGGGGAAATTTACACAAAGAGGGCTTGACCCCAGGCAGGTGATGGCCCCTCACCCACCCAAGCAGGAGGTTGGGGGTCACCTCAGACACAACTGAGGGTAGCTTTGAGGTCCACTGTTCCCCTAGCCCATACCTCAGAAGTGTCATGGCTAGGCCTGTAAAAATGCATCCTTCCCCATTCTGCAAGTGGCAGAAAACCAGCAGACTTGGCTCTGGAAAAACTGACCCTGGGACAAAGCAAGCACAGGAAACCCACCCCAAGCCAACAGAGACAATGCAGGGAACAGAGGAAAACTAAGAGACAATCAGCAGACATCCTCAGAAAGAGAACTTATGCATCCATGAAAAAGATAATGTGCTACTTTTATTTTAGTTAGGATCTTAGTTCCCCAACCAGGAATCAAACCCAGGCCCTTGGGAGTGAAAACACGGACTCCTAACTACGGATGCCAAGGAGTTCTCAATAATGTGCTACTTTTAAAGAATAATATGCATAGAACAAATAAGAATGACTAGAAGTTTAAAAATATAATAGCTAGAATCAAAACATCTATAGAAGGGTTATAAGATGTAATTAAAGAAACATCCCAGAAAATAGAGAAAAGATATGAAAATATGGAATTATTTCAGGAGATATAAATGTTGACCAATGGCAGTTTCAAAGACATGTTTGAAAGACATTAGCCTCCAGATTCAAAGAACCAATCAGGTCTCCTGCACAATAAGTTCTCTCAAACCGATACCCATCATCGTGAAATTCAGAAGCAACAGAGACTTGGGGAAAATCTTTGTCGGGTCACTGGCTGACTGCAGAGATGAACAGAAACTTTGGTGACCACACACAAGGAATACATACTTTACAAAAATAGTTTGGAAAAGTCACAGACTCCAGCTCTCAACAACAACAGCAAAATCAGCAATCCCTGAGGAATGAGGGAATTAAATTTCCAGAGTTACCACAACATAACGCTCAAAATATTCAGTTCTCCAAAAAAGTACAGAACATGCAAAGAAACCGGAAAATATGGCACATTCACAGAGGAGAGAAAAAAAAAGAATTTGACAGAAACCATCCCTGGGGAAACCTAGACATTGTAAATACTATTCAAAGATCTTAGATCTACTGTCTTAAATGTGTTCCATGAGCTAAAGGAAACCATGGACAGAAAACTTAAGGAAATCAGCAAAAGGATGTATGAACAAAATGAGGATATGAATAAACAGAGCAATTGTAAAAAAGGAACCAAAATACCCTTCAGTAGATGACCTGATAGATAAACTGTGGCTCATCCAAACAATGGAATTTATTCAGCACTAGTAAGAAGTGAGCTCTCAAGCTATGAAAAGACACGGAGGAACCTTAAATGAATATGACTAAGTGAGAAAAGCCAAGCTAAAAAGTCTACACACTGTGATTCAGCCATGTTACATCCTGGAAACAGAAGACAAATCAGTGGTTGTCAGGGGTTGAGGGAGGGAGAAAGTTGGAGCAGAGGGTCTATACAGAGCCATGAGACTCTTCTGGGTGATACTGTCATGGTGGGTGCAAGTCCTTCCTTATACGTTTGTCAGCAGTACCGAGAGTGAACTCTGATGTAAACTGTGGAGTCTGGGTGAAAACGATGTGTTAATGTAGCGATGTGCCACTTTAGTGCAGGATGCTGGTAGTGAGGGAGGCTGTGCTTGTGTGGGGGTAAGGAGTATATGGGACTTCTCTGTAATTTCCACTCAACTTTCCTGTGAACCCCAAACCATTCTCAACATTCCATTAAAAGATGGAAATGAATTCTGGAATTGGGAAGTCCAATACCTGAAATGTAAAGACTCCCCAGAGAGGTTCAGTAGCAGATCAGTAGCCAAAAGAAAGGATCAGTGAGCCTAGAGATAAGACTATTGAACTATTTAGAATGAGAAGCAGAAACAAAGAATGATGAAAAGTAAACAGAACCTGAGGGACTCATGATGCTGCTGCTAAGTCACTTCGGTCGTGTCTGACTCTGTGCGACCCCATAGACGGCAGCCCACCAGCCTTCTCCGACCCTGGGATTCTCCAGGCAAGAACACTGGAGTGGGTTGCCATGTCCTTCTCCAATGCATGAAAGTGGAAAGTGAAAGGGAAGTCGCTCAGTCGTGTCCGACTCTTAGTGACCCCATGGACTGCAGCCTACCAGGCTCCTCCGTCCATGGGAGTTTCCAGGCAAGAGTACTGGAGTGGGTCGCCAGTGGGGTCCATCAAATACACCACTGTATGGAATCATTTGGAATTCCAAACCCCAGAGGGAAGAAATAATGGCTTGAGACTTCCCAAAACTTAGCAAAGACACGTATATACATGTTTGAGAATCTCAGTGGACTCCAAACAGGATAAACTTAGAGACCCATTTAGACACACTGTAATGAAATCGTGGAGATCCAAAGACAAGGAGAGAATTGTGAACTATGAAAACAACAGCAAAGAAACTAACTCCTCCTCCCTTATTCGAGGAGTCAGACATTTAAGGAAACCTTAGCTGGATTGACTAAGAAAGAAATAGAGGAAACCCAAATTACCAAAATCAGAAATGAAAGTGGGACATTGGTATACATTTTCTAGATTTTAAGAGAGTACCATTAACTGTTGTGCACCAACCGATTGGGTAATCTAAATAAGTAGACAATTCCTAGAAACATGCATGTTTAGATCTGAATGTATAGATGTATAGATCTGAATAGACCTAAAACAAGTAAGCAGGGTGAATCAGTGATCAGAAACCTTCTGGCAAAAAGCCCAGGACTCAACGGCTTCCCTGGAGAATTCTACCAAACGTTTAAAGAAGAGTTAAAACTAATCCTTCCCGTACTGTTGCAAAAAAGTTGAAGAGAGAGCACTTCCCGAGAATGAGTGACCAGTGAATAGGCCAGCGTTATACTGATGACAAAGTCTAATAAAGACATTGTCAGAAAAGAAAATTGCAGACCAATATGCCTTATGAATATAGATGTAAAAATTCTCAACAAAATATTAGCCAGTCAAATCCAACAGCATGTTAAAAAAATTATACATTATTAACAAGTAGGATTCATTCCTTCCCAGAATGCAGTGCTATGTTCAAATATGAAAATCAATTGATGTATATTACTACATTACAAGAATGAAGGAAAAAACTACAGGGACATCTCAATGCAGAAAAACCATTTAACAAAATTCAGCACCTTTTCATGATGAAAGCATTCATTAGAGTGTGAATAGATGAGAACCTCCTCTACATGATAACAGCCATATATGACAAACCCATAGTTGACATCACACTCAATGATGAAAGATTGAAAGCTTCTCTCCTATGACTGTTAACAAAATAAGAATGCCGACTCTTATTACATCAATTCAACATAGTACTGGAAGTTTCAGCTAGAGCAATTAGGCAAGAAAAAGAAATAAATGTATTCAAATTGGAGAAGAGAAAGTAAAATTATCTGTTCATAGATGACATGATCTTATATATAAAATCTCTAATAATTTCAAACACTGAAAACTGTTAAAGATGAAAGCTCAGCAAGGTTGCAAATACAAAATCAACACACAAAAATCAGTTGCATATACATATATTTGCAGTGAATGATCCTAAAAGGAAATTAAGAAAACAAATCTATATACAGAGGCATAAGAATGAGTTAAATACTTAGAAGTAGGAAGGACTTCCCTAGTGGTCCAGTGGCTAAGACTCCGTGCTCCCAATGCAGGGGACCCAGGTTTGATCCTTGGTCAGGGAACTAGATCCCAGATGCTGCAGCTAAGACCTGGCACAGCCAAATACATATATAAATAAACAAGTGAAAAATACTTAGGAGTGAATTTAACCAAGGTGACAAAAGAAGTATACCCTGAGAACCCGAAAACACTGCTGAAATTAGAGACGATCCAAAAAAAGACATCCCATGTTCATGGGTTAGAAGAGTTAATGTTAAAATGTCAGTACCACCCAAAGTGATCACAGATGCAATATAATCTCTAAGAAAATCCCAATGACTTTTTTACACAAATTAAAAAACTCTCCTCCTAAAAATTGCATTTGACCCTGAATAGTCAAAACCACTTTGACTCCGCCACGGGTGTACATGTGTTCCCCATCCTGAACCCCCCTCCCACCTCCCTCCCCATTCCATCCCTCTGGGTCATCCCAGTGCACCAGCCCCGAGCACCCTATCTCATGCATTGAACCTGGACTGGCGATTCATTTCACATATGATAATATACATGTTTCAATATGTACACCCGTGGCGGATTCATGTCAATGTATGGCAAAACCAACACAATACAAAAAAGAGAAAAAAAATTAAAAAAACACCTTGAAGGAGAACAAAGTTGGAGGACTCATATGCCCTGATTTCAAAACTTACTACAAAGCTAAACTAAGCACTGTGTTGATGAAATAAAGACAGATGGTCAGACCTGTGAATAGAATGCATGCACGCATGCTAAGTTGCTTCAGTCATGTCCGACTCTTTGCAACTCCATGAACTGTAGCCTGACATTCTCCGCTGTCCATAGGTTTGTCCAGGCAAGAATACTGGAGTGGGTTGCCATGTCCTCCTCCAGGGAATCTTCCCAACCCAGGGATCGAACCCATCTTATGTCTCCTGCATTGGTAGACGGGTTCTTTACCACTAGTGCCAGCTGGGAACCCCAGTGAATAGAACAGAACCTGGAAGTAAGCTCTCCGTCTGCGTACAGTCAATTGATTTTCAACAAATGGATGAGAGGGGAAAGCAGGTCCATTGCAGCCAAGAGGTGCAGGTAGAAATTCTGAGAGTGGTGGTGGAGAACGTCCTGGGACTTGGCAGGAGGCTGAGCGGGAGCTGTAGCTCAGCTAAAATAGGTGGGAAGCGTGAGGAACATCTCCAGTGGAAACTCAACTGCAGATAAGGGAGTCTGGTTGCCCAGTTGAGAGGCTGGATCTACCACGGATCTGGGGGTGAGTTACTGGGGTGAGCTGCACATGGCTTAGCTATGAACACAGTTTACATCATCATAACGATTGAACACCAGTCAGGGAATAACTCAGACTTTGAATTGTGTCTACTGTAGAACAGTCACTCACCCGTGACCGGGGACACCCTTTGACCACTGTTGTAAACAGGGCAATGACAGGACTTAAGTGACAGGAAGGAAGGAGGGAGAAAAACTGCAGAGGGTTTTGCATCTTGGGCAAATGGCTTAGCTGGCAGCAAAGTGGGCAGTCTATCCCTGAGCATCTGGTGGGCTGGGGGGTCCGAGAGAATTTGAGCAGTTTCATCATTTGGGGCGACACGTGGGAGAATGGCAGTGTTTATAGTCTCTCTTTTATGAATCAGGAAGAAGGAGGAAGAGGAGAGGGGGAGGATAAGAAGGAAGAGAGAAAGGTGAGGATGACTGTTCCTCCCTGTTCCTCCTGTTGTTAGTTTTGGCCTCCTGTTGGCTCATTCTGAAACCTGATTTGCCGCGTTTCAGCGACAGAATGTGTGTGGGGGCTTGGGGGCAATGCAGCTGAGTCACCACAGTCAGCCTGGGAAAGCTGGTCAGCATCGCCCTGGTTCTCCTACTCTGTAAATTGGACTGTGTGCGCTCCTTTGCAGAGGAGGTTTCCTTAAGGACATGCATGTGACATGCATAGAGTTGACCCAAGACACAGCTGCCAGGTAGTAGTTATTATTTGGATAAAGTGCTTTAAAAACATAATGGATTAATTATAATCATTTCATAATCACCAAACTCGTGCTCCGGACCTGAGAACTGCCCCCAGAACCTCAACTTGTGGCCGAAACACTGTAATTTCCCAAAGACATTTGTCCCTGCAGCTGCCATGTCGCCTGAGGCCTCTGAGATGTCTCAGGTATGCCTTCCTGGATGGCCATGTAGTCTGAGCACCCTCTACCTGGTGGCATTTCTTTCTTTTTAATATTTATTTATTTGGCTGCGCCCGGTCATTGTGGCACTTGGAATCTGCAGACTGTTAGTTGTGGAGTGTGGGATCAAGTTCCCTAAGGAGGGATGGAGCCTGGGCCCCCTGCACTGGGAGTGCAGAGTCTTAGCCACTGGACCACCAGGGATGTCTCAACCTGCTGATGTTTCTTATTTTGAATTGGATATTTGGGGGTGTGGCCATCTGCCTCCTTACACCTTCTCATCTGTCTCTGAGCCCACTCTAGTGGGCATCCATAGTACCGGGCCCAAGCAGGTCCTGAGCAAGTGCTCACAGAGCCATCCTCAGGGAGGACGGGTGGAGTGGGAAGCAGTCCTCGTTCCTGCACTGTGCGTCCACTGATACACTGATTGTGATGCTGCTGAAGAAGAGGAGTGAGGATGCTCTCCCTCTATTGCTCTGGAAAGAATTCTAAGATATATTAAGCGGAAAAACAAACAAAAACCAAGTTCCATAACAGCATGGCTTATAGAGTCCCTTCTTCTCTCTCTTTTTGCAAAAAGGGAGAAAGTTCTAATCTACACTTACGGGTACATACATAAAGAAACACTGTAAGGAAACATAGAAAACCAAAAACAGTGTTTTAAATAAAATACTTAAGAATACATTGAATGAAAGAAGTACAAAATTTGTACATTGAAAAACTACAAAACATTCCTGAAGACCTAGATAAATGGAAAGATATCCCACATTCATAGATGGAAAGACTTAATAGTGGTAAGATAGCAATATTCTTGAAATTATTCTACAGATTCAATGCAATCCCAATCGAATTCCCAGATAGCTTTTCTGCAAAACATGACAAGCTGATCCCCTAAAATCATATGGAAATGCAGGAGACTCAGAAGAGCTGAAACACTCTTCAAAGAGAGCAAATTGGGAGGACTCACACTTCCCAATTTCAAAATGTACTACAAACTCACACGATGTGGTGCTGGCATAAGGACAGATGTGGGTCAATTAAATAGAATTTAGAGTCCAAAACTAAAGCCTAGCATTTACAGTCAGTTGGTTTTCAACAAGGGTACCAAGAAGATTCAACAGGAAAAAGTAGTTTTCAACAGTGCTGAGACAGCTGGATAGCCACTTTCATAAGAGTGAATGTGGACCTCTGGCTCACAGCAGAAAGTAACTCACAGTGGCTCATAGACCTAAATGTAACTAGACAACTTTTAGAAGAAAACAGGAGTAAGTCTTCATGCTTTGGGGCTAGGCAGTGAGACCAGATGCACAAATGATTAAAGAGAAGATTGAGAGATAGGGCTTAATAAAAATTTTAAACTTTTGTGTTTCACAGAACACCATCAAGAAAATAAAAAATAGTTCATGGACTTGGAGGAAATATTTGCAAATTGAGTATCTGATAAGGGATTTGTATCCAGATGATAGGCAAAAACTTTTGCAACTGAATAATGAAAAGACAAATAACCCAGTTTGAAAATGGGTTTGGGAGTTAACGAGACTTTTCCAAAAAGCTGTGTGAATGACTAATAAGCACATGGGAAGATGCTGAACAGCATTTGTCGTCAGGGAAACAATCAAAACCGAACTGAGCCACCTGCGGGGACGGCAGAAATGAATGCACGGACAAGTGTTAGGGAAGGTAGGGAAGAATGGAACCCTTGTGTGTTCATCAGGATCTCGAAAACAGTACAGCCACTTTGGAAGACAGTCTGGCAGTTCCTCAGAATGTTAAACACAGAACGTCCATAGTAATGTAGGAGTGTGTGCTCTGTCGTGTCAGACACTTTACGACCCCATGGACTGTAGCCCACGGGGCTCCTCTGTCCATGGAGTTTTCCAGGCAAGAATACTGACGTGGGTTGCCATTCCTCCTCCAGGGGATCTTCCTGACCCAGGGATCGACCCTGTGTCCATTGCATCTCCTGCGTTGCAGGCAGATTCTTTACCACTAGTGCCACCAGGAGCCATAAGAGATGCGCTCCATCCATACAACGGGATGTGACTTGGCCATGAAAAGGTGTGAAGTACTGACACCCTGCCACATGGATGAACCTCAAAGTCATTGTGCTTGTGGAAGAAGCCAGTCATCAAACAGCACATTCCATTTTTAGAAAATGTCCAAAATAGGCGAATCTAGAGACAGTGGCAGCCTGGGGCTGGGGGTGGGGAGGACTCAGGCGCGATGAAAATGCTCTAAAGTTAGATTGCAGAGATGTTGCACAACTCTGTAAATATACTGAAAACACTGAGTTGTAGATTTTAAACTGGTGAACTTTATGTCACGTAAATTCTCTTAACAAAGCTATATATTGCAGAAGAGACAGGAAAACTGGGCAGATGGAGGACCTGAAGGAGAGGAAGGCTGTGTTCTGTACCTTTTATACTTTCTGGGCTCCCAACCTGGGACTGGCATCTATTCATGAAGCAAAGGACCTAAATTAGGGGTTTGGGGTTAGCAGATACACACTGCTGCTGCTGCTGCTAAGTCACCTCAGTCGTGTCCGACTCTGTGCGACCCCATAGACGGCAGCCCACCAGGCTCCCCGTCCCTGGGATTCTCCAGGCAAGAACACTGGAGTGGGTTTCCATTTCCTTCTCCAACACACTACTTCAGATACAACTAACGAGACAGCAAAAAAACCCAAGATACACACTGCTGCTGCTGCTGCTAAGTCACTTCAGTCGTGTCCGACTCTGTGCGACCCCATAGACGGCAGCCCACCAGGCTCCCCCGTCCCTAGGATTCTCCAGGCAAGAACACCGGAGTGGGTTTCCATTTCCTTCTCCAAAACACTACTTCAGATACAACTAATGAGACAGCAAAAAACCCAAGATACACACTACTATGTATAAAATAGATAAACAACAAGATCCTACTCTATAGCACAGGGAACTATATTCAGTATCCTGTAATATCCATGGTCGTTTTGCTATACAGCAGTAATTAACACAAACATTGTAAATCAATTATACATTAGTTAAAAAAAAAAAAAAGCCAAAGGGCCAAACAGAATTGAAGGCAGACTCCTGATGGTCCTTCCTTCGTTTGGGGAGAAGGGAGGGGACACCAGCCACCCCCCAGCCCTCTGGGAGGTGATGGCTGGTGGACAGAGGTAGATGGGAGCCACCTAGACCCACTCATGGTCGAGAGGCACTGAGCCACTGGGCCAGATGACAGCCGCCCGGCTGACCAAAGGGCGTTGTCCCTGCCCACCCCTCCTCCACCCCCGGGACCTACGTAAGGTTCCAGAACCATCCTCAGCCCCAAAGAAGGGCAGGAGACACCCGAGATTGATCCTGGCCGGCGGGATAGGGAAAGAGGGAGGGCTCTTGCAGGCCTGGGCTCCCCTGCGCCCCAGCCGTCTGCCGTCTCCCTCACTCGCCTGGCCTTGTAGGCATTGGACGGAGAAAGGCCCCTGTGGTCAAGTTAGTTTGAAAAATGCTGGGCTAAGGAAAGTCAGAGTTTAGTTTTGTTGTTTCCAACTGCAGTCCTTCTCAGAGCCTTCGCCTATGGCCCTTCAGATGGGGCTCTGGCGGGTTCAGGGCCTGGCTGCGTTTTCTCAGGGATATCTGGTAGGGCAGAGGCAGACCTTTGTTTTACAACCGAGGGAGAGGAGCCCAGAGAGCTGAAGGGGCTCCTCCAGGGTGAGAATCTTAACCCCCGGCCAGGCATCAAACCCGATCCCCTGCATTGGGAGGGGAAGACTTAACCACCGGACCACCTGGGAAGTCCCACCCCTTACTCTTGTAGAATATCTCTACTTTCTTTAATGTCCTTTGGGGTTTTACCACTTCTTAAACAGGTGGGTTAGATCATTTAAAATGTTTTTTTCCCAGGCAAATACACAGGCTTTCCTAAGGAGTCATAATTAGCAACACAGCGAGTCAGTGCACTACAGAAGCCAGGCCCGACTCTGCTGCTCCTGCGGGCTCTGGCAGTGCCAGGCCCAGGTCTGGCAGGCTCCTGACTTGTGGACCTGAGGGGTCCACCCTGTGTCGAAGCGACCCCTGGTCCCCGCCTGGTCCAGCTCTCTCAGAAGTCTCGTATATTCGAGCCTGTAGCTGGGGACACGTCTTGGGATGTGGCTGCCCCCCACAAAGAGAATCACAGAAGGGCTGTGCTCCTTGCCTGGCATGTGAGGATGGAACAGCCTGGCCCTGCACAGCGAGGGACCTGGGTGCTGCCTTCTGCTTTGGCCTTTGAACAAAGCTTCAAAACCTCCCCTGATAAAAATTCTACAGGATAAATGATCTGGTTTCTTCGATTAAAGAAAAGCAGCAAGGGAAAACATGAGGCATGATGGGAATGTTCTAGATTATAACATGTAACCAAAAGGATGGCGACTGGGTCCTGACTTGAACAAACCAGCTGGAAAAGACACAAGACAGCCAGGAAGTGTGAACGCAGGCACTCGGTGACACTGAGGAACCATTCTTTGCAGAAGTCGTCCTGGCATGAGGGCCTTTGGGGTTTTGTTTTTAAGAGAGAGATCCGGAGGTATTTACAGATCAAAACTGTGATGATCTTTGAAGGCCCCGGCAGGGCCCAGCGGTCCTGGAAAGCACATGCTGGGCCATGTCTGTGGGAGGCTCCTTAAGCTCTCCTACTTTTGCATGTGTCGACTTCAACAGAATAGAATTCTATGTCAATAGAATATCTTAAAAATGTCCTGGCCCACCCGGCTCTGGGTCCTGGGCAGTAGAGGGACTTCCTGCCCATGTGGCTGACCCTCCGGCCTCGTGGCTGCTCCCCTGGAAAGCAAGACCAGCCCCCACCCTGGGCCCCCAGTCTCTGGGCACTCCACGTGCAGGGGTGTAGGAAGCCCCAGGGGGCCCCGAGCTCATCCATCTTCCATAGGTGCCATTCCCTCTGCACCCCCAAGGCCACACGGAGCCCCCAGCCAAACCCCCTCGTGCCCCTCCCCTCCCCGCACCGCCTTCCCGGCTACTTACTCGGCTCCTCCTGGCCCGCCAGGCCGCGGCCACCTTGCCCTCTCCGGCCCAGGCCACTCATTACTCAGGACGTTTATTCTTAGCCCAGATTTGGTTAGTGCCCGGCTGCACTTCCTGGGTTTTCCCCCCACCTATAGGATGTAAATCAGCGGCTCCCTCCTGCCGCACCTGCGCCGTCTGTCTAGGCCAAGGGGGTGGACTTGCCTGACGCTCCAGGAGCCCTGAGTGCTCTCTACCGAGCCCCTGGGTGCACTGCACATGCCAGGCTGCAGCAGGTGGCCCAGCCCTCTTTCTCAGCAACCTTGTTCTCTTTCATTGCTCAGTCATCTCCTCCTCTTCCTTCTTCAGGCCCACCTCCTTCAGGAAGTCATCCCTGACTGCCCCCAGGCCAGGTGAATTATGATTCTCTGTGCTTCCCGACCCCTGACCTGACTCCCAGCAGAGCAGTCGTGAGGCTGAACTAGAGGTGGACAGACTGGGCTGGGGTCTTGGCTCAGCCACATCCCAGCAGGAAGCCTTGGTGGCAATTTAGTACTTAACTTATCTGTGCCTCCATTTCCCCTTCTGTGAAGTGTGTGTAAAGGCAGCCTCTGGTTCACAGGTCACAGGTGGTGATGAGAAGGGGCTGAGTGCACCGTCAGGCCTCAGGGTGGTTCTCAGGGCTCAACGTCTGGGACGAGCACTGCGGCCCCTGTCAGCGTCACTTTTCATCCCCCCGGATGACAAAGTCTTAAATGTGCTGACCTGGAGAGTGGAGGAAATCTGGGGAGGCACGAGCCCTGGCCCGTGGGAGAGAGTGTGTTGGTACCTCTGTGTGGATGGCAACTCAGTTGGTACCTCTGATGTGGATGTCCACATCAGGTAACATGGAGAACCTACGCCTGACCCATGAGCCAGGAGCTCTTCTCCAGGGGCCACAGGCACCCACGGAGCATGCCCAGCAGAGCACGGTTGTTGTGGAAACGGTGCCAGTACCCATGAGGCAGCAATGGCCAAGCACACAAGGCTCACAGGCACAGCCTGGAACACAAGACAGCCATCATGAACAGTGAGACAAGTCTGTACCCGGGGATGTGGAGAGATTGTTAAGACTGATGGTCGAATAAAAAAAAAGTAGTTTGCAGCATGATTCTTGCAGTAAGAGACCTTGCAGTGAAACAAAGACAAGCAGGCCTCCTCACCCACTTGCACACCCCCAGGGCTGGGGCTCTCACCACCTCACAGAGAAACTGGCTCCCAGGAGTGAGCAGATGGTGTCTCCAGGAACAGACCCATTGCACCGACTGCTGTCTCTATGGCCACACACGGTCTCATCCTTTGGAGTTCTAACATCAGCAAAGTTATGCATGAAATGAAAAACAAGATCCACCCTGGTTCTGGGCAATGAGAGCTGAAGTCTCAGGTCCCCAACCACCAGTATCACTACTGATCACAGCTTGTTAATGCTTTTGTTCAAACACTGTTTACAAGCAATGGGTTTTGTTGACTCTCTTTTCTTTAATTGGAGGTGTCATTTACATGCAGTAAAATACAGTATTCTCAGCAGGCAGGCCAGCAACTACTTATGAGGGGCAAACCCAGGGAATGCTCCCCAGATCCAGACCTGAAACATTTGCAGCCCCCAGAAGGCCTCCCTCCCCCTCACAGGCAGCACCCCCCTCACCCAGAATAGCCAGCATTCTGATGCTACCACAGACTAATCATGTCTGCTCCTGGGCAGGGAACCTACAAATAGGATCGCCACTTCTTTCTTCCAGCCTCTTTGCTCAAGGTTAGATTTTATTACACCAGACAGAACAAGCTGCGGGCCTTTGGGAATCTCAGGGAGCCTCATTTCCTTCTGTCCAAACAGTGAACATGAAGCTCATATAGGACGGCAGCCCGTGGGACCCCTCCCCCGCCACAGCCCCCTGCAGCAGAAACTACCCCACTGTGTGACTCTGCCCCCAGGAGAGACTGTCACCCCCTAGCAGGGATTAGCCCCCTGTGTGACTCCACCCCAGCAGAAACTGCCCCTCCAGCAGGAACTGCCCCCTGTGTGACTCCACCCCCAGCAGGAACTGCCCCTTGTGTGACTTCCCCTCAGTAGGAACTAACCCCCAGCAGGAACTGCCCTCGGTGTGATTCCCCCAGCAGAAACTACTCCCCCAGGAGGAACTGCCCCTTGTGTGACTCCTCCCCAGCAGAAACTACCCCCCCCCAGCAGGAACTGCCCCCTGTGTGACTCCCCCCTAGCAGGAACTGCCCCCTGTGTGACTCCCCGCTAGCAGGAACTACCCCCTGTGTGACTCCTCCCCAGCAGAAACTACCCCCCCAGCAGGAACTGCCCCCTGTGTGACTCCTCCCCAGCAGGAACTACCCCCCCAGCAGGAATTGCCCCCTGTGTGACTCCCCCCGAGCAGGAACTGCCCCCTCAGCAGGAACTGCCCCCTGTGTGACTCCACCCCCAGCAGGAACTGCCCCTTGTGTGACTTGCCCTCAGTAGGAACTAACCCCCAGCAGGAACTGCCCTTGGTGTGATTCCCCCAGCAGAAACTAACCCCCCAGGAGGAACTGCCCCTTGTGTGACTCCTCCCCAGCAGAAACTACCCCCCCCAGCAGGAACTGCCCCCTGTGTGACTCCTCCCCAGCAGGAACTGCCCCCTGTGTGACTCCACCCCCAGCAGGAACTGCCCTTTGTGTGACTTCCCTTCAGTAGGAACTAACCCCCAGCAGGAACTGCCCTTGGTGTGATTCCCCCCAGCAGGAACTGCCCCCTGTGTGACTCCCCCGCAGCAGGAACTACCCCCTGTGTGACTCCTCCCCAGCAGAAACTACCCCCCCAGCAGGAACTGCCCCCTGTGTGACTCCCCCGCAGCAGGAACTACCCCCTGTGTGACTCCTCCTCAGCAGAAACTACCCCCCCAGCAGGAACTGCCCCCTGTGTGACTCCTCCCCAGCAGGAACTACCCCCCCAGCAGGAATTGCCCCCTGTGTGACTCCCCCCCAGCAGGAACTGCCCCCTCAGCAGGAACTGCCCCCTGTGTGACTCCTCCCCAGCAGAAACTGCCCCTCCAGCAGGAACTGCCCCCCCCCCAGCAGGAACTGCCCCGTGTGTGACTTCCCCTCAGTAGGAACTAACCCCCAGCAGGAACTGCCCCCTGTGTGACTCCTCCCCAGCAGAAAGTACCCCCCCAGGAGGAACTGCCCCCTGTGTGACTCCCCCCAAGCAGGAACTGCCCCCTCAGCAGGAACTGTCCTCTGTGTGACTCCCCGCTGCAGGAACTGCCCCCCACAGCAGGAACTGCCCCCTGTGTGACTCCTCCCCAGCAGGAACTGCCCCCTGTGTGACTCCCCCCAGCAAGAACTGCTCCCCCAGCAGGAACTGCCCCCTGTGTGATTCCCCCCAGTAGGAACTGCCCCCTGTGTGATTCCCCCCAGTAGGAACTGCCCCCTGTGTGATTCCCCCCAGTAGGAACTGCCCCTTGTGTGACTTCCCCTCAGTAGGAACTACACCCCCAGCAGGTACTGCCCCTTGTGTGACTTCCCCTCAGTAGGAACTATACCCCCAGCAGGAACTGCCCTGCTGTGTGACTTCCCCCCACCAGGAACTGCCCCCCTGAGTGGCTCCCCCCAGCAGGGACTGTCACCCCCCAAGCAGGAACTGCACCCCTGTGTGACTCTCCCTGTGCCAGGAGCCCTCAGAGCAGGTGCTGATTTCTGCTCCTCATTCTCAAAGCAGCCCTTTCTCAGTGTCTCAGAGGAGACTCTGGATTCTAATTTTAAGCTCCATCATCAAGGGGATGTGAGAGTTCTAAAACTAGAGCAAAGACAGGGTAACCTCAGGGTTTGGAGCTGGTTCCACTCCACTGTGTCCTTAAACAGTTAAACAGGACATGGTAAAGAGAAACAAACCTGTGCAGGAGGGGCCTCTCCTGCCAGGCAGGACAGGAGGCTCTGCCACAGCCAGTGAGCTGATCCGGCCCCTTGGCCTCCGGCAGAACCTGGATGCACGTTTCACCTGCTGATGGATTTTGCCTCATCACCCCCCACACATTTTTTTCTTGCAGGTTAAACACTGTTAACAGGGTCCTTTCCCCACCTAATACATCTTATCAGTCAAGTCCTTGTCTTTTTAGATAAGCTCTTCTGTGCTCATCCGGAAAAATAAAACAGCTCTGCAGGCTCTGTTCTAAATGTCCCCGCCTTCATTGCACGCGTGTTTTACCTTTTCTGTGTCTCATGCTAAGGCTTGAGTTCCTTAGGTGGAATTACTCAGCCAGACGGAATGTTCCAGCGAGATGGTTCCACTGTCCGCATGTGCGTGTGAGGTTTGGGCCCTGAGGTCCCAGCCCCTAGAGTGGTGTCAGCCCCCTGGGGCCTGGTGGCTACCACTTCCCCAGCACTGTCTGCTGTCCCCACGCTGCCCCCCGCCCCACGCCTGGAGGCCCAACCCGCTCTAAGAGAGTCCCAGGGGCAAGACAAAAGCAAGAGTATCCAAAAAAGGACATTTCTTAGAAATGCAGCGAAAGCCCTGATTTTCATGATTCGATTTACATACCCGACTCAGAGGTGCTGAATTTCCTCTTTGCTACAGTTTGTGCTAATTTCTCAGAAATGTCGGAGGCCGGCATTTTAGCAAAACCCACTTCGAAGAAGCAAATAGTGGTTTCTTTATAGTGAATTCCAGCTTTTTGTGGTAAATACTTATTTTCCATTAAAAAAAATTTCCCCTCAAAACTTTTTTAATATGAGAACTTCAAACGTCAGAGAAAGGTTAAACGTGGGCTGAGATGAATACCCCTGGGACCTGCAGGGGCTGAGCCCTGTTCAGGGCAGGGTCTGCCATCCGCAGTCGGTCTCGACTGGTACCTTCTGCTGACCTTAGGACGGCGCTTTTAGACACCTCGCAGGTGTCTCCAGAGAAGCGGACCTTCTTGCACACAGACGGTCATGTCCATAGCTAAGAAAATCAGTGATAATTCAAAGGCATCATCTAATACCTCGTTCGTATTTAAGGTTCCCAGTTCCCAGCCCTAAGAAGTTTTCATGGCTGCTTCCTTTTTTTTTTATTTTTATTTGCTTATTGTGTTTTCGGCTGCTCTGGGTCTTTGTTGCTGTGCGGGCTTTCTCTAGTTGCAGCAAGTGGGGGCTACTCTCCAGCTGTGGTGTGCTGGCTTCTCACTCCAGTGGCGACTCTTGTTGCAGAGCGCAGGTTCAGTAGTCGTGGCTCACTGGCTTAGTTGCCCTGCAGCACGTGGGACCTTTCCAGACCAGGGATCAAATCCATGTCCCTTGCATTGGCAGATAGATTGCTAACCGCTGGACTACCAGGGAAGTCCCGTGCCTGCTTCCTGTGATTCAGGATCCAGCGAGGGTCACGCCTGCCGTTGGTTTGTCTCAGGTCCTTTTTCTTCTAGCATCATTCCCTCCCTTTTGCTCTTTCTCCTTCTTTGCTCTCTTCCTTTCCCGTCTTCTGTCGCATGTCCTGTGGAGTGCCCTGCAGCCTCCTCTCTGCTTGCCCCGCCCTGTCTGGTGTAACTCTGTCCTCCTCTTCCTTCTGTGAGTCCTGAACACTGAACAGTGTCTCTGTGGGCTCCCCTGGGTCGGGCCACACGTTTTGAGAAGACCCCCAGGTGAGGAGTGTCCTTCCTATTGCATCTCATCAAGTGGAGCCCCGTGTCAGCTCACCCGCCTCGCATGACACTGGCAGGACCAGATGTCCCCATGTAAAGGCTCCGGCACACCCAACCAGTCACCTGTGGCTGATGCTTTGGCGCCCCGTGCGTCCTGGTCCCCAGCCACTGCGGGTGATGGCTGCAGCTTTCACTGATGCCTTTCCAAAGCTGTCATTGCTCCCACGTTTCCTAGACTGTGTTCTCTGTGAAGGAGAGCTTTATTTTTGTTTCCTTTGATGAAAAAAATATACAGAAAATAACAATGAATAATATGACAAAACCTGTATTTTCACCACCCAGAATCATGTTATGAGGTTGGCATATTCGCCTTCAAGTTTTTCTTTTAAAAAAGAAAAGATTACAGTGAAAGCTCTGAAGCTGCCTGCCCCCACCTGACTCCTCCCCTCACCAGGAGGAACCACCCTCATCAACACGGCTCTGTCCTCCAGGCTTATTTTTATACCTTCAAAAGAAGGTGTTTATCTCTGAACGAACAGTACAGAACACTATTTGCATGTCGTTTTTAAATGTTTTGTATAAATAGAACTCTGTATATATCATCATGTTTTTACCCATTATTGCAATCAACTCGAATTAGTGCACACATGGTTGGTGCATTCTTGGTGTTTTCCTGATGTGTTCCTGGTGTGGACCTAGAGTGTTCCTGGTGTGGGCCTGGTATGTGCCTGATGCATGCCTGGTGTGTTCCTGGTGTGGACCTGGTGTGTTCCTGGTGTTGTCCTGGTGTGTGCCTGGTGTGGTCCTGATGTGTGCCTGGTGTGATCCTGGTATGTTCTTGGTATGGTCCTGGTGTGTTCCTGGTGTGGTCCTGGTGTGGACCTGATGTGTTCCTGGTGTATTCTTGGTGTGGACCTGGTGTGTTCCTGGTGTGGTCCTGATGTGTGCCTGGTGTGGTCCTGATGTGTTCCTGGTGTGTTGCTGGTGTGTTCCTGGTGTGGTCCTGCTGTGTTCCTGGTATGGTCCTGGTGTGGACCTGATGTGTTCCTGGTGTATTCTTGGTGTGGACCTGGTGTGTTCCTGCTGTGGTCCTGATGTGTGCCTGGTGTGGTCCTGGTGTGGTCCTGTTGTGTTCCTGGTATGGTCCTGGTGTGTTCCTGGTGTGGTCCTGTTGTGTTCCCGGTGTGTTGCTGGTGTGTTCCTGGTGTAGTCTTGGTGTATTGCTGGTGTGTTCCTGGTGTGGACCTGGTGTGTTGCTGGTGTGGACCTCCTGTGGTCATTTTCACCACCCCACACCCACTCCCCGTCCGTCCCCAGAGGAGGAACACCTAGGTGTCTCTCATCCCTTGGTGTTACGAGCAGCGGTATCCCAGGGATACCTGTGTAGTCTCTTTGTGCCAACACACAAGCATCTCTCTGGGGGGTGGGTGTTGTCCAGCAGGACCTCAGACCTTGAGGTCTGCACACGCCGATTTCGGTGACTATCACCATCCTACTCACTCCCTGTGGTGATGGGCAACCTTCCTCATTCCTCTGTGTCTCTTTCTGTGCAGGACAGGGTTGTTTAGATTTTTTGGCAACCTCACATGTGAGAAGTGTATGTTGTGGCTTTAATTTCCCGACTGCCGGTGAGGCTATGCACACATGCTCAGTGGCCATTGAGACAAGGCCTGTGGTCACTCAGGGGGAAGGAGGGGGCCTGGGGAGTGCACCTGGGCCCCTGAGGCCAGAGCAGATGCTGTGTTAGTGACCAGGGGAGCCCTTGGAGCCACCGTTAGGTGGGCCTGTGGAGGTAGTGTGCTTATTATCCTTATTATTATCAGCTCCTAAGGCTCTCACTTTTCTATTAATAATAGCACTTGCCACCCATGACTGGCTCACCATGCATCAGGCACTTCACCTAGTCAGACCTTATTTGATCCACTTGGAAATGCTTGTATTTATTATTCTGTTTTGCTGAAGAGGACACAGAGGGTCAGAGAGGTGCACCCACCTGCCTAAGGTCACAGAACTGGTAAGTGCTGCCTCCAGCCCCAAACCTTTCCCTCCACATGGCCCCTTCCACCTGCCCAACACTCCAAGAGGGGAGAAAATGGCTCGAGCTTTGTTTCCCCTCCCCTGGGCAGTGAGCAGAGAAATGGTTTGTAAATGAAAAAGTCCAGCCTTACAAATAGTTCCCAGCTTTCTAAACAGGATTTCTGGGTCAGAAGACAGAAGGCTGTCCAGTGCCCCTCCTCAGGGCAGCTCAGGAAGGAGAGGGGGGTGGTCTCCCAGTTTCTTGTAGTTTTGGGGCAGGTTGTAGCCAGGTGGGGGGACAGTGCAAGGCTCCAGACACTGGTAGTGTCTCGGGTTTGGAAGCAGGAGGAACCGCTCTTCCCACTCCCTCCTGGCCCCTCCCGGCCCCTCCCCAGCCCTCTGTTTCACATGTAGTGTTGGGGGGGGGACGTTTCCAGGCACCCCCTTGACCCCCAGCAGCAGGGCTCCAGGAGCAGGTGCCTCCGCTCAGGTCCTGGGTGGGGAGGGAGGCTGGGAGGGGCAGCAGAGCGGGGACTGGCCCTCAGCCCAGCGGTGACCTCTGAGCACAGTACGCACATGTCGAGTGAATAAAGGAAGGACAAGAAGGCTGAAAATTAAGAGCAAACGATGCTTACGCGTTTGCCTCCTTCTGGTTCAGCTGGGTGGAGGGAGAGGAAGGAGACCAGCGAAGCGGGTCCTTGGTGAGAAGGTGATACCCGGCTCCACGAGTAGAGGTGGTGCCTCAGCAAGGACCTGTCCATGGTTCCAGAACTGGGGAGAAGCACGAAGCTGCACCGGAACTGGACGAGGTCCTCCTCAAGCTGCCCTGGCGTCCTGGGTCTCCTTCCTGCCTCCCAGTCTTTGTTGATTCTGGGCTCTGGTGCTGAGGGTGACACAGAGCTCCAGCGTCTGACTCCTTGGCACCTGGGCTGATGGTTTCTGGCCCTCAGAAGCCCAGGGCCATTCCCTCCCGTCGGGTCACCTCATCCCAGGCTCGTTTTGCCTGATCTTGACCTTGGTGAGAAGCCCTTGGGGACCATCTGTGCCTGTTGGTGTGGCCCCCACTCTGCCTGTGTTGTGTGTGTTGCTGTGGGTCACCCACTGCGTCCTCAGGCTGATGGATGTTGGGAAGTTCAGTTCAGGGTTATTACAAACAGCTGTGCAAACGTTCCTTTGCTGCAGAGCTTACCTGGGAGTGAAATCTCGAGCTCCGGGGAGGCCTAAGTCCTTGGCCCTGTCCCCAGTGAGGACGGCATTGCACAGACAGCCAGGCCCTGCTTCGAGCCAATGCATCCCTTCTCTGAGCCTCAGTCTCCTAGTCTGTAAAGTGAACGATGAAGACAGGTGAAATGAAGATCTTAAGCTCTTCCCCAGGAATGACCCTCCCTTCCTTTGAATCCACAGGGAAGCCGCTGGGGCCCAGTGGGCTGCGGGGGGGGCGGCGCATCAGGTGTGGGTTTCACTTGTCCCAGGAGGATGAGCCCAGAATCTTTCTTCCAGGAATGACACTGCTGGGGTCAGGATGCTCTGCATCCCAGAGTTCACACTCCCACTCCCTCAGGGGACTTTATGAGCCAACTTCCCACCCACCATCCTCTCAGGTGATGGGGACTGCTTCTGGGCCCACAGCAGAAGGGCACAGGGCCCTGCCGCCAATCTCCGCCACCCCATCCGGGGCCCCTCCTGGTTCAGGGTGGCTGACACCCAGGGCGGGGCAAAGCCAGCACCTACTCCCTCTCCACGGGGCTGTCCGCCTGGGTTAGTGGTGCCAGGAGACCCTCCTGGGAACCACGCTAGGGAGAGAAGCAGAAATGGCACACCTGTGTCACAAGCACATCTGTGTCACAACCACCCCTCATACCTATGTCACAACCACACATTTCACAACCACGCCCCACACCTGTGTCACCCTGGCCCACCAGTTGGCACTTCTCTGCCTGCAAACCCTTTAGTGTCTCACCGGCCACGTCCTGTAGTGGCTCAGGGCCCTTGCACACGCTGTTCCTTCTGCTGGAAACATTCTTCCCTCCCTCCCTATGCCTGCCTGATGCCCAACTTCCTTTGTGCATCAGCTCCGCCATTGGCACGGGAGACCTCTCCCGGCCAACAGAGCTCGGGCGCACCCTTAGTCTCCGGCCCCGGCCCCACTCGGCCTCCTGTTTCAGCCCTGAGATGTCATCTCCTGTGTCCTTGGAAGGGACCTGGGCTGGTCCACCTGTGTCCTGGGGGAGCAGTGGGAGGAGACACTCCGGAAATGCCTGTCCAGTGGCCCCACATCTGATTCAGGAAGAAGGGGGACGTGGAGAAGGAGGAGACTTGCCCCAGATCCCCGTGAGCAGGAGCCCTGGTCTTGTCACCAATAGAACCACCACTCCTGAGCCCTCGCCGAGCAGACTGCTGGGTGCTGAGTGGGGATCCAGGGGATGGCACAGCCAGTGGTCAGCCTGCTGCTGCATATACAGCACTCGTGGGCTCCAACTCCCCACTTCCCTCCACACCCCCATCCGTTGAAAGTGCAGGGGTCCCTTCAAGGTGATTTTGAGACAACCACTCTGGCCTCTGGCCCCGCCTCCTCCAAGCCACTTCCCTTTCACCTGGCCTGGCCAGGTGGCTTCCACACTGGCCATTCCCGCCCATGCCAGTGACCCCGCCTGGGACCAGTGCAACCGACAGCCCAGGACACAGCTTCGTCCTTCTCTGCCCAGAACCCTCTGCCTGGGAGACCGAATCCCTCCTTCTCAGAGCCCACCACCCCAGACCCAGGCTCCCTCCCAGGCCTTTGCCTGTGGGGTTCCCTTAGCCTGGAAAGCCCTTTGCCGGGTACCTGCTCGGGTGACCCATTGGCTCCTGCAAGGCTCTGTGTGAACCTCACTCCTCCGTGAGGACAGCCCTGACCATGTCTGGCTCATGGCACAGGCCCCACATGGCCACTTTCATTCCAGTGAAATCGGGTCACAGTGAAGCCAGAGAGCAGCCCAGATGGTGCAGAAGAAAAGGCTGCAGACGGCTGCCCTGGAGGGGCAGGGAGCTGGGGAGGCAGGCAGCCCCCGTCTGCCCTGATGCAGACCCCAGGACCCCAGACTGTGCACGGCCCTGGCCCTGCTCCCCTGTGGCTCAGCCTCGCCCACTGGGAGCACAGGGGTGGGGGTGGGCGGGGGAGAGGTCCCAGATCCAAGAAAACCCATCCTGTTCCTGCTCTTGACGGGTAGCCCTGCCCCCCAGGAGGAGTCCCAGGCTCTGTGTGTGACCTCAGCCCAGGCTCTCCGTATCCTGGGCCTGTTTTCTTTCCATCAAAACCAGGGGAGGAGATGGCGTGGTCCCACTGCAGGCCCTCTGATTTGAGCAGCTATAAATACCACGCTTGGCGCTTATCTGCTAGGAAATCTGCCTGTGGAACCCGCCCGGCCTTCCAACGTGCGTGTCATTCTGAGCATTGACCGCCGCACCTGCGCTGGCTGCACCCCAGACCAAGAGCAAGATCACTGGGGCCCCCCTTCCTCTGTGGAGGGACTAGGGTTTCACATGGAGCAGCCGAGACCCAAAAATAGCAGCTGGCCACTCACAGGCCAACAGCCCAGGCCCCAAAAAGGAAGTGAGAGAAAGGTGGGCACTTTTGTTCTTTGTACAGAAGAGAAGTGTTTCGGAGGACCCGCCAGGGCCCTGCCCCCGCCCCGCCCCCCACTGGTTCTTTCTGGGTGGTTGGCTCCAGCTGTGATGCCCCAGCCACGAATGAAAAGACACAAGTACAGAGTCATGCTCGCAAGGGCCAGGGCTGAGGCTGGACCCCGGACTCTGTCCTCTGTCACTCTGTGGATTGCAGGGGTTCAAGGGGGTCGTGCTGACAGAACTGTGTAAAGAAAACCGCATGGTGGAGCTTGGCTGGCCATCCAGTGGTGAGGATTCAGCGCGTCCACCGCAGAGGGCCTGAGTTCTATCCCTGGTCAGGGAACTGAGATCCTGGAAACTGCATGGCTGGGCCAAAAAAGGAAAAGGAAGCCCCATGGGGTCCTCCTGGTGACCCTCCAGGAGGCGACTCGGTAAATTCCTTTGTGAGGTGCCTTCATTTGTAGGTCAAAATAGTCATCGTACACAGAGTGAGACACAACTGAGTGTGCACACACACATGCACGTGTGCATACTCACAGAGACACGTGCATACACACAGACACATGCACAGGCACACACACAGATGTGCACACACACACACACACCTTCTTGGGTAGAACTAGCCAGGGTAATGCAGATTCAGACCTCCTGGTGATCTTGGAGGAGCTTCTGCACAACCCCCTCCCTGAGAACAATGGTCCCTGCAAGGACGTTCGAAAGCAGAGACTGGGGGAGGGTGGGGGGTGCAGCTCTGGCCAGCCCTGCCCACATTCATTCAGCTTCTTGTTTTGGCTGCTCCAGCTCTATGTCCCCATCTGTCCATCTCCTGCCCAGACTCTGCCTGAGGCAGCAACAGGGACCTGGGACGTGACACATCCTGGCAGTGGGATGCTGCACAGCAGGAGGAAGAAGTAGATCGTGTGTGTCACCTGGGGTCTGAAGAAAAGTGGTTTAATTGGTGTGAATGTTAACACAGACCCCAAATAATATGCGGTGCACTTACACCCAGGGGTACACTGCAAAAGCTGGACTGAAAATGCAGAAACCAAACTACAAGAAAGGTTACCTCCAGGATGGGACAAGGCACCGCTGGGCTTGTTCAGAGAAAGTGGGTCAGAAAAATATGGAGCAGACACAACCAGTTGGAAACAAGGCCCCTCTGGGGATTTCGTCAATTATTTCTTGCATGGCTCTGAATATTAAAACCTTCTGGGCATTTGTTCAACTGTTTATTTTTTTTTCTTTTATGGTGTTTTTGGTGTCGTGTCTGAAGTCTTTGCTTAACTAAGCTTAACTAAGATTTTCTCATATATTTTTCTAGAAGTTTTGTACTTTTAGGTTTTACATCAAGGTCCATGTTCCCTTTTGTGTTGATTTTTGTATACAGTGTATTAGCAATATTTTGTATTAAATTTGTTTATTTACTTGTTTACAGTAGGTCCTTGCTGATTATCTATTTTAAATATAGCAGTGTGTACATGTCAATCCTGAGCTCCCAATCTATCCCTCCACCTATTAATTTTTATGTATAAATCCAAGTTCTTCCTTTTTTATTTTTTGCATACAGACTTCAATTGTTCCAGCACCATTTGTTGAAACACTAGCCTTTATTCACTAAGTTTCCTTTGCACCTTTGTTGAAATTCACTTGTCCAGACCCGTGGGTCTATTTCTAAACTTTCTGTTCTGTACTATTGCCCTAATTGTCTGCTGGACACCAATGCCACACTCTCCTTTTCACTGTAGCTTTAAACCAGCTAGTGTATGTTCTCCAACTTTGCTATTTTTCAGAGTTATTTTGAATATTCTAGGTTCTTTGCATATCCATATGAGTAGGATACATACACATGTACGTATTTTTCAATTCTATTGGTTCTCCTTCTCTGGAGAATATTGACTAATACACCCAGTGTCTGGCACACAGGAGGCCATAAATGCTTGCTGAATGAATTAATAAGCTTCTCTGTTTGTTCATCCCCATACCCATTAGAACAGTAAATGTGGGTGTGCATTTGTCCGGTTTAAGACCAGGAACCCACAGACAATGCTGTCCAGGGGTTCAGCTCACTCGCTGGTCTAAACGTTCTGCCTTCGTGCCCCTTCACCTGCGGCTCTGGGCCAGCTTCCCTCGGAACTGCACCACTGCTACATGGGGTGATTATGAAACCGTAAAACCACAGGAGATCCATTTATTTTACGAGGCAGCTCTCAGGAGCCATCTACGAGCTTTGCAGGTAGGAGGGTTTTGTTTTTGAAAACTGAAATTACAGAATGAGAGCCTAAAGAGGTGAGAGAGAGAGAGAGAACTTCACTATTTGGGTTCAAATTAGCAACCTGAGTATTCTGGGCTCCTGCTAGGAAAGGCGGGTGCTGTCTGGGAGGAGTGCCTGCAGGGCCGTGGGCTTCCTCCTAACCAGGCCCCCGTGGTCCTGGCACGAGAGGAGCAGCGGCAGGGAGACCAGACATCTAAGGGGCCACAGAGAGCAGGGCTCTTGGGCTAGCAGAGTGATGATGTTACTGGGATGGGAAGACCTGCTGCCTGCTGGAGCAGGGTGATGAGCTGACCCCAGAGGATCTCAGGCCCTGCTGCTGGGCAGAGCCACGGAGGGGAGCCACCAGGTGGGGCAGCACACGAAGGTGACCAGCGTCAGCACAGCCCCTAAAGTCTTGTGAAATTTACACTTCAATTCCAATTAAGTCAAGTTAAAAATTCAGCATCTCAGTTTCCTGATGTGCTGGACACCAAGTGGCTGGTGGCTGTACTCAGACTGATACAGACAGTCCATCTCCAACCACACGAGTCCCTGTGGACAGATGGTGCTCGGGGCTGCCTGTGTCTCCCCCCAGTTCTTTTCACATCCTTGGCTCCCGTGCTGCCCACCCCCAAAGGGTTGGGACTCCCCAGTTGTCTGAGAATGTCTCTCTTCCATCCTCGGGTAGAAGAAGGTGATCTGGTCTCCAATGGCTGGGGCCCGGAGCCAGGTTATCTGGCTTCTAAACTTTTGATTGAGGTACAATTTACCATTTTAGCCATTTTCAAGTGTGCATATCCGTGGCGTTCAGCACGCTCACCTGCGGTGCTCCTGTCCCCTGAGTCTGGTTCCAGAATGTTCTGTCACCTCGGGAGGAGACCCGAGGTGTCTGTCACCACCTGTGCACCCCTCCCACTCGCCGCAGCCCCCAGCAATCACAAGTCTGCTTTCTGTCTCTGTTACCTTGTCATATAAACAGAGCCATGCAATACGTGATTGTCAAATCTGGCTTCTCTCCTTAGGATGAAGTTTTAAGGTTTATTTATGTTGTAGTACTCTTGCCTGGAAAACCCCATGGACAGAGGAGCCTGGTAGGCTGCAGTCCATGGGGTTACTAAGAGTCAGCCACGACTGAGCAACTTCACTTTCCCTTTTCACTTTCATGCATTGGAGAAGGAAATGGCAACCCACTCCAGTGTTCTTGTCTGGAGAATCCCAGGGACGGAGGAGCCTGGTGGGCTGCCATCTCTGGGGTCGCACAGAGTCAGACACTACTGAAGCGATGCAGCAGCAGCAGCAGCAGGAGGAGGAATCAGTACTTCATTCCTTTTTATGACTGAATAATATTCCAGTGTTCGTTCTGACCACATTTGTGTACCCATTCATCAGTTGATTGGCGTTTAGGGGTTTCCACCTTTCGGCCACTCTGGATAATGCTGCTGTGAACACCTCGTATGAGTATTTGTTTTCAGTCCTTTTGGGTGTATACCTAGGAGTGGAAATGTGGGGTCATGTGGTAATTCTGTTTCACTTTTTGGAAAACTGTCAAACTATTTCCACAGTAGCTGTACCATTTTACATTCCTATCAGCAATGGAAGAGTTCTCATTTTTCCACATTCTTGCCAACACTTACTATTTTTCCTTCAAAAGCAAACTCTATCTTAGTGGGTGTGATATTTCATTGTGGTTTCAACTTGACTCCTTAATGACATTACACACATTTTCATATGTTCACGTGCTTGTTGGCCATTTGTATATTCTAGGGGAAATCTCCAGTCAGGTCCTACACCCATTTTAAAAATTGGGTTATTTGCCTTTTTGTTATTGACTTGTAGGAGTTCTTTTTGTATTCTGATCGGAGGCTTCCATGATGGCTCAGTGGTAAAAGAATCTGCCTGCAATGTAGGAGACTCAGGAGACCTGGGTTCGATCCCTGGGTTGGGAAGATCCCCTGGAGAAGGAAATAGCAACCCGCTCCAGTATTCTTGCCCGGAGAATCCCATGGACAGAGGAGACTGGCGGGCTACAGCCCCCAGGGTCACAAAGAATCGGACACAACTAAGCACGCACATGAGACTTTTGCAGATATCTTTTTCTACTCCGGATTGTTTTGGCTGTTCAGGGTCCCTTGCAATTCCATATACATTTTAGGACCAGCTTTTCTATTTCTTAAAAAAAAAAAAAAAAAGCCATTGGGATTTGAATCTATTTATTTGCTTTGGGTAGTATTGCATCTTAACAATATGAAGTCTTCCAATCTGTAAACACAAGATGTCTTTCTGTGTATTTATATCATCTTTCATTTCTTTCAGCAATATTTTGTAGTTTTCAGTGTACAAGTCTTTTACCTTCTTGGTTAAATTTATTCCAAAGTATTATTCTTTTGAATGTCATTGTGAGTAGAATTATTTTCTTAATTTCCTTTTTGGATTGCTCGTTGCTAGTGTATAGAAATACAGCTGATTTTTGTATGTTGATCCTATACCTGGCAACTTTGCTAAATTCAGTGATTAGCACTAATAGTTACTCGGTGGATTCTTTGAATTCTCTGTATGTAAGGTCACATCAGGGACTTCCCTAGTAGCTTAGTGGTAAAGCACCTGCCTGCCAATGCCGGAGACCTGGGTTCAACCCCTGGGTTGGGAAGATCCTCTGGAGGAGGAAATGGCAACCCACTCCAGTATTCTTGGCTGGGAAGTCCCATGGACAGAGGAGCCTGGGGGGCTACAGTCCATGGGGTCACAAAGAGTCAAATGCAACTGAGTGATTAGACAATAGCAACAACAAAGGGCATGTCATCTGGGGACAGAGATACTTCACTTCTTCCTTTCCAGTTTGGGTGATTTTTGTTTGTTTGTTTGTTTCTTTCTTTTTTTGTCTAATTGCTCTGGCAAGGATTCCACCACTAAGCTGAACAGCTGTGGTGAGGGCAGGCGTTCTCATCTTGCTCCTGTCTTAGGGGGAAGCATTCAGTCTTTTCTGCTGAGTATGATGTCCTTTACACACTGAGGATGTTTCCTGTCTTCCCATTTTGGTGAGTGTCTTATCCTAAGGGGCGTTGGCTTTTGTAAATGTGTTTTCTGTATCAGTTGAGATGACCATATGGCTTTTTCCCTTTGTTCTATTAATGTGATGTATTACATTGATTGACTGGGTAGCTCTGATTTTCTAAGACAAGCTGGAAATCTGAATTCCAATGGGAAATCTTTATTCTTTTATTCTTTTTTCCTCTTTCTTTAAAACGTTGACATGAATTTAAAAAATTTGCATGGGGCAAATCAGGCTCAATGAACATGAGTTTGAGCAAGCTCGGGGAGATGGTGAAGGACAGGGAAGCCTGGCATGCTACAGTCCATGGTATCGCAAAGAGTCAGAAATGACTGAGTGACTGAACAATAGCAACAAATCAGATTCAGCTGGGAGACAAAATGGCTCTGTGGCTACCAGTTTGAAATCTCTCATCAAAAAACTTAAAAATTATTTTTCCCTTTGACTTAGGAATTCCACTTCCAAGGCCCATCCAGAAGAGGTGATCCGAAATACAGGCAAAGTTTTAAGCCTACACTTGAGTGTCATTTTTTAAAAAAGTATTAAAATTTTGGGGTGTGCTGGGTCTTCACTGCTGCACACATGCTTTCCCTAGTTGCGGTGCATGGGCTTCTCATTGGGTGGCCTCTCTTGCTACAGCTAGAAAGTGCATGGGCTTTACTAGTTGTGGCCCCGAGGCACGTGGGATATTCCTGGACCAGGGATCAAACCCATGTGCCCTGCATGGGCAAGTGGATTCCTAACCACTGGACCACCAGGGAGGTCCTTGAGTGTCATTTTTAAAGCCTTAAGTTGGAAAGTTCCTGAACACCAGCAGTGGAGGTCTCAGGGTGCCATGTTCACCAGGGAACCAGGGTTTTGCCGCCACTTTATGGGGGTTTTAATAAGGACAGAGGGCCAGCGACAGACACGGGTGAGTGATATTAATGGTTGTTGTTCTGTGTAACCAGAATTGTCATCTACTTTGAATAAAAGGTTTTTTTTTCCTTCTTATGACAAGAAGCAGAGGGCTTGCCCAAGGCCTTCCTGCTGGCCAGGTTCGGCTGCTCAGCAATAGGTCACACCCTGCCCATTTCCCAAATGTGGCACAATGTGCTGATGTAACCTTTCTTTTTAGCACTTTCTGCATTTGATTCGCTTTTGAAAACATTTTAATCTCAGGAGCATGCTTCCATTTTGCTGCTTATGTGGTCCACACCCATTTGCTGGCTGGTCATATACAGTAAATGCTTGGGCAGAAATCTGTTCCCCTGCCCCAGGCCTCCCTAACTGCCAAAGCACTGGGGGCAAAGCCATCTTGAACATGGTTTTTGACATTGCTGGCTGGCAGGGTCAAGAATTAAAAAAACATCCAGGACAACAGTGTTCCTTCTGTTTTGCTTTCAACTATTTGAACTATAGCCATTCACTGAGCCATGTGGGTAAAGGCTGAGATTTGCTTTATGAAACGTGCCACACCACGGAGATCTGATAGTTCTTTCTGTAGGTTCATCTTGTGAATCCTGAATTGCATCTGAAATAGTCTAGGTCTAATGGCATGCCACTCCAGTACTCTTGCCTGGAAAATCCCATGGACGGAGGAGCCTGGTGGGCTGCAGTCCATGGGGTCGCTAAGAGTTGGAAAGGACTGAGCGACTTCACTTTCACTTTTCTGCATTGGAGAAGGAAATGGCAACCCATTCCAGTGTTCTTGCTTGGAGAATCCCAGGGACTGGGGAGCCTGGTGGGCTGCCGTCTATGGGGTTGCACAGAGTCAGACACGACTGAAGTGACTTAGCAGCAGAAGCAGCAGCAGGCATCCATGAGGGTGCCTTAGTAAGAGGGGAAAAAAAAATTTTGTTGCAGTTTGAATACCCACCTGGGGCTGGTCCCATTCCTGCCGCATAAGAATGGTGGAGGACTGGGGAGTTCCCTGGCGGTCCAGCGCTTAGAACTCTGTGCTTCCAGTACCAGAGGGCCCAGGGTTCTATTCCAGCTGGGGGAACTAAGATCCTACAAGCCACGAGGCACAGTCAATTTTAAAAAAGGATGAGGCTGTGACTCCCCTTCCCAGAG